>NC_135865.1:25954410-26304410 GCF_031162955.1 Sander vitreus
GCGATATATAGGGCTGGGTATCGCCAATGATTTCCCGGATCCGATTCACAGGGTCCCGACTCGATTGCATTTTAGATTCAACATCAGTTAGGTTAGAGAAATTACCGATACCAATTTTGCTCGGTCATAAAAGAGATTCTCTGAACTTCTGCTGTAAATTGTACAAGCAAGAAGCAACCCCACCAGATTAATGTTTAAATTAAGAATTGACCCCCAAATGGTTTGATTAAAGTACTCTTTATTTAACAGGACTAACATTATACTGACATATTAAAGTGCTCATATGCTTTTTCCCTTTCCTTTATTGTGTTATATATCTTTTTTGTGCACGTTATAGGTTTACAAATTGAAAAAGCCCAAAGTCCCCCCCCCAAAGGGACTTACCATCTCCAACAGAAAACACTGTTCACCAACTGCTCCAAACAGCTCTATTGTAGTCCAGCCTTTACTTCAGAGACAAACGTGGTCACTTTGTAACACACGTTATAATGCTCGCCTAGCTGCTAGCATGGCACTCCCTCATACTCTGCTTCTGACTGGCTAGTAGTCCTTACCTAGCTACTGAGCATGTGCGATTCCCAACAGAGATGTAACAGAAGTGAGATGTCTCACTCTGTAGCTAAAACAGAGAGCTCAACACAGTACAACAAATATATGGTGTTTTTTGAAAATGAAACCACATAAACCTATTCTGGTACAACCTCTAAATACAATTATGAACCTGAAAATGAGCACTTTTTAAAAGATCGATTTCAGGATTTTATTGATCGACTCAAAGAAAGAATTATTTTAATTGGAGAGTTGATTAATTCAACCCAGCCCTAGTGATATACTCACACTCCTTCCTGATGTATCCCTCTTTGAACATGGCCTCCAGGAAGACCATGTCACTGAAGGGAGAACGCTCCAGGATCACTCCTTGGCCTTAAAACACAGAAGAAGATCAGGATGTATGCGAGTGAACACACTATAAATCCTGTTATACACACACATTCCTTAATATTATTGCTTAAAATGAATCACAAACTTAATTGTATAATTGCATATGACAATCACAAATGTGATTTTGGCCGTTGGCCATGGAAATGGCCCAACTGGACGCTGAGCTGAGCACGGGAAGCTCCAGTGCATCTGTGAGTCAGCGGTACCTGTGGTGAGCAGGTGTTCGAGCGCGTCGGCGTAGTAAAGCAGCCTCATGATGTACATCCATAACTGCAGTCTGTAGCTGTTTCCGTCGGCAGCTTTGGGGTCTGTGTAGAACTTCTCCAGGCTGCACATCCCGTTGAAGTCAACAGGAAGTGGCTCCTTCTCGCCGGTCATCTTGTCCAAGTAGAAAGTGTCAGGCTCGGGCATGTAGAGCATCCCTGTACATACAGAATCATAAGTTACACATATCATCATAAGTAAACATGCTCGTGAAAGTCCCCTTCTCTCCCAGTAATCTTCCATGTCAGAGGCTCAGTCATGTTTAAAGGTGGAGAATTGGCTTCTTAACATGAAACATGAGGTGGTCAGATGTCATGTGATAAAGTAGATGAACAGGCGATATGCGTTTTGCCTAATTATTTTACGTTTGTCTTATTAGATCATGTGTATATAAACAAAATAAAAAAAATTGTTTCCTCTTGGCCATTTTTGTGTGGCTTTTTTTCTGCACTCTTGCCTAAACTCTAAGTTGTAGTCCATTATCCCATCCTCTCCTTACTGATAAATGCTTTGGTAATAAATACAGAAACTACAATCTGCGGTCATATTTTAGTTCACAGTCACATTTTAATTGAATGGTGCTTAACAAATGCACATTCAGAAATGTGCAAAGTATTATTATTGTCAATGTACTGTATTATTGTCAATGTACTGTATTATTGCCTCTGCCTCATACAGGCTCTCCCTCCCTCCCGTCTTTTTTTTTTTTTATGTTAACACTGAAATAGCAATCATATCTAAAAGGTGATTAAGCTTCCATGGAAAGGAGAGTAACGTTACTGTACCGTCGTTCCTGACTGCACTTGAATGCAGCTTGATTTCACGGAGAAAGAGATCGACTGTGCTTCGTTTTGAAAACATTCAGCTGGACACAAACTCCGGGGCAGTTCAGTGCTAGTGTTTCGATTTCTTTTTACCCTCATAGCTTTAAAAAGTGTAGGAATTTCTCCCATCTAGCGGTGAAAACAAAATATTTTGCATTCAGACGAATAGTGCTCTCTAGCGCCTTGCTTTTTTTAAACGCGTGTTGCAACTACGGTTGCAGTTATGTACCAGGAAGCTATGACGACATGTCTTCCAATTTTCGCTTTTTTTGGCGACGAGGATTCCTTCTCCTGTGGCTCGGCATAAGTATGATCCTCCATTATGAACTAAAGGGCAGTGCAGGCTTTTTGTCGGGGCAGTGACAAGCTCCTCTCACTGATCTCCTTCTCCGTTTCAGCTGGTTTCAGTCACAGACGCTTAATGTCCCTCTCAGCGATTATCGTTTTTCAAAATGGCGGAACGACATGGAAGCCTCCTTGGACTTGCCCGTCCAATGTAAATACAGATAAGAATTTCTTCGCTTACGGGGATGAGTCAGATCATTGGCAGAGTTAATTTTACACCAATGGGGCTACATTTATGAATGAAGACATTGATTTTAGCTAATAAAATACTTACAACACTACACAGTGTACCTTTTAAAACTTTCTTGTGGTAGCAATAGAGGCAGTGATGTTTCCCCGTTTACTGTACGGGAGTCTCACACCTGTCACATAGCGTGACGTTGGTCTTAACGTTTAACCGGAGGCCGCCGGGGTTTTTTTTCCCGGCTCCCCCGCAGCATCCCCCGCCACAGTACTACCCCCACGTACCCACGCAGTCGATTTAACGCAGGACCTTAAATTGGACTTAACTCCCAATAAGACAAGTAAGAATATTTCGCAAAATGTCCACAGTATGCTATACATTATCAGCCAATATTGGATAATCGCAGATATACCACTGTCAGTCAGGCGCTCAATCATTGGTGCAGTAAGCATTATCACAATTGAAATTTCAGCCATTTTAGCCCCAGGACTGAAGGAGTTTAACATTTTAGCCTGTAAATGCCTTCTTACATCCACTACATGACGACACACCTGAGGGGAATCGCTGGAGGAGTGTACCCATGCTGGTGCAAACCCTGATGAAGGGTCCCTACAGTGAGATAGTTACCCAGCTTGTCAGCCAGCTTCTGGGCCAGTGCTCCTTTCCCTGAGGACAAGTTGCCGTCCAAGGTGATGATTTTGCTGTACCGCTTTAACCGTGGCGTCGTCCTCTCGCCCAGCACATAGGCCAACCAGCCATACCGTAGGCTTCTCACCGAGCTGGTGTGAACACCTGCCTGCATGACACAAAAAAAAAAAAACGCCACCTTTCAATTGATAACATGGGGTTAACAGACCAGAGCAAGATTAATCAACACAGATTCCCTCCAACCCATTTCGCCCCGCGAAGTCCGAAAAATCAACCAAGTATTTCTACAAAATTATGTAATTATGCTATATATTCCACACACAAAAAAAAAAAAACAGATGCGCAAGATAAAGCTGTTCTCACACATACAGGCAATTTGCTTCTCGTTCCTCACCTTAAAAGTTCAATTCATTTTAACTTAGGCCGGCTACGTTGCACGTGTAACGTATGCTGAGCGGACGTTACTACGCTTTCACTATAATCAACGAAACTGGCTACACCGGGCAAAGAGCAGCGTGTAAGTGGTGCATTTGCTCCGCAACAACTTTTTGGGGGAAGAGTCACCACCCGCCCCTGGAAAAAAATCTGGAAACACTACTACCCTGCCCTCAGGTTTGCTGCAAGTTATTTATTTGTAAAAAAAAATAAATAAATAAAATAAATGTCAACTCAAAATTGTTAAAGAATATGCACTGCACAATGTAAAAAAAAAATATTTCAGCTGATGTATTACATATATTCAAAACTAGATTTGACACATGGGACAGGGTCTCAACATTAGGTAAAATACACAACCAACCATAGGGTCCTTACCATTTCAGTTTTTAATTGTGTTTTAATGGTACATATTTACCAAACTAATTTGTAATTAATGAAAATTACAAAGTCACTGCCACCCCAATAAACTGATTGTATTTGCCCACTGTGCTCAGGTAGTAATTTAGCCCGGACACAGACAAAACTATGGAAGACATCCTAAT
Organism: Sander vitreus; assembly: GCF_031162955.1. Lineage (NCBI taxonomy): Eukaryota > Metazoa > Chordata > Actinopteri > Perciformes > Percidae > Sander > Sander vitreus. The sequence goes on from NC_135865.1 coordinate 25,958,598, forward strand.
CCTAATCTATGTTTTATATTATTATGTACATTGCTCTGCACTTCACTGCGTTTTGCACTTCTGGTTAGATGCTGAACTGCATTTCACTGTCTTAGTACCTGTACCCTGTGCAATGAAAATAAAGTTGAATCTAATATAATCTTTTTTTTTTTTTTTGTCCACCTCATTTATGTCAATGAGAGTCGACCGGTTGCCAGGTAACACATCTTAGTGGAACTACATTTGTCTGTGATGGTAACTGCTTAGTCCTAATTGGGACCTCAGTCTGATACATTTTGTAGAAATATCGAATCCCGAGTGTTGAGATAACACATAAAGTTAGGGCTAAATATTTGGTTGAAACTCAAAACTCTGCATATGGCAACACCAAGACTGACTAGCTTAACCAAATAGCATAATTGTAAATTGGTATATCGACAGGCATGTTATTGGCTCTCCACTGACAAGAACATCATACAAAAAAACAGCTGGTAGCCTGTCGGCGACCGACTGTGATGCTAGCGGCTACGAAGCTCGCTAGCTAGTTAGCTTGCCCTTGTGAACTTACACGCTATGCAGGACAAATAAGGGTCCGTGTGTTTTCTGTCCTTACCTTCTGTGCAACGTTCACCGCTTTAAAAGCAGTTGCTCCCGATGGGATGACCAGTCCGATCACCCTCAGGGCCATGATTAACTGTCCTCCAAAAACCCTCCGAGATGACCCGAGAAATCACCGCAACCCGGCGACAGAATAATACGTCAGAGGGAGCGAGGGCCTTTGCTAAGTGCTGTCTTGTAGATGACTCGTTTGAGTACGTCTAGTCGTTGCCTGAATTTTTACTATTATTTCTTTCTTTTTTTTTTTGAGGATCCAAACATGTCTGTTACTGCAAAAATCAAAATCTGATTACAGTACATAGCGGATGAAAGTAAGCTACATATAGGTTTAAAAAAATAAATGTAAAAATGAACACATTTTTACAAAACAACCCATTTTAATTTAGCCTTCCTGCGCTTATGGTTCAGATAAATAGTTGTTAATAGATCATTTGTTTTGTCTATGAAATTACCATTATTACCCATTATAGTTCCATCAGAGCCCAAGTGACATGTTCAAGTTGCTTGTTTTACCTAACAATCCAAAACTCAAAGATATTAAGTTTATAACTAAATAAGCTTTAAATCCCCACATTTTATAAGGTGGAACTAGGTGTAAGTATTTTACTTGAAAACATAAAGTGATTATCAAAACAATTAATTGATTTGATGACAACCCACTAATTGATTAATTGACTAATCATTTGAGTTCTATAAGCAAAACTACTTGTGAGCTAAAATGCTAATGTTCTTCATAAGAATTGGCTATTATAATCCTTTTTGTCATTGTCTTTAATGCATCCATAATCTATTCTTATATTCCTGTGAGGACCCATGCAGTCCATGCCTGATGTTTGTCTCTGTCTTTTTACCAGCAGGTGGCAGTATTAATTTGTTTTAAATAAACCTGCCTGACCTCGAAACGGTGTACTCATAAACAAATGTTTTCATTTCAATGTCACCGTCTGCAATGGAAAAGTAGGCAAGAAACCGTGGTGAAAAGTATTTATGTAGGCCACATTTACTCAAGTACTGTATACTTAAGTACATTTTTGAGGTACACTGTACTTCTACTTCACTACATTTCACAGGGAAATATAGTATGTTTTACTCCATTTCCTTTATTTTAAAGCTGTAGATCAGGCCCTACAAGTTACTTTGCATATTCAAATTATTAATACAAAATATAATGACCTTATGAATTAGGCTGTATTACTGTAGATTAAACTCCAACAGTATGTATGTATTGTACGTTTGATACTTATTTTGATACTTTTGGACTCCAATTTTGAACGCAGGACTTTTACTTGTAACAGGATATTTCTAGTACTTCTTCCACCACTGGCAGGAATACACATTGGCCCCTTCTTCGACAGGCGTCTATCCCATAGTTAGCGGGATGGCTAAACGTTAGAGCACTGGCTTGGACCAGGCTCATGAGACAGATGGGATAAATAATTTAGCTAGATCTGTTTTCCCCCCACAAGAAATGTAAACAGCCATAACACTATACACTGAAAATCTCTGAGGTTTTACATGTGATGGTGTGAACAGTAGGATTTAAACCACAGTACCCTGCCAGATACAAACAGTGTGTATCTGGGGGAGGGAATTGCCCCCTCAGGCCCCCTTTGTGGAGCCTGAAGCGACATGATCTCAGTTTCTTTTTCTGTCACTACAGCCCTGAGTTCAGCATGAAAGGGAAAACCTAAGTTGGCCAGTAGGTAGTCTAATTATACAAATATGTTTTTAATCTTCATGATCTGGACTGGAATTTATATAATGTGGGTCTAAACTATGCCTGAAATATCATACTGTCTTTTTACGGCGATGACTCACTAATAGGTCAGGTAGCGTGGTGGAGATGCTGTTGATTAGATCATTATAACACAAGCTGTTATTGTAACACTGGTCTACAAGGAAAACGATACCTAAAATGGTTAAAAATAGTTCCCTCTGGTTTCACAGTGATAGTAATGACTTCACACATATTCACTCACCTTCTGATATTAGGTTTGCTCATCTTTGCCTGCACTTTCCCTTACAGCTACAAGCTCACTACGCTCACACATGAACTCCCAAGACTTTACATAACTCCTACAGTCTGTTGGCACACAAGTGTGACTCACTGGCTGTTTCCTCTGTAGGCTCAGAAACCACCAATGTAAACATGGCAGACAGTCAACTACACCGCTTCATATTTCAAAGGCCATTCAGTATGGGCACTTTGTAGTTAACTTTGTGAAACCGAACCAGTTAAGTGCAGGCAGAGACAAGAAAACTTAGTTAGGGTTAGGAAATCATCAGGGGTTGGCTTAAGCTGAGTCACGTGAAAAAATGAAGCGGTACATGTAACTGCGTCATGGAGTATAAGGTCAAAGGTGTAATTTATGGGAGGGTGGGGCCCAGACTGGGCTTTTTAAAAAGTTTTTTATCACGTTTTCAATGTTTTTGTCACTTTTTCTGACACGTTTTTGTTTCCTTTTTGAATTTTTTGACAATATTTTTGACGTTTTTCTTGCCTTTTTAAGGTTTTTTGTCTAAGTTTTTGGCACTTTTTCCGACATTTGTCACCTTTTGACGTTTTTTTTCGTTAGTTTTTTTTACGATGTTTTCGTCGCTTTATTACATACACGATCTCCACACCCAAGACATGTTAAAACCAAAGTTATGCCCTTATATAATATAAGGTATATAATATATAGTATAAGGTCCATAAAAGTCGGTTCATTTCCAAAATTAACCATTGACTTTAGGTTTTACACAGGACACGAGCCCCATTCTCCTGAGTGAAAGTCCTGTGTTTGTTTGAACCTTGTTTTGGTGCTCTTAGAGTTTTGTCACCTTACTTCGTTGTTTGCTCTCATGATAATTAATCGTGAAACAAAAAATATGGGTCGTTATGAGCTGCTTGCTGAATCGACCTATACGGTCGTTTTCTCGTTTGTTTTTGGGAGGATAGAATATCAAAAAAATATCAAAAAAGTTGCATTATGATCATACAGGAATTATTTATAAAAAGATTGTTTTCACTACAATATCCACTTTTGGCAACTTAAGCATGATTCACTTTTCTGAGGTTATGTTTATTCGAAGCGCATGGTTATGGTTCTGGGAAATCTTGTGGTCTTGGTTCGACCCAAGACAGGATGGGTGTTTTGTTTCAATATTTAACCAAAATGTTGATATTTCCCTAACCAAAACCAAAATGTTTCCATTGTCAAAGCCCTGTAGCTTTGTGCCATCCACACTCTCTGTGACGTCTGTGCGGTACAAGAACATTACAGTGTGTCGACTGGAAAAACTTCAGACGCAGGAATTACGTTTTCTCCAAAACGTTATTAGGCAAAACTATTTAGTTGTGTATATAAACTAAATAAAAAAGACTTTCAGGCGATCATAATCAAAACGGTTAACTTAAAACTACTAACTTTCTAACTAAAGCATAGTTAGGAAATGGATTGAGATATCTTTTGCACAGGAAGAAATGTTAACCTGCTCTTGACACTTGAGGAAAAGTCAGTGGGTTTATCAAAAACACTGGGATTTATCTTCTGGGGGCTATAAAAATCCAAAATAGATGATTAGATACAATTTTTTGGGGGAGGGGGCTTTTCCCTTTAATTGACAGTGACAGTGGATAGACAGGAAAGGGGAAGAGAAAGAGAGGGGATGACATGCAGCGAAAGAGCCATAGGTTGGATTTGAACCCAGGCCACTGCAAAGGACTCAGCCTATCTGGGGTGAGCGCTCTTACTGGGTGAGCTAGAGGACACCCCAGCCATTGAAGCTTATCTTGTTTTGGACTGACGGATGGATTGATAGACAGCCCAATTTCTTATTTTTGTCAAAACATTTTGAACATCTTGCTTTTTTTTAATTCTTTTTTGTTATTCCACTGATGAAAGAAGAACTGGCAAAACTAGTTTACTTTAATAGATGACACAGCAGATTGGAAAGAAGTTGCAACGTGTACGGAAAGGGGGGAATGCTGTGAACGAAATGTGTGCAAGCAATAGGTCTTTGCAGCCAACGTTGAGGGATGAATACATTCTCATGCACACAGTTACGGTACAGTACCAACACTTTCCTGTGTTCACATCCTGACACACCGAGACTCGCACCCCCACAGGAACCCGAGTAATTAGTCAACAGTAAAACAACAATACTCTACATTCAGGTCTCACGGCTGCAGCCCTGTGAGGCCAGCTGAGGGGTTTGGCAAATCTATCTCTGCCAAATTTCCGTTGGTTTTTACAGCAGGTTTTATTTCACTTCTCTGTAGTTTGGACTGGCTTTAACAGTGCCAGCAGGGAGGAGGTTTGCCTGCATTGTTTATCATTAAAACAACTCAAAAGCATGGCAACCAAAATAGCTTACATTTTCTGCTCTTCTCTCCACACCTGCCTTAAATCATACAAAGAAAACTCGGCAGCAGTAACATGCTTTATCTTGACTTTATCAAACAACCTTTGTTCCAGTGTTTCTAATTGTGATTTGCATCTGTAATGCATCTTACAACAGCAGTGTTTCATAGTTGCAGCTTGGCTGACATCCACGGGCTCACCCCTTGTATCATCTGCTGTTGTAGTAATTGTTGGTATACTAACTGCCAAAATGGTGCACTCTCAATGTTAGAACATGTGATGTTACATAAAGTCTCCGTGTGAAAGTGAACAACACAGCGGAGCAACTGCAGCATGCTCAATATGAAATAATTGTGCAGAGTTGTGTAATTTACCTGGTATGTTGTGTGTGTTTTGTTCTTTTAAAAAGGGTTCACAGCATTTTGCTTTGGGATGCGAGTTATTTTGACTAGAGCTGAAACAATTAATCACTCATTAGTCCACTAACAGAAAATAATTGGTAACTGTTTTGATAATCAATTCATCATTGAAGTCATTTATCAAGCAGAAATGTCAAACATGCTCTGGTTTCAGCATCTTGATTTCCCAGATTTGCAGTTTAGTTTCATTGTCTCTGCAGCAAACTGAATAGTTGTTTGACATCACCTAATAATAATAATAATGGGCATCTTTTGCTATTTTCTGACATTTTATAGACTCAAACAATCAACTGATTAATCAATAATGAAAATGCAGCCCCCAATATTGACACTACCAAAATGTATCTAAATGTTTTTTTTCACTTATTGCATGTCCATTTCTACCTATTGCTACATGTGCAAAAACAAGTGTTCAACCCTGATGCTAAAGCTTTTCAGAGTATCATCAAATCCCGTAAATATGTTTAAGGGTTGTTAAGCAATAAGGAGGCAGTGTGAACCTCTGTGTATTTTTTATGTGCTTTTTGGCACGTAAAAAATGGCAGCCAGTATGTAATGTCAATTAGAGGAAGCATGTGGCTGTCTCATAAAAATATGTAATGCCTTCCAGATTTTTTTTGGATCATCACAGTGAAACATTTATGTCAGTGTTCACATGCAAATGCAAAAAGTTTTCCCCTTAAGTTTTCCCTTAATGTTAACGTAGAGTTTAAGTAGCCACATATGGGACACAGGATGACAATTATAAGACCTGAAAGATTGTATGCTGTATTTGCATATCTATTTGTTTTGTAATAATATGATATTGTGAAGTAGGGGCAGGACCTAATAAGACCTAATAATTTGCTTCTGCCTGCTCCTTCTCGAACTTATACTTTTTTATTATTTATTTTTTTGTTTTTTTGAATTTTGGGGTTTTAATTGTTATTTATTTATTTTTATTTTTTTTGCAACATTGTTGATTGTTCGAGATAAACAATTAAATGAAATGAAATTAAACCCATGACCACTGTATGTGTGCTTGTATGTCATTCCTGTAAAGGTAACTATTCTTTTTTTAGTTTGACTCCCAAAATATAAACAAAAAATACACAATATTGACAATGAATCAACATTTAATGAGTCCTGCCATTTCTAACCTCCTCAAACCAGTAACAGTATGCACGCCTCAAACAATATCAGCCATGGACATTGTTACTTTCATTCAGTTTTTTTTTTCTCTTTCTCTTTCTTTTGCTCTACTTTCTTCAGTCTCTCTGTCTGGCTGCCCCACCAACCACACAGTAGTAACTGCCATTCTCAACTAATAACATCGCACATGAAACTAATTGACCACACAAGTGCAAATGAACAGGAATCATGACACTCACAGGCTGCTTTATTATACGACCTTCTCTTCATTTTAATGGCGCCGTGGTTGAGGGTATAATGGATCACAGTTAGATCTCACTGTGTTAAAAAACTGCCCTCCTGTCCTTCACACGCGATTCTTCCCTTTCCCAGAGGGCAGCAGTTCTGCTTCATGTCAAGCCTCTGCCTGTTTGAAAAAGGACTCTGCAGTCCAGAGAGAGAGAGTATCTGACGGTCGATGCATCGTTGTCTGCTTCCCCCCCCCCCCCATGTTACTGCAGCTGCAGCAGCATCAACTCTTATGGAAACCCACTCCCACCACCAAAAACAAATACACTAATAAAGTTTGAAAAGCGAAAAAAAATAAACTCAAGTTTGTTGTAGTAAATCAGAATTATTACTTAATGTTAAGTGCTTCGAAATAATGAGTTAATATCTGATAATTATGATGATGACTTGGAAATTATGTAGCAGAAATTCAAATTATGATTATTTATTTAATTTGTTTACACTTAATTCATTCAGGGTAGGTTATATATATATATATATATATATATATATATATATATATATATATATCGATCCGACATGCGCAAGATGTTCGCGTATACGCAGATGATAATCCTGTTTTACACACTGCACGATCTGTTCCACGCTTGCGCACCTTTGCAATGAATCGCAAAGAGTAGTGTGGAGGAAACTGAAGGTTTGCAGTGACAGAAAGACTCAGACTTCATGCCACATGTAACCAAAATGGTGTATGTTCATGTAACATGTAACAACTCCTTTATTATTTTGGATTGGCAACCACGTAAACACCTCGTAATGCATAGCATAAACTACTTTTAAAAACATCACAACAGCCCCACACTACATAACAATGTCAATGTCGCCAAGGCGTAGTACACGGACGTCGATATGCGGTTTTGGGTCAGTGACATTAAGTACTTAATTTAAATATCTTCATAAAACAGACCTGCCGTGAACTGCATAATGAATAACATAAAATGTAACACAAAAATATGCTGCCAGTTGTGGCGCCTGGCCCGTCAAGTGTTTCAACACATGCGTGATACAACAGTGTCCTGCTCAACACACACTAATTAGGACTAAGGAAGTCAACATTGTGAGATAGTATCTCATAAACACTTCCTAGTAATATAGGCTAACCCCTATTTATGACTCTGCATCTTAAAACTATGATTATCTCATAATATGTATTTGATGCAGTATTAAGTAGGAGATATGAAGTCATACATTTCACTAAGAAAGTCATCAATGTTCAAATAAATAATTTTGACTTTGATCGTTCCTGACAAATGCATTAATATTCCCGGTGCGAATGAGCTTTCATACCTCTTGCACAGGGCAAAGGAAAGAATTAATCACACTTCTCTACAAGTGTGTGGCTCATTGCCTCAGCTTTAAATACTTTGTCTCTGAGCGCAGCGGACCCCAGGACAAGACTGAACTGTTCAAATGAGGAAATCAAAACAGTAAAAAAACAACAAAAAAAAACAGTGTTGTAATAAGTTTGAGGGAAGTTATGCAGTGGGTGGAGAACAATAAAAGGCAGTGAGGTAGCTGGCCTTCCTGAATGGAAACCACTGCTGGCCTGAATAAAACATTGCTCTAAAGTTAGTGAGAAATAAAGATATTGAGCCGGGTGTTGATGGCTGTGCACTGGTGTCTGTCACACAGGAATGCACCAGGGCCAAATAAACAAGCACCCAGAGTGGATTAAATGCATGGGAACAGTTGCACAGGGCTCACCAGCAACCACACGCCAAATTCTGGAGCATAGCAGCTGACATGTTCACATTTCCCATTTCCCTCAGTGCTTGGCTGCTGTGTTCTCCTGCTCAATGCGGGTCTCCGTCACAGTCTGTGGACAGGTAGGTTATATCTATAACGAGCTCTCAGGGGAGCGGCCGGATGGAGATGGCGATGTCAACATTAAGTGATTTGACAGTGCTGCCAAAAAAAACGTACCTCTTTAACTAGATTTTTCATGAACAATACTCCACAAAATCGTGGAGTACTGTACAGTATTCCACGGTATATTATATAGCCTATTGTATTCCTATACTGTATTTCAACATCTGAACTATTTTATGTTTTATGTCTTGGGTCTTGGATTGACACACATGTTGACACAGGTATGACGAAGTAGTTCTTCATTTTCGCCAGGCAGTAAACTGTTGTCATAACTGGATACCAAACACTACTACATAAAAGACAGAAAAGTAATATGATTACATGCAGATTACCACTACACTCGTGAGAAATGATGATGGTGTACTGTATGTATCAAATCAATCATCAAAATTGTATTAAAGGGAAAAAAAAATGTTCAACTACTTTCACAGATTCAGTTATGATCTCAGCGGATTCACAAGTGTCATTTTTTTTTTGGCGGGGGAGTAAAGCGACAAAGGAGTTCAACCAGGGGCGTGCACAGACGTTTGCACATTACCCCCACCCCCTTCAGCCAACTCGTCAAAGATGGAGCTGTTTCCAAAAGAAACCTTATAATTCTGAATAACTTCTATAATGTACCTTTAATTTCTCCTTAACACACTTTTACTGACTTGGCCCTTTTATAGGAACACTTATCCGATCATCATGTAGCTGTCTGATTTGTTGAGTGATGCTCCGCATGCTCTCCCGCACTCTCTGCACTGGAGCCTTGTGGTAGGGCCTTATCTTGAATAGAATTATTAGAATCTGAATAAAGAAACTTATACAGTATACTTTTCACTGCTAAAAAACTAAAAGACAACTGAACACAGACACAAGTGCAGCCAGTTGACCTTTAGACTGTGACTGCAATGATTCTGGTTGAGATAACTTTTGTTATGATTTAGCGCCATAAATAATATTTATGTATGTATATATATATATATATATATATATATATATATACATATATATATATATATACACAGATGTCATCAATGTGCAATGACAGATGTAGCTCTTTTTAGATCCAAACTCAAAACTTATTTGTTTAGAATGGCTTTTAATATGTAGTAGTGGTGTGACAATTTCCCTCTCCTCCTCCTGTTTCTATGTAAGCTTTTTCTGATTTTACTGTTTTCTATGTTTCATTCTTTTTATTGTATGATATGTTGTTTTATTCTTGGTTTCTGATGTAAAGCACTTTGGATACCTGCTGGTTGCTGTAAAGTGCTATATAAATAAATGTTTGATTGATTGTTGAGATATATATATATACATACATACATACATAGTATGTATGTATGTATGTATGTATTATGTCTACACATAAAATAATAACATAACAATGCCATGCACAGCACAGGCATAATGTGCATTTATTATTGATTGAAACATTTGTTTTTAATGAGTTATAGCTTACTCCAACTTAAATAAAATGCTTCTGATAAAATAGGTCTACTTCACATTAGATGAATAATGTAGGATGGTTGCTTGACATTATCAAATGCTTCTCTCACTCTGCAGTTCTTTTAGCTGCTTCTTTGAGCTCTTTCTCTCTCTTCTCAACTTATAGTTATACATAAGTACACACAACTAACATTAGGCTCTACATTTATTTAAAAAAAAGAATAAGAAGCTAAGTTTATTACATTAACCAATAGGGACATTAATGTATCACATCATAACAAAATAAGCTTTCACTAACGTTACATCTGCTTGTAGGTTGAAAATTCACGTAACATATTGACTGTAAACAAAGTATAATCTAGCATGATTCAAGACCAGAGAGCCCAAACCATCACATCCCTGATCCTCTCTCTTCTCTACAGAGCCACACTAATGTAACGGTCGTAGCATAGCTACGTTAGCCTGCTGCTGCAACATAGGCTGTCATTAGTTCTAGTTGATAACGTAGCATGATACGTATAAGGCGGTGCTGCGCGACGTGACGCAAACGTTAAAGCTGCACATTATTCAACGCTCAAGTGGATTTTTTTTTTTTTTACTATTCACAAGGCATTTGGCATTATCTCCATAACTTCCAAAACTCACCTGAAGGCTGAAGGGCTTTCCCTCTCTTTTAAATGCAGTGCCAAAGATTCTTCTAAACCGTCACTCCATGTGTGAGAATATATAAACAAAGTCACGTGACGGGGGGCAGAGGGCATCGCTGAGGGCAAAATAAATGAACACAAGTTTAATGATATGGAGATTTAATTTGATAGAGCTTCACTTATGATGGGCTTATCATATTGATGCAACCACAACACCATTGGCAGCTGAGCCAATCAGGGCAAACGGGCTGTTGCCCGGGCCACAATAGCCTGTAACCTGTGCACGTCCCTGAGTTTAAATACCGGTGATCAGACCAACCCACAACAAACACATGCCACAATGTAAACTTTGTTGTTTGCCGACCGTTTCTAAAATGTAATGTTGACAGTTGTTGCCAGAACTCAAAATCAGGAGACTGTAACTATGACTGTGAACGTGTCCTTTTTAGATCGTTCATAGCTATTGCAAGGCAAAGAGTATCCTTCCTCAGAGACAGAGACATGTCAGCGCTTCCATGTCAAAGCCTCCACCTCAGGCGTCTCTCTATCATCCAGCAGTCAAACTGTCAAACACTGCTGAAGTTCCTCATGAAAGCATGACATGTCTGCTTTTTTTCCCAAAATGTTTTGCACCTTGTACTTTGTTGCCATGCCATTTTTATATTATTACAATATAGTGGCATAAACAAATAAAACCGTGTCTGTAGAAAAACTGGCTCACTGAAGACAGCAAAACGAGAAACAATCCTCGAATCAAAAAAGTAGAGGTGAAATAATTCACACGTGACACAAAAGGCAAAAAACACGTTGTTATTGTGTGTGTGTGCAGAATGCAGTCAGGATTTTAATGTCAGCCTGTCATGATTCAAAGTAAAAGGGCTTTGTTTTGCGCCATCAAGGAAACAGTTTAACATTTGAACCATTTTGACAAACTCCAAGCAGGGAATGTGAACATGATAGACGGCTGTTTTAAGGAAGTACAGTGTGCCCAAGATAAACACTTGTGTTTACAGAAGAACGCTGGGGAGAGCTTAGGGTGTGAATGGTCTCCATGGCGACTGTCTGCAACATGTCTCTAACTGTCACTGATGTGTGGCGAGGTGAAGTACAAGGCTGCATTTCAAATAACCAGGGGAATCAAAACATCAAACAATTATACGGAGAGGCATTTATGTATTTAGTCTACCCTCATTGATCTAAAATGGGGTGGACAAAAAAATGAAAACACCTGTCGGTATACACGCCACCACAAACTGCAGCCTCCAAAATGACCTCAAAGTCCAATCAACAGCTTTCTAAAATGGTTTTGGCAAAAAAAAAGTGAATATTATAACTTTCATGATGGTAAGATTTGCTCAAGAACTGTTGTATCAGACTGCATTAGTTTTAGCTAGGTGTGTCTCAAATGTCTTGATTTTTTTCAGCTGTGAGTGACACTTTACTTTATGTCCACCTATTTATCATTTATAACGTCGCTGTCGGGCAATGACCTCGAAACGCCATATTTCATCATTTTAATTTCCTTTCATAAATCATTTCTATTAGTCACCCTTTACGTACATCTGTGGGTTTTACATATTTAAACAGTGACGTGGTGACTTCGTCTGAGGTAAATAGCTCAATAAAGTTAATAGTTTTGGACATACAAGGTTTTCACCCAACAACAATGATAGACAGTATAAACCGTTAATAAATGGTTTATTACACAAGAGTTAGTCTAAAGCAGATTTAGGCCTAAGTGTTTTAATGTAGCCTATTATCAACTCCATAGGTGGAGGCTGCTGTAGGCCTATATACAGATAATGAATGACAATAGCCTATAGTAAAACCCAATTGAAAATATAAAACATGTCCTACATAGAGGATGGATACCCGAACCAAGCCTGTTGGGAACTGTCGGGACCTGGCGGTACCCGACGGGCCGGGCCGGGTTCGGACGGATATTTAGAAATGATGTTCGGGTCGGGCTCGGTCACATCAGCGCGATAAGGCATTTAACATTTTAAATTTAAAACAGCTTATTATAGGTGCGCGCCTGTGTTAACGTGCACTTGTTGGCCCGTGTGTGCTGATGCGCTCATCTGTTGACATTTATGAATGCCTTCCTACAGTTGCTTAATAAAAGCGGGCTTTCCACACAAACAAACGTAGGCTACATGTGTCATTAGTATGAGAACATTTTTTGGATTTTAACTGTGTCGGGCTCGGACAGAAATATCTTAATTCCTGTCGGGCTTGGGCCGGATTCGGTTACTGCTCTGTCGAACGCGGGCCGGGCTCGGACAGAAAAATAAGGCCCGATCTAGTCCTACAGGAGGAATTATAACTGACAAAGATGCACATTGATGACACAAAAAAGTCCTTAGCTGCTTATAACCACATTATAGTGTTTTAGAACCCATTCAGTGAATGTTTGTAAATGCTTAATGGGGGGGACTTAAAGTAAAGTGTTAGTGTCCATCAACAGCACATTTAAAAATCCAGAATATTTGACATGCATACGGACTAATTTCACCACTTTGTCAGGATGAATACACTACTACACATACTCAAACCTGCTAAGACATCATATGGCCAGATGTATGTGGACACATCTGTGCCTACTTTTCGGTCTGGGGATGTTCTCTGTGGTTTGAGCTGTCCTTAGTTCCAAGAAACTTAAAAGGGAAGACTTAATGCTACAGCATACAATGATAGTTTAGACAATAGTGTGCTTCCAATGTTGTGGCAGCAGTTTGAGAAAGGGCCTTTCCTGTTTCAACATGACAATGCCCCTATGCACAAAGCCAGGTCCGTAAAGAAATGGTTTTCCAGTTTGGCGAAGAAGAGATTCAAGCGCAATGGGAGAGGAAACATCGCCCAACATCAGTGGCCGGGATCACTAATGCTTTTGTGGCTAAATGGGAGCAAATCCAAAATATTGTGGAAGGCCTTAATGACCTTTGTTTTGGAATGAGATGTTGAATCACATGTGTGGGTGTACACAGAGTTGGTTTGAGTGTTAACATAGATTTGGTCATGTAATAAGGTAAAATAGGGGCCTGACTAGGAGCATAGTTTACAAGTAAAAGCCCCCATTATGAAAATTTTTGATTTGCCATTTTTGGCAAAACCTTTGTAAATGTTTATCCTCACTCTTGTATAAAATCTGCAGGAGCTAGTGGCCATACTGGACTTTGTATTGCTTGAAGCTGAAATGTAAATCATTCACATGCCAAGAAGGGCTTTTAAACCTATCTCTAATAAGAGTCTCTTGGATTTAGTTTGTGTACTTTTATTAGTTTAAATAAATCAGTTATCATACACATTAGTTTATTCTTAAAGAATAAAGTGCATGAGTGTATGTCAAAGTCTCTGACACATATACAATTTCTGGTCAGAGATCCTTGCATAGTTTAGGTTTAAATTACAACAGCACACAGTGATATAGTGGAAAAATGAGACTAAAGCCAAGTTGTAGTGAGTTACACAAACAATATGATATGTGCATCAGATATTATAGAAGTTATTAGGGAAACGTTTCTACAATATTTCCTGCTGTGGTCAGAAAACTCAGCCAAAGAACATATTTTCCCAACTAAGTCCAAAATCGCAGCACACTCTGGATATTACAAAAGCAGAAGCAAAACATGCTCGACAGGCACAAAGGGTCCAGTCCACCTTAAAACATACAGCTCTGACAGACTGTTCATACACATTTCCTGAAAACGCCCCGTGCAAGGAGAAAAAAAGGAAAACTCAAGTGACTCTGAATGATAATAATAAGGCTTCGTTGTTTATCCAAAGAAAGGGGTTGGACTTATGCTGAATTCGCCAAACTCTTCTAAATTTCCATTTTCTTCCCCTCTCACAAAACTTCACCACTTTGTGTTCACACGACTGCCTCAGTCTCACTTCGCCGACCAAGGTCAGCGTCAGTGACCGCCCACTCGAACTGGCAACGCGGCACCAAACCTCTGCGGACCCCGGCGGCAGCTTTTTTTTTATGTTGGGAGTTTGACTCACTGGCTGAATAAACGACGGACTAACATACTGTCCCTGTACGGATGGAGGAAGCCTCAGCAACGAAGGAGTAGTTAAATAAGCCAAACAAACGTTGGCCTAAAGTCAAGTTTGTGAGCGTTAAACGAAGTGACACCATGTTGGGAAACCCAGGATCTTATGCCAACAAGAAGAGGAAGAAGCCTGTTCTCAAACAGTAAGACTTCCCAGTAACTGTTGTTGTGTTAAGAGATTTTCTCTTCAACGTTACTTTATGCATTCCGTTTTTGTGGCTATTTCGAGTATGTAAAACTATACACATACGGGGAAAAAAACAAAGTACGTAGCTAGCTAACGTAACGTTCCACGCACCTGGCATCTGTAGAGCCTAATGTTAACTTTCAGTTTACTTCAGATGAAATGCTGCAAGTTATATAGAAACGTGGGCATTAAAATGAATGTTGGCTTTCTTATAAAAAAAGTTGTAATAAAGATTGGCTCATATTTGATAAGTTATTTAATCAAATAACACATCTTTGCGAAAATGAAGATAGACCGAGTTAAGGTCGACCGCATCCTACTGTTTTCTATCATCGATTTATCAACTACATATCTATAACTCGAAAGCAAAAGTAGTCAGAATAACGAGGAACACCCGGTAAAGTGTGGTCTTGCGTTTTGCTTTGACGATTATGATCTCTTGTGATTTTGTTTCTCCACTCTTGTGGACTACCTTAAGAATGCGTCTAGCTCAGATCTGGCATGGATATCTTGCACTCGCGCATTAATCACAATCAAGTTGGAGAGTCGGCTGCTGCTCTCACGCGATGCTCCGAGGAGGGCGGAGGGAGATGTAGGGAGAGGGCTCGCGGGTTTCGAGTATGTTATTGTAATCTGATACGGCCTCGCGCTCCATCGTTGTGGGATCACTGCTGTGTGTGTGTGTGTGTGTGTGTGTGTGTGTGTGTGTGTGCACGCGCGTGCGCTTTGCAGTGCCTGTAACTTTTTTTTTTTAACCCCTCTTGTTTCTTACCTTTTTTAAAGTTTATTTCACACAAACCATGACATTACACTTAGAACTATAGAAATGTGCTTAAATGAAAGTATACAACAACATAGAAATACTGCAATACATATAAAAGTTTAGGTTTTACTTTGTACTTCATCAGCTAAATGTACTTAGTTATCAGTTGAAGCTCTAGGCAGAGTTGAGTTATTAATGCATTAATGTTGGAGCTTGTCCAGGTGTAGTTTGACTACTGCATTACAGTATTTTGTGGGACTCTTTAAAATGCATTATGTGTAAAGTTGCAACACAACAAAGGATTATTTTTTGTATTACTGATTAATCTGCAGATTACTTTCTGGTTCATGAAATGTCAGGAAATAGATCCACTGTATGAAAAGATACTGTAGGCAAGGCAGCTTTATTTGTATAGCACATTTCAGCAACAAGGCAATTCAAAGTGCTTTACATAAAAACGATTACATTTTTTAAAAAACAGATCAAATATGAGAATAAGAGTTACAGTGCAGTATAAGAAATTAAACATTAAAGAGCAGTTACAAACAGTTAAACATCTTTAAACATTAAACATTAAAACATTTTTTGTCATCATATCCACTGTTGGTCCCTCTGGGACGTGTGGTTCACACTGCTTGCCACCCGTCTTGGCGTGGGAAAAGTACTTTTATTTTAAAATATAGTCGTCACTGTTTTAGTTTCTTTGTTTGGAAAAACTTCGCGAAAACCCTTTTGGTTGAAATTCACACTTTTTGAAATTAGATTTTGATTAGTAATCTCATGTCAACCAGTTGAAATTCACACTTTGTTGTAATTAGTGATCTTATTTCAACCTTAAACCCTTTACTGTTCGTAAAAGGCTGATTCTTAGTAAAACCCACACAATGAAATCTGGAGTAATGATGACAATTCTGGCCATTGGAAAGTAGAAAGTAGTTAGTTGGTGGAGAACAAAAAAGAGCTGAAAGGAGGGTAAATGTTGGCCATTCATCGGTTGGCCCAAAGTTTCATACTTAAATATGAAACGTATAGCAAAAGTCACACTGAACTTCTGCTGATTAAAGGCATCAGGTTTTCTGGTCTTAATGTTAAACAAATGCCTTGGCCTCCATTACAATTCAAAACACAATACTGCTGTTACTTTTAATTATTTGATTGACTTTTAATACAGGGTTTAACAATAGACAAACTAAATCCATGCAAAGGTTTGTTTACATAAGTAATATTTGTAATCTGATGGCGATACTTTGAAAACATGAATAACAGTACCGTTTAAATGTTAATTTAAAATCATATTGTCAAACACAGATGGACGATGAGGCAACAGATATATATATATATATATATATGTATATATATATATATATATATATATATATATATGTGTGTATGTATGTATGTATGTATATATATATATATGTGTGTATGTATGTGTATATATTTATGTATGTATATATATATATGTATGTATATATATATATATATGTGATGTATGTATATATATATGTATATATATGTATGTATGTATATGTGTGTGTATGTATATATATATATATATATATATATATATATATATATATATGTGTATGTATATATATATATATATATATATATATATATATATATATATATATATATATACATATATATATATATATATATATATATATATATGTATGTATGTATATATATGTATGTATATATATGTATATATGTATATGTATATATATATATATATATATATATATATATATATATGTGTATGTATATATGTATATATGTGTGTGATTATAGTGATCTCGCAACTTGGGTATAGGCTGTTCACAGTGTAAATCCAAAAATAAAAAGGGACTGTGCAGCGAGTACTGAGGTTTCCTGGACAGCCAGCTGGGCTCAGCTGCACAAAGGCACCATTGAGCCTGACTGTAAAAAGCGGTGGTCACTACCCAGGGGCATTCCATGGCAGATCTAGCCATCCAAATTCTCTCTTTTATTACCATGGACGCCTTCTGTGTATGTTGCCAGTCTCCTCTGCCATGCCTCCTGATACATTATTAAAATACCCATACAATGTATTCTACTTACTATGCCTTAAAGTGCTCATATTATGGTCATCTTCAGGTTCATACTTGTATTTAGAGGTTGTACCAGAAGAGGTTCATGTGGTTTAATTTTCAGAAAACACCATATATTTGTTGTACTGCACATTGCTGCAGCTCCTCTTTTCACCCTGTGTGTTGAGCTCTCTGTTTTAGCTACAGAGTGAGGCATCTCACTTCTGTTCCATCTTTGTTGGGAGTCGCACATGCTCAGTAGCTAGGTAAGGACTACTAGCCAGTCAGAAGCATAGTATGAGGGAGTGCCATGCTAGCAGCTAGGCGAGCATTATAACGTGTGTTACAAAGTGACCACGTTTGTCTCTGAAGTAAAGGCTGGACTACAACAGAGCTGTTTGGAGCAGTTGGTGAACAGTGTTTTCTGTTGGAGATGTTAAGTCCCTTTGGGGTGGACTTTGGGCTTTTTCACTTTGTAAACCTATTACATGCACAAACATGTGTATATAAAACAATAAAGGAAAGGGAAAAAGCCAACAGCATAAAATGAGCACTTTAAACTCTTACAGCAACTATATTGTTAGTTTGCAAAAGGGCTGGATCCGAATATTCGACTATTAGGATATTTGTTCGTTGGGTAGGTATTCAGTTTTCAATTTTGGGATTTGAATATTCTTTTTTGTTTAGTTTTTCCTTCAATACTGTAATAAAGTTGAGACAGATTCAACTTTTGGAAAAACGCAACCCGATGTCACACTGCGGTGGCCAGTCATGTAACCGGCGATCAGACTTGTCAGTCCGTTTTGAGGCGGTGTGAGAGTCCCGTACAGGAAACAGGAAACATCACTGCCTCTATCGCTGCCACAAGAAAGTTTTTAAACACGAGCACCAGCTGACCGTTTCCTGCAAAAACAAATCACAGTCTCTTTTCTTTTTCTTTTTTCGTGAAATGAAGCTGCCTTCAAGTGCGGTCGGAAATGTCGACATCTATAAACGATCTGACTGAAAACAATAATTGTGACATATAAAGTCTACTTGTGCCACAAAGGGGAGGGTGGGGGGGGGGGTTAAATAACACAACAGGACGTCACACAAATGAGCCATTCAAGTGCCACCAGCGAAGCTTTGAATATTCGCTGTGGATTAGTACCAAAGCTTTGAAGCACAACAAATGGTAAACGGGACAGTTCTAGTTTGCAAGCGGCATTATTCTCATGTTTAACTTCCCATGTCAAAAAAAGCAAACTCATAAGTTCCCCATGGGGACCATCATGTCGTCACAAGCCCACATTTCTACCCAAACTATAGTCTCCCAAGTTGACAAGAACTGACAGTGATTTATTGCATTGCTTTTGTCTTTATGTAACTGCATTTATGTAACACACTAACAACACAGAAAATGGAATCTGCTTTGTCCTTCTTGTTCATTTCAGCCATGTACAGTATTTCTTTATTTTTTTCAGCAGTAGCATCACTCCTACAGGAAAATATGAGTTCATTATAGTGTATATGGCTCATTAAAGCCCCCCCCCCCCCAAGTGAGTACAGTGGTAATGCATACTCCACACACTCAGTACGTGGATTATAAATCATATGCTTTGTGTGACTAAAGCATTTTTTTTAGCAAACAATGGCATCCTTAATAAGAAGGCATAATAAAAAAGAAGGCATAATATGCTTCAGCAGTGCAAATGTGGGGTTTTTTTGCACAGTAATCTCTATGGACCAAACACACACACACACACACACACACACACACACACACACACACACACACACACACACACACACACACAGGCAGACATGCTGATAAGAGGTTTGGCAGAACGCCAAAACCGTACGAGTGAACAGCAACAAAGTTGCTCTTTGTTCTTTGCCCTTTGTTTCAATTTCAAAGACAAGTCCTCACTTAAATACTTTTATCATTGTCTAACAGTCTTTCAGGAAGAATGTCTCCATCTATGCCATAGGTTGAAACAAAACCTCTGCGCACAGCTAACAATAGAATGCCATCGTTTGTTGTGTATGTTGGAAGCAGTGTTAGAAAATCAAACAATGTAGCTTACAGTAAAACTCATTTTATGACTGTTATATTATCATTATCTCTATAAAATTTGAAAGCTGTTATGTTTCTCTATCAGTCTAATACATCGTCAGGTAGTCTTGACTGTGCTGGATCAGGGCAGAGCAAACGAGGCAGAGCTGGTAGGAGGTTCGATCCCCCGGCTCTTCTTGTCCATGTGTTGAAGTGCCCTAAAAGAAGACACAGAACCCCTAATTGCTCCTGACGTGTAGGTGTAGGAAAAAAAAATGTTGCTTTGTACAGAGGTCTCTGCCAAGTAAATGTAATCTAAATAATGGCGCAGGATGGGAACCTGGGATTTTTTATTTTTCCAGTCATGATGAGTACCGCCAGAGTACTGTGGAGCGGTATCTCTAAAAGTTAAAAAACACAGCGTGCAGTCCCTCCAGGATTTACTTTTTTTTTTAGATTGTTGCGGCCCAAAATGCCTGATTTTGCGGGAGCTTTTGTAAAAGATTGCGATCAAAGTTGCGAGGTCTCTTGTTTTTTGTTGCAATGAAGTTGCGAGAGACAGTGAAAATTGCACAGAAAAAAAAATTGGTATACTTTTTTAAAAATAAAAAGGAAACTTGTTTCGGGGAGAATAAACTTACTCTAGGCTGAGTTTTCCTAGTAACCTTACCAAAAAGGCTCAGGATGCTGCACAATGTTGGTATAATATGAAAATGGCTGGTGGGTTTAAGACAAAAAAATAATAATTTATGGAATGAATCAAATCTGAACATATGTGTCAGTGGCTTGTTGATCTTTACATTGTTAGTTAATTTCCTGACCTGGGCTGGGACACACATTCATACGGTTTGATAAAGTACTTATTGGACTTTAACTTATCATTGCACTTACAATAACGGGCGTAGCTGTCCTCAATTTAGGTCATCCTGTACGTCTCATCTCCGGTATTTCATGCATCCACTGGGTGTGTTAGTATGTGTACGTCAGTCGCAGGGGGGAACTGAGCAGCAGCCCCGCTGCAGAGCGCCGACAGAATTGAAACAGCAGCAGCTTTCAGCGACTTTAGAGTGAAAAAAACGTTCCAACGTACATTGATGTTTTGAATTGTTGCGATCGCGACATTGTGAATTCCTGGCAGGACTGAGCGTGACATTAA
This sequence comes from Sander vitreus, assembly GCF_031162955.1. Taxonomy (NCBI): domain Eukaryota; kingdom Metazoa; phylum Chordata; class Actinopteri; order Perciformes; family Percidae; genus Sander; species Sander vitreus. The sequence goes on from NC_135865.1 coordinate 25,979,576, forward strand.
TAGAAGCAACCAGCGTGCCTCCCTCCCTTCCCTATTGGACAACAGAAAAGGCTGCTTCCCAGAGCACTACTCTGGCCAGAAAGTTCAGCCCAAACCAGTCCCAGCCCAAGAGTTTTTCAAAAACGTCAGGCGCAAACCTGACCTGAAGCCAGTGTTTATAAGTTAGCTCTAGAGTTTGTGGCTTGCTCCCTCCCAGAGGATGGTAGATTCAGTGGACTCCAACGGTGGCCCCCCAGAGTCACCGCAAAAAAACAAACATAAAACATCTATAGAAACTTCTGCATCCAATTCCCCAACTGTGTATCCACATGTTTTATTTATTTTTTTAAAACGCATCCACATTCTCTCCAGAACATAGCAGAATACATTACTTTTGTGTCACGCTTCTGCATCTGCATATCTCTGAAGCCCCTGGATGCAGCATATTTAACAATTTATTGGCAAAGTGATAAAGATCATATCTGACCTTGATTTTTTTTATGCATTCATGCCCCTTCTTAATATTGTTTTGTGCTATAGATGCAACTGGAGAGCATCATTTATCACATTTTCTGTGGAGTGAACAAGAGTTTTTATCTCCGCATGAGCATAAAGTAACAGAAAACACACAAGCAGAACACTTCTCTGTAGGATATTGTTAAATACAACTGCCTTTGTTCACTCATCATCTTTGTCCTGGGACATTTATGCACAACAAATGTTATTTTGTGTAAGTTCTCCATTCTCTTTTTTTACCTCTCTGTCTGGACAGCTCTTTGTAGGCTAAGGCCTGCTTCTGTAAACTATCCTATTTCCAAATTTGCTTGTCTGTGTTTTCCACCAGCCAATCGGGTATAGAAAGTACGCTTCTCCTACTTCTGAGCCACAGAGTCATCCCTTCTGGATCTGGCAGACGCTGCGCCTGCTTCGAGCAGACAAATGTGCGTCAGTGTCATTATAGCAAACTGAGCAGCATGGCCTGCCTTGACTCTGAGACGGAGGTGATTGGGTTCAGATTTCTTCTCTTTTGCTCTCGAGATAAGAAAAACCAAATAGAAATTGAGGGATGAGGCAAAACATATGCCTTAATTCCTACAATTAACGTCTTGATGTCTGCTGCTCAACCCCGTGATCCATAGCAAATCAAGGTGGAAAAAATGGTTCTGAATGCTGGCTTTTGTCTCTGTTAGACATTTTTTGAGAGTGAGATCAGTCCTGCTCTATTTCTGAGAAGGTACAGCTCGGGTTTGAAGCCAGCAATCAAGTTCAGGCTGCATTCCCTGCAGACCATTCAGTGGCAGAGGAGGACATTTTATAGCCTATCATTAACCAAAGTTTCGGTAAAGAGAGAAATTGAGAGAGGAATTTAGGTAGGTAATTTGCAGGCTGAAACTGCAGATATGCTTTGGTAGTAACTGGCCTGGATAAGTTGTTGACGCTAAGGATGCGTTTTAGGGCTGAAACTAACTGATTTCATGTGATTAGATTTGGCCAGCCTGATAAAGATCACTGATTGGTTCCTCTTAATAAATAATTACAGAAAACTCCTGCTTAAGGACATCTAAAAGAGCCACAACATTTTTCTCATGCTTAAGAGTCACCTATAAGGCTTTGCATTACATATATCTACGACATTCCACTTCCGGAATTGCTCTGTTGCCAATGGAAAATCCACCAGATTTCACTCATTAAGGTCGACTATCCGTTGCCTTGGGCTTCCTTTGTGTTGGCATTTTAAACTCTGGTGGATTTCTGAGGACTATGGTTAACTGCTCCTCAGATCTCTGCAGGGTAAATCCAGACAGCTAGCTAGACTATCTGTCCAATCTGAGTTTTCTGTTGCACGACTAAAACAACTTATGAACGAGCACGTTCCACCAAAACAAGTTCCTTCCAGAGGCTATTTTGCAGAGGCACCGTTGCTCCGTACGGCGCTCAGCGCCGCCCAAGACGATTGTGATTGGTTTAAAGAAATGGCAATAAACCAGAGCAGGTTTTTCTGTCTTTTTCAGTCTACCGTCAGCCTGCTGCTGTCAGCTGGGTCTCAGTCAGTTTAAACAGCTGTAGACTCTCTTTTTTTGTGGCCATTTTAGGCCTTTATTTGTATAGGACAGCTGAAGACATGAAGGGGGGGGAAAGAGAGGGGAAAATGACATGCAGCAAAGGGCCGCAGGTCGGAGTCGAACCCAGTTTCATATCAGTTTCATGCTCAGGATGTTAATGTTGGCCAAGTAAACGTTTGAGTTTCCAATTAAGTAAATTAACCTCGATCAGTCATATTTCATAACATTATTTAATCGCTTTCACAGTGCACACAGAGAGGCTTTTGTCAGCACGTAAATTAAAGACATGTTTTTGGCAGAGGGCTGTGCACTTCAGGATTTGTTCATTAAACGTTGTTAAACTAAACAACAGATTGGCCCATGCTTATTAACATCACATTCATCTCATTTGGTAAATAACCTTGTTACCTCGTTAGACTCCCCACTCGTTCTGCAAATTGCGACTGCTGTATATTTAAAACCTTCTGGTCTGGCAGAGGCGAGGAGACGGTAACTAAGCCGGCAGCTGGTGCTTTTTTGCAGAGATGTTTAACTCAACTAATTTAACAAATAAATACACAAAACGCTAGACTGTTGGAAACTAAATTATGAGATACTTATTTTGACCTAATAAGTCATAAATGTGATATACTACGATTTAATACAGTAGCTTTCTTTATACTATCATAGTTTTGGTTGACTTTGTCATAATTGTTACATACTTAGAGACTCATCTTTTCATTTTCTTTAGCTATTTCTTCCCTGGTAGGAATGAATTTACAATAAGTGTCCTTCATGAAAGACGCTATATAAAGAAAAGTTATTATTATTATTATTATTATTATTATTATTATTATTATAATAAGATTCAAGCAGTGTCAGAAATGACGGGGGAAAAACAGCAAAAATGCCCCTAGAAAAATGTGATTGAGAGGCAAAAATTGCCCTTAAGATTTTGAAAAAAAGAAGACGATATTTACCAGTTTAGGTCACAATCCTAATCCTACACTAAGCTGTCATTTCATTTTCATTTATTTAATCTAATTTCCCTTCCTGTCTCTAACACACACTCACACAAACAGTGCTGTTACACATAGCCTAAATGCCCTGATAATAGCAATAGCATGCTTTTTATTTACTAGTGTTGGCACAACGTGGTGATTACTGTATGCATTTCAATCTGGGCTCATTTCACACACACAAAAAACAAGCAACTTTATGCACTAATTACAGTTTTTTTTTTTTGTCCCCAAAACATTTTAAATGCCCTGATTTTTAGGACGATGGGGGCTAAAGTTGCCCCCCCCCCTACACTGGCTGTAAGTGTGTTTCTCAGCAGGTGTGTAGTGGAGGCATGATAACAGCGGTGTTGTGCGTCGTCCCCGTTGCACCCTTCCACTGACACTTCGTTTCACTCCCGGTGTAACACGTGTGTCTGATTTGTGAGTAAGACATCGATCTCCAGCGAGCCTCGTGACTTTGTATTTTGCACTTGGAGCATGGGTGGTCTCAAACCCTTAAAGTGAAAGTCAAGCAGAACAAATAAAGCTGCTGTCATGGTAAAAATGGTTTCCATTTTGACAAACAACATAAGTAGTCAGTGGAATGACTTGTGGTAACGTATGTTTTGTGCTATTTATTATGGGCTGAAGATTGTGTCCTTGAGAAAAAAAAACCCACTCTGTATTGTTTTTCATGTTTTAAAAGAGAGTGGACTGAATCTGTTTGCTGTTGAAAAAGACCAAACTTACTGGTCCATCTTTCACTAGAAAAACCACAACCTCGCTGATTGCAATTTATTTTCAGACAGCTGTCGAGTAGACAAACGGCCGACAATCCACCAGTTGACAATTTAAGCAGCAGGTTTCATTGTTGTTTTATTTGAGACTTAAATGATTCAGGCTGGTAAATATCTCATTCTGTCAGTCTGTGAAGCTAATGTCAGCCTGAAGCAGCTAAATTGCATCATTATCTTCAGTACCATACGTGGCATCTTTGTATTTGTTAAATATTGTGCCAACTGTTGTGCCAATGTCAGTTTTTCTATACAACATACTTTGGACTAAGGTCCAGAGGGGCCGACAAGTTAGTTTTCTTTGAAGTTTTCTTTAGTAATTGGTGATGCTGCGGCAAGAGCAGTGTGCAGGATTTTCTTTTTCTTCAAGTCTTTGTTTTTGTCCAGCGCACCTGCACTTAAGAATTGTTTGGATGTGCACATTTTTTCTTTGAAAAAATATATACGAAGTAAGTTTACTAAGAAGTTGAATTTTCTCAGACTGGTGTGAAAAAGGAACCATCTTAAAACGTCAACGTTACATTTTGTGATTTAAAAAAAAAAACTATTATACTATAACTATTATATTATGGAGATAAGTTTGGGATGCTTGTTAGAGTTTTCTGTTACTCAACGTCGATGTTCTGTGCGCCGCCAAGTCTATGGGTTTTTTCTCCCAGTGCTGTTTATTCAAGCTTGGTAGTGCATTTTGAGGCCATGGGCGAAAAAAAACGTAGCCTCAGCTGTTAGAAAAGTAAAATGTCAAAACATTTTATGCAGCACAGTTCAGGATCATCTGCTAAGGCACTGTGCAGGCCAATCAAACACAGTGCTATTTCCTTTTATATACTGGTGAGTTTCTACTTGCTCTTTATAGAGAGCTAGCTAAACTAACTTGAAAAGGTGAAACATGATACCGTTTTGTTCCATGCTAAAAAAAAAAAAGTATCTTGTACCATAATAAAAAATAATTAGCATTTTTGTCTTACAAAATATCTTACACTCAGCATGGGAGCTGATGTTCTGTTGACTCCCCTGAACTGCAGTGTTTGAGTCACATTCATGGCCGCGTCTTTATTCCCTGAGTCGGTTTGGAGCATTGCTAAGAGTTAATATGGTTTATGTTTAATTGGCATGTGTCACACTGCACCCCACAACACATGGCATGCTCTGGCAGGGCCGGTTAGCCTGAACAGGGCCTGAACTGAATCAGCCTTGCTTTACAGGCATTCACAATCTACATATTTAACACCTCAATAAGCAACTATATGTTTTTCTTTTTACTCCACAGTAAGAAGGTCTCTGACGGCAATGAAGTCGTTAAATCAAACCCTTCAAAGCGCCACCGGGATCGGCTGAATGGGGAACTGGACCGGCTGACGGACCTTCTGCCCTTTGAAGGGGAAGTTCGCACTCGTTTGGACAAGCTGTCGGTCCTTCGCCTCAGCGTGGGTTACCTGAGAGTCAAGAGCTACTTTAAAGGTGAGGATCAGCCCAGGTCAAATACCAGCCGGCACTTACAATCAGTGAAACTGGAACTGATTTATGAGTAACGTATGCAAATGTGCCGGCAGTACATTTGAGAGGCAGGAATGAGAAGCATTCAGGAATCTGGTTTTAGGAAACAACACATCCTCAATACTTGCCTTGCTCCACCCTCTCTATTAGCAACACATACAATAGTCACTATAAAACAAACAATTATATAACACAATTATGAAATGTATTATTTATTTATTTTTTTAAGTTTCAAATCTCCACACTGTAAGTTGATTTAAACTTGCAGGCAGCCTGGCTTTGAAAACCTGATGAGTCATGTGGAAGTCAATTATGTGTGAGTCACGCATGTAACATCTCCACCAGCCACAGATGATAGTTTTCTTTGAATTAAACAGACATTTTAGCAGAGGTGTTGGCAGACTGGCTGCCGAGTAAGTTGCCTGGTTGCCTCAAGCTTCACTGATGTTGTTACAATTTATGTGTCCCTGTCTCTATTACTTTTTGGTTCATTTCCTGTGCATTGTTTTGCCTGTGTGGTCTTGTCGATGGACATGTTGCACTCAAGCATTGCTCTCTCTCAGACAACAAAAACCCTTCTGAATCTCGGATGGATCAGAGACTAGTTTGCTAGTCAGTGAAGTAGTGACATAAATGTGCACAGAATGGATTCCAACGCCAAGATTTTATCAGGATTAGACATCTTTATAGTCTTATTAAATTTCCTTTTTCATGAACCTACACTTATTTGTGTAGAGGGTGCTAGTACATTATAGCAGCCGTCCTATAATGTATTTCATGCAACCTGTTATTACACGTGCCGTTATTACACAGCTAGTTTTGACATAGCTAGCAATGTTAACCCTGCGAAATGCTGAACGTAATGAAAAGTAAAAATGAAACGGCAAAATACATCAAAACATTTGTAGCTTGCGAGTGGAGTTAGCCAAGTTGTTTGCAGTGTGAACCTACAGTGTGAACCTACAGTATGAATAAAGGTGTTACATGCAGTCAGAAGAGTTGTGACATTCCAGTGCTGCTTGTTCTCACACCCTTTTGTCTACTTTTGCAAGATAGGCTGAAGTGTCGCAGTTGCGCCATCATGTAATCACTTCAGTTGTCAGTTTCCCCTAAACTCTGCCAAAGGGCTTTTAAAACTTGACATTTCTAACCTATAATAAACATTCCCCCAGCTTTGATTACTTGCTTTACGTAAATTTGCAGTGGTACATCTGGTTTACCATTAACAGACAGTTGGGATGAATATGCAGACATTTCTTTCCTCAGGAGGTGTCAGATGTCTCAGAGATAATATGCAGCTGGTGGACACCAGGGAACATAACTCTAGTATGGATTTTACACTGTTACATCGAGTAGAGTACGCACAAGTGTACAGTACGTGATTTATCAAGAGGGGACAAAAGTCAGTCAGCATATGTCTCTATCTAGTACCCTACGAGGAACAGAATATATTACACGTTCAAATGAATGGTTTTGAACCAAAAAAAAACTAGTTTTCCATGCATGGCAAGTTCTACATGGTTTTCCTCGACTGTATTTATATATAGACAGACAGCACATGTGGAATATCAATGGAGTCATGTCAAACTCCTATCAAACACCTGGGGCCAGATGCTTTATTGGTGCTTTAACACTAAAACTATGCACATGCAATTTCTCACCCGTGAACTGGTGTTGATAAATGAGGTGAACATGCAGTGAGAATGTGTGCAGCTCACACATACTTCAGAACATGCAAACACACAGAAAAGTACTATAAAAAGAAGTAAAAATTAAAAAGAGAGACTGAATCTAAAATCTGAAGTTGAGTTCAGTGCACGTTGCAGTCTACACCCCTTGCCATTTAAATGAGGTCAGTGTAAAAGAGAACAATGTGTGCATGTAGCTTTATAAATCTGACACAAAGAATGGACATGCCTTTTTCTGCATGCTTGTTGCCTCAGATCCTGTTGTTTAAGGGAACATATTATGCTTTTCCACGTTTTCTGTCATTGTTGGATTTTCATGTTAAACGTGGCCAACACTTAAAATAATGAGGTAAACGTATTTTAGACAAATCCCTGTGAGCTAAAACGTTGAGATTTCCAACTATTCTGAACGCTCTGGTTTCAACAGTTTTTTTCTACTCTCGGCTAAGTCTTACGCAACTCTAAACCGGCCTTCTATGATTGGTCATCTGCTCCAAGTAGGCAGGACTGGAGTGTTTTTTTGTTGTTGTTTTTTTCAGCCACTGCAGTGTTAACTTTGTGGCATGTAACTACATGCTAACGGCAGTAAAATATGTAATCTTGGCTGACATTGTCGTTAAATTCTCCCCAATTCTGGGTCACATTACTCCTGAAACATTTTCTGTTTATGCAGTATTTGGTTTAAAAGCCTTTATTTTTGACTGGAAAAATTGGTGCTAACTATAGCAGCTACATGGCTAACGGCAGTAAACAATGTCATGTGGGCTGCCAATGTTGTTAAATTCTCCCCAATTCCGTGTCGCATTACTGCTGAAAAATGGTAGAAAGTGCTGCTTCATTCCACTACAATCTAACGTTAGCATACTGCTAACTATTAAAGGAGAATTCCGGCCAATTTTTACGTTAATCTTGATCGCTATAGCTACGCAAGTACTTTCGATAGAAAAAAACCCCGACCCGAATCAGTGCAGGTAACACGGAGAAGCTGCAGCTACGTACTACAAGCGTCCCCTGAGCTAAAACGGCAGTGGTCGGGGCAAGTTTTAGAGTGCCTTTGTGCCTCTTAACAGACACAAAATGCAATTTAATATGTCTGTGCCACATGAGCAGGGCCTTACGTGTCAACAAGATGCGTTTTCATCTCAGACATTGTTTAAATTCACCTACCCTGGTCCCTGTCTCAATCCTGCCGGTAGCTAGCTTGCCCTGCTAGCTGATAGCCGTTAGCTGCTAGCTGCCGTCCGGTGAGTGTATTCAGACAGGCTTCTGTGATAATCATCCCAATAACAATCCACGGAGGGGCGGTGGTGTGAATATATGTCCTCCAGAGGACAGGTCATGTCACGTCTTGAAGTTTATTCCCCCCTAAAATAAACAGTAGTGCGGTAGTAGCTTTTAGCTGCTAGCTGCCCTCCGGTGATTGTGTACAGCCAGATAGCCGTTAGCCGTTAGCTGCTAGCTGCTAGCTGCTGTCCGGTGAGTGTATTCAGCCAGGCTTTTGTGAAGGCTAGCTTTTGTGAAGGCTAGCTTTAGCTTGCGCTTGGAGCAGCAAGTTTATCTGCCTGTTTCCCCTCTGTCTCGTTCTTTCCAACTCTTGTGAGGCTAGTTCTTCGTCTGTATACTCGGGTTCGAATAAATAAGGATGTCCATCAAACTCAAAAGGCTCTTCCGTGTGTTGTATATCTGCTATATTCTCCATAGTTACGTTACTCCAAACTTCTTCCCTTATAAACAACTCTGCTCTTCACTCTTCACACACTATGCTCCGATCTGCACACTACTGTTTACCTTTTCCTGCTACAACTGAATTCCCAGGAGGCAGCGCGATACTACAGCTAAGCTTCAGTAACGCTATTACTGTGCAAGCCACAGACATCGTTTATCCCGTTTCCATGTAGTTACATAGTCACTGATATGGTCATAACCTCTACAGTGCTCAATTACCTATTTTGAGGGGGGAATGATCTAAACCTTTCCCTGCGAAGGCATGATCTGTCCTATGCAGGACATCCACCAGACCACCGGGCGCTCTGTGGATTGGGATGATTATCACAGAATACTGTCTGAATACACTCCCCGGACGGCAGCTAGCAGCTAACGGCTATCAGCTAGCAGGGCAAGCTAGCTACCGGCAGGATCGAGACAGGGACCAGGGTAGGTGAATTTAAACAATGTCTGAGTTGAAAACGCATCTGAGTATGAGTATGAGTTTTTTTTTGTTTTTTTTAACATTAAAGCATGTAAACATGTTGTAGTACAAACACAAAATGCAAGTATAATCCTGAAAATGCTATAAAAAAAAACTCCCATACTCCTCCTATCCTTATTTTCACCCACAATGGTCTAGTCAAAGGTCAACTGAAAACATCCCTGCACAAAAGGGACATTTGCCGACACAAGCACAGAAAACAGAAATGAAACGGTTTCTTTCTGCAGCACTGGGTGAACTAACTGTGTTTCCAATATTAGGCAGCCTTTACAAAATGATTCAAAAATATTAATATTAAAAAAATCCTTGGGGTGCCTGGGTAGCTTACCTGGTAGCCCTTTGATGCATTCCCCCTCTCTCTCCCTCATGTCTTCAGCTGTCCTATAAAAATAAAGGCCTAAAATGCCCAAAAAATAAATATAAATAAATAAAAAAAGAATAAAAAAATTTAAAAAATTTAAAAATTTAAAAAATAAAAATCCTTCAATTTCACATGGAAAACATGACATTGTTGTAATGGTGCGTTTTCTTTTGTAAAAACAAATTACATCTCTAATCAATTTGGTTGTGAATGCAGTAGAGATGCACCGATTACATCCTTCTAGGCCGATTCCGATTTCATATTTTCTAACCACTTTACAGCACACACAAATATTTATTTTCTATCTTTTCTTTAATAGAAAATTTTACATTTTGCATAGAACATTTTTTGAATAGATAATCAATCACTATAAAATACAACTATATAAATTACTCTTGGTGTGGGAAATTCACACACATCTAAAGTGCAATGCTATGGAAGAACTATTTCCTTCTTTTCACATCCAATATCCAACTAAACAAATGTGATATATTTAGCAAACTAAACTTCTATGTATGAAAACAGGTAATGGCAATAAAATAATATATAAATAACAAATAAAAATAAAATAAATATAGCCTTAATGCAGTATAAAGAGATTTCTCAAAACACACACACAGGCCTGTTTGAACGTCAACAGTAACGTTACCTGAAAACAGCGTGTAGTTCCTTTTTTAGCAAGTTTGCTTTATGTGTCATTGTGCATAAATATGAACACTACCGTCGCTGTCAACGGGCTTGTCTGCTAACGTTAGCTACCGACGGTTACCTCGGAACAATCCAGCAAATAGACGGTACCCTGGAGTGCCGTTACCTGAAACAGATGATTTAACGTCACCGCTCATTTTACACACAGTTTAGCAACAAAACTAAACACAGAGGGAAGATTACCATGTTTTTAATGTTTGTTTTGAGCGGTATGCATCCCCACTAACCTAGAAAGCGTTTTAAACAGTAACGTTAGTACAGCGTGTCGGAGGAATACAGCGTCTCTTTTTTTGGTCTCCTACAGCGGCCAGCGAGGCGTAGGAGGCAGAGGGACCACAGCGTTTGTTAACGTTAGCTTCTTGTCTCATCTGGGGTCTGATAAGCAGTAAATTCATCAAAGTCAGTGTGCCCAACGCTATTTTCCGATAAACTGTAGCTGTCGTATTTCACGGGACCCGCGTGAGTGCGGTTTTCATGTTCCAGTTTTTCAGCCTCAGAGGGGAGAGAGAGCGGCTGACTGTTCACCTGAGATCTGGGACCTGTTCCACAAAAGTAGAATGAAGAAATCCAGGATAACTGAAAAAGCGCAGCTTGACTTAGTGTGGTCCGCTCATCGTGGCTTAATCAGTTGCACGTTTGCCGAGCCAGGATGAGAAGGTGAAGCTATGTCAAGCCAGGTGTAGATAGCTGGGATAAGTGCACGTCCACGGCTTTCTTAAATAGACCACGGTATCGATCACAGATTTACTGATGCAGAAATGGAGAAGACGCGTGCGGCATATGTTTAACCCGCTGAGCAGCAGCTGTTAATGGAAAATTACGAGGAGGTGAAACATAATATGCAAAAAGGGAAATACGGCTGTTGATATCAGACAGAGAGGAAAAAGTCCAACAGACAAAACAATGTGTAAGGATTTAAAAAGATCTACTTAGGGCCTACTAGTCACTCCACATTTTTACAAAGTTTTAATTGCTTTTAATATGCTTGTTTTGTGTTGGTTTTATTGCTGTATCTGTTTCTATGTGCTAAATGTGCTGGTTTTACTGTGAAGTGTCTTTGAGTAGCCTGTACAGCACTATATAAATAAAATGGTTTATTATTTAGCCTACTTTGCCTTAAAAGTGAGCAGAGGGAATTCATGTTCCTCGGGCAATTTACCCTAAGGACAAGGCTTACTTTCAAACCCTTATTCATAATGAGAGAATATGTTTTACAACCATATCCACAAATCTATATAAGCTATCATTCTAAATATCTTTCTACAATTAATGTTCATACAGAACAAACATGACTGGACAAAAACTAGAAAAAGAAGTAAGTGACAAAATAGCCTATTATTCAGGTTTTTTTCTCACTCCCAAGCTCCAAGATGCGTGACGGCACCAAAATAAAAAGATTAAGAAGCTTTGTGGCATTCCAACACATTCTCACTCCCATCTTGAAAAATACGGACGTTTGGTCAGGTGCCATTGTCGTCGTTTTTTACGCTAAAAGTCTCCTTTAGAGTCCGCTGCACGGTGTGGGAGGATCCCCCTGCCTCCCCCCGCCTCTCCATGTTGCACGGGGCATATACACGGGGAGAGCAGCGGATTGTCCCACTTTATCTCCGGTGCATGTGCAACCATTTCTTACCATCCAAACAACTGCAATAGTAGGATTTAAATCAAACTTGTGACCGCAATAGTGACAAGTAATGCATGTTAATAAAAATAAAGCAGAACACATTCAGAAGCCAACGGAATAACCGTTAAACATGTTTATTTCGGATCAGAGCAGCAGCTGATTTAACACATGAGACTCCAGGATTAATCTTAGCCTGGCTGTTAGCCTGGCTGTTGCTGTTAGCCTGGCTGTTAGCCTGGCTGTTAGCCTGCTGTGGAGCAGGCTAGCTGCAAAGAATAAATCTCCATGGTTACTTGGCTGGGTTTAATTCAGCCTGCTTTTGTGCAACCAAGTCAAAGCTAAATTCATCCAGGATAACTTGAATATCCCGGCTCAATCCCTTATCCTGGTTTTGTGCAACAGGCCCCAGTACCCCCCTGCTACATGTATATAGCGGAAACCCTGCATGTGCACGTGTGGTGCTGATGTTGTGCGATGTAAGTCATGCGGCGCCCGAGTGAATTTGACCGGCATAAAATCGGCATATGTCAGAATGACCGGCAGGTCGCCGGTCATGGCCGATGACATGAAAATCGGCCAATTCCGGTCACCGCCCGGTCAATCGGTGCATCTCTAGAATGCAGTGCTGCTCTCTCTCTCAAGCTCAGTTAGTCTGGTGTTTTTGACCACAAATAAACCATAAAACTATGGGAAGCTCTTAAAGCGTAACTCTCGCCAAAATGCAACCTAGGGTCTTTTTGTGAATGTACCCGAGTCAAACTTTTGTTTAAAAACATATTTAGGACGGAATCGCCACTTTTAAGATTTACCGTATTTTCGTTTTTCGGTCAAATGGCCTTTTGAAAAACAACAAGAGCTACGGTGAGCTGTTCTAGTAAACTCTGGGTACGCAAACAATGTTGTCAATGCTTTCATTAAGGTGTAGAGCCCCTGGTGATACTTGGAGAAAAAATCTCATGTTGTGTTTTTAAAAATAGCTATTTTGAGGCTAGCATAAAAGTGCCCCTAACTCTCCCATTCAAAAGGCCATTTGACCGAAAACGAAAAACGAAATCTTAAAAGTGGCGATTCCGTCCTAAATAGAAAACGAAAGTTGGATTCGGGTACATTCACAAAAAGACACTAGGTTGCGTTGGCGAGAGTTACGCTTTAACTACTGCACATTTGAAATATCCAGTGGCAGAACATTGAACTTTATTGAAAAACTTGGAGAAAAAAAAACTTAAATTATTCTCTTCAGACAGTCATGGAGAGTTCGATGGTCTGACATGTTATTTTTCTTCTTTGTGCAGCTTTATACATTGCATATACCTTCCTGCAGTTTCTCAGTGTTTATGCCTCTGCTCATCTCCCTGACACTGCCTTACTCTTCACTCCCTCTCCTTCAGTTCATATGACATCAACAGTAGTCAGGCACACTGAAAAGACGGTCTGTGCCCTGTAGAAATGGAGGGCAGGATCAAAATCACATGTCACATCACACAGCCCATGTGCAACCCATCACCGCATAAATACTGCTGCTTTGTCACTGGAGATCTGCACTCACTGTAGACCAACAGTTTACTTCATTGTGCTATCTCTGCAGTTAATAAGGAATCTCTCTTTGACCTAAGTTATTAATTAAATGCTCTGTTACTTACCTTGTGTAGATAGTCTGCGGGGTTATTGTCTTCCACTTGAAGATGTTCATTGTGTTCTGAGACAAATATGCACCGCTTAGTAAATAGCTGTTAGGTGAAAGAACAGGAAGTTTGTCGTAGCCTTGAGAGCACTCATTTAAAAAAAAAAAGAGAAAACAATGGACCGGACAATTTTGAAGCACGTCATTAACTGAGCATCTTTGGTTTACATTTAGCGTATGAAAACGGACAGTCAGAGATTGTTCAGTGTTTTCACAGGTCCCTTCATGACATCTGCCTTCTGAGTTCTGCACATTGTGCTTCCTGCAATCTTGAGCATGATCACATTAACATTTAGAATATGGGCTGCACGTTGCTTCCTCGCCAATCTTACACATGTAAATGTCCGTTTGTGTCAGTCATACAGAGTGCTCCACAGCCTGTGTTGTATAATGCCTTCTGTGGCTCTGGTGTCAAGTGTTTTTTTTTTTTTAACCTGACCTTGCCATTAAAAAGGCAGGATACACCAGCCTCCGCTGCTCTAGTTTGTACTATTCTGTCTCTTGTGAGCCCCCTAACTTCAGGGAACTGTAAATCAATGGACTACACCTTTAATTACAGTGTGATTGATTGATGTGTATGTGAAGGTTGCCTCTGATTACTGACAAAGTGATGTGCGTTAAATCTGGGTCAACACACTTCAGCCAACCTCATGACACTCCTCCTGACCTGGCCCCCTGTCCGCTGACCAGGGTCCTTTTATTAAGTTAGTGATAATGATGTTAAAAAATCATTTTAAACTTTGATTCCTTGAAGAAAGTTAGAGAGAGAAAGAGTCCACGTGTAGGTGAAAATGAAGAAGCAAAATATAACGTGTAATTATGTAATGTAATAGTGCATAATTCCATGGTTTAGCAGTCAAATTGTAGCTGTCTAACTATACTGTAGACTGGAGTCTCTACTAACTGTAGCGATTAACCCAAGATAGTTGTCCCATATGAATATGTCCAACGCCTGTCTGCTGTAAGAAAGTGGTATAAGGTTGTGGATTAAAACAGAACGCCCCTGAATGCTTTTTACCGGCATCAAACATGTTGTCATAGACATCCTGTCTCACCCTTTCCCTGTTGGCACTGGCATTGACGTGACATGTGATACATCTCTGACAATATGCAGTGTCGGCCTAGTGTATGCCAACTTTCTCCTGCTCAATGGCAAAAACTGATTCTGACAACTCAATCTGTTGTTCATTATCAGGTTACATATTGGATCTGCGTTTTGTTTGTCTACTTTCAATAAAGTCATCTTTGACATCACCTTTAGTAGGACATGTTACTGTTTGTTCCAACCAGGGTGTTGATTTCTCGAGTCAGACACTTGATTAGAGTTTGTTTAAAATCGCCATTATTATTATTGAGATTTTGTTGTAGCTCCTCTTGTGACAGACAGAATATTAAAGGTGCCCTGCCACACAAAACCGTTTTTACTTGCATTTTTTGAAATATGTTAGGTCCATATGTGTTATGTCGTGAATGTGTAAATGAACTGCTACCTCCTCTGTCAGCTCTAGCCACTGAAAAGAAATAAGCGGAGAAATCAGGCCAATTACAAAAGCTGGTCAGTCTGACGTGGTGTTACCTGAGCTCATTACTATTCATGAGCTCGCCCAGTTGCACTGGGTAAAGGATGCTGATAGCCAGGCTCTCATTGGCTAGCTGTTAGCCAATCAGAGTCAAGCAGCTTAGCTCGTTGAATATTAATGAGAACTGGCACAAATCGAGCGGAGTCTTCCTTCCTGGCTTTCTATACCACGATAGAATGGCTTGAAACAAGGTAACAAGGCATTTTTTCCAGTCCATGGTAGAACTTCAGACATTACCACAAAGTAATGAAATACGTGTGGCAGGGCACCTTTAATCCATGCAACCTTTACAAACTAGTAGAAGGAACATTATCATATTACATATTGAGTCTTTCAAGAACATAGTCACTGTACGCGTTAAAATGTATAAAAACGACAACGAATGTTATATATTTTGTTGAGTTGTGTACTTTATCCCAATATATATATATAAAAAATATATTTTTTTCAAGGTAACGGTCCGTTTGCACATGCATCAGCATTGTGGTTGTCTGCCAGAAGTTGTCAGAAATGGTTTGAAACTATATATATTTAACCGCATGAAGGAGTTTAGTCATCAGATGTCTGGATATTAAGTTATCAGAAAAACAAGCTGAGAAAACGGTAGCAGTAGCTCGGCTCGCAGCCCCTCCAGGATGTCCTGTCCTAAAACGGTGTCTGAGAAACACAGATTTTTAATGTGAGCTGCTTTATTCAGTGTTTTTATCGGTTTGACTCAATTTTGGAGAGAAGGAAATAATTCGGCCCTCTGGTAAAACCTCCTGAACGATGAACACTGAATAAATCCTAACCGGAAGAAGTTGACTGCAATGACAATGGTGGGGAAGACAACAACTCCCATGATCCCACACTACTTCAAAACGTCACCAAACCTTTTGTTATTGTTTTGATTGAGAGACCCCTAGTGGCAAAAGAAATGACATATTGTTCTTTTAAATTACAAAGTAATTTAAATTGTGAATGAAACCCTAATGGCACAGGATGAGTGTTTACTGGAGTCCTCCTGTGGTTCATAAAAAATAGTGCTCATTAATCAGTGCATGCGCGTTATCTGTTCAGTACATCCGATTACTCACCATATTTCACAGAGGTCATTTCATTTGGTGGTAAGAGTCTTGTGTAAATAGGCAAACAAGTGATTGATTGTCCTAGTTTTATGTTTCACAAATATTTCTTAGTTTTTCAAGACTTCATTTGTCCATGTGTTGGTGGAGAATTATGGAGGCTGCTGCAGAAATGATTAATTAGAGCTCTAAAAGGATATTGGGCACAAACTGCTGCTCATGAAGACCCATTCAAACAACCCCAAATGAATCCAAAGAGTGAAACCTGGAGAGCCAATGAGATGAATGGTCAAGTCAAGTCTTCTTTTATTTATATAGCACATTTAAAACCGCATAAGCTGACTCAAAGTGCTTTACAACCAAGGCAGATGGTGTGAAGTATGCCTCGATACATAGATAAGCAACAGCAGGCTACATGAATAAAAAAGTATATAACAAACACAACACTACAAAATGTACTACAAAACAACTTGCATGGTAAAACCAACGTCAAAATAGAAGGAAATTAGCAGAGTGAATTGGTGGCATGTGGTGTGGTGTTATCTTATGTTGCCTTATGGCGGTTATTGCTGGTACAGATGGCCAGATACAGATATGATTCATGATATGGGATATACCATTTGTTCCATTATAAGGGACTTTGAATTGTTATTTAACATAAAGTGTGTGTAGCAGTGAGTGTACGCTTCCATTTTATGCTGAAACAAACATTGACATTTTAGGTAAAGAAATGAAGACAGATAATGGTACAGAGGCGGGATCAAATGATGAGGAAACTTAAGAGGACAATGATCTGGCTTTGATGTAAGAATAATAAAATAAAAAAAAATACGATTACACAGACAGGGACGGCCTGAGTCATTGTCTTATCGTTGCCCTTGCAAGAAAAGCTAGCAGTGGAGGGATGTTACATAGATGCAATGTTCTGTAAAGTGTTAAGAGTGTGTTTAAAGACCTCTACATGGCTTCAAGTAAAGTTAAAAACACTGGATTTATGCAGTGTTATACAGCGCCATAAATGTTTAGACAGACGGTCCCTGTATACATGAGTGGATTCTCAAACACAGAGTCTTTGTATATGTCTAACAAGATCACCTAGGTTGACTCTCAGGGGTTATCCCTGTCAAAACATAAGCCTAGGATGGGTGTTCGAGTGGGGGCATGCCTAGAGTATAAGATAATGATCCCATAAATTGTTAGGTAAAAGAAAAAGGCTTTAGAGAAAAGAACAAACGTAAGCAATTTCAGGGGATACGAGTGCGATTTAAAGACCTGATAATGAAACAAGCTATTTATGGCTGCCTTAAAATGGCAGATCTTTTTGAGAAAGCTGGACTGTTCGCCTCATAGCGTGACTTTATGAGGCAGCACTGGATATTTTGAAAGGCTTGTAGCTCACTGCTGCTGAAAAATGTGGATTTGCTTTCCAAGTTCATTGAAAACATCCAGGGCCTGTTAGCAATCAGAGTTGATGTGGTAACCCTGTGTCGTGTGCTATAATTTGATATAATTTGGTATTTGGGATATCTGAACCATGTACACAGAAAACTATACACATGACACAAGTGAACAGAAGGAAGAAAGAGGTCAAGAACAACGTTTGAATTTCTGGCAGCTCGGAGGAGAGAGAGTATCAGTCTCGTTTGTTTTTCAATTCTGATGGGCTGATTATGAGGATGTCGCTTTTGAAAGACGTGCGTTTTACTTATACATGCCCTTAAAACCTCAGCGTAATTCACCTGTCAACTCAGTATCACAATATGTGAGAGGAGGACATCTCACTGGGGTGACAGAAGTTGCATGTTGGCTCTTGATTCATGACTCGTCTTTCAGTATTTCGTGAGAATGCAAGCAACCGCTGGGAGACAGATTTAATCATGTTTTCATTTTTTCCAATTCCCATTCTCTGGAAGGTTTATTCTCAGTCTCTCCAGCTTTAAAACCACAGCGCTACATCTCCCTTCATACCCAATATTTTTTTTCCCCCTGGTTCCCTGTTGGCCCGAGCCGAGTTCGCCCACCAAGGCTTTCTGTGACATTTAGAGTCTTCCAAAAAACACTTGTTTGTTTTCTGTGCCCCACTCAAACGTTTGGTTGGGGGGATCAGAAACACAGAAGATGTATCATTTGATTTATTGAAGGATCATGGTTAAAATCTGTCAGGTCTGTGATTTTTGAACAGTGATTTTTATCCAGAAGTGTAAATGAGCTTTTAATGTTGATTATCATTTGCATATATTTCCAGACTTCAAACATTTATATTCAATCATCTTCGTCTATCAACAGCTTCAACATCCAAGTACTTACTATCTGTGGGCTAAATTTAGACATCTTTTAGAAGAAAGTGTTTGTTTTTTGGCCTCAGTCTGTTCCCTTACATGATTCCTTCCCTCCGAGAGCTTCGACGACCGCCTGGAGACTGATAAGAATCATTTTGACAATATGATATGCGAGGCACGCCTAACACGGCAACCTGAATTTTTCTTTGTGTTTTTTCTGTGCCCACATAAAAACCGATGACATTACTTTTGAAGCAGATAAAAGGAGCAGCCAGCCAAAAAACAGCTTAGTGTTGATTAAAAAAAAACACACACACACACACACACACACACACACACACACACACACACACCTTTTTAAACCTGCAGGGCTGGCTCAATGCAGCTTAGGGGGCCCTAAACAACACCATTTAACATGTGTAGCCCCACAGTAGACCCCACAAGTAGACTGTATTCCTAGTTTTTGGACCCCACGAATACAATTAAACAAGAACACACACACACACACACACACACTGCACACACACACTCTGCACACACTCCCAGAACCTTCCTCTTCTTTTCCATTTTTTTTTCTTCTTCTCAGGACTTTGTTTCCAACCCAAGCTGCTGTTTCCTTCTTTTCCTTGACATGCCGAGATGACACTCTTGTCTGATCATGAAAAAGTTGTTTCCTTCCCCTAAAGTCATGGAAGTAAACGGGGACATTAATCAAAAGACTGATGGGAGGTTGAACCTATGGACTGAGTGACCCAGCTCATTGGCTGTTATTTGTTGCAAGCACTGCCCTTTCCTGCACATCTGCGTGAGAACAGAGATCTCTGTACAGGATCTACTGGAACTAAATGTTTTCAAATCAAGATTATATTCCCCTATGCATTGCTGGCATGCTTTATACTCTCTCTAAATCTGGCAGACTTCCAACCCGTGACAGCATTTCCTTTTTTTTCTCCTTCGTTTCAGTGTATTAACTCTATACAACATGCTAATAATACTTCATAGATACATATGCTATTGAAGTTAGTAGACACTGTGTACATAGGTTGTTGTTTTTTTATTTTAACTTAAAGCATTTCAAAATTTAGTTTCAGGTTTATTTTTGATTTGATGTTGATCACTGCCCAAAAAAAACATGACCTAAGCCAGTTTTAGGCTTTGTTTAATTCTAACTATTCAGTGCTTCAAGCTTAACTGTGTCTGCACTACAGTGGTACTGTTGCCACACTGCACATAGCTGTACATGCTGTACATATGTCTATATGGTTCATACTGAATATCCATATTTTTTCTGTTTTTCTTATAATAATAAACTGCATATATTTATATTATTCTTACTACTATTATGTTACTGCTACTACATTGCATATATCTGTACATGTTCATACATTGTTCATATTACATAGCCATATTTATTCTGCTCTTATAAGGTAACCGCTAATACACTGCACATATTTATATTTCATTTATATTACTCTAAACCACCTTCTGTTAACCAACTGTATACTACTGTCTACACTGCACTATATCTCTTGTCCTGTGTATACTTAATCACATTGCACTTTTCTGCTCTTTTTGCACTTCTGGTTGGACGCAAACTGCATTTCGTTGTCTTTGTACTTGTACTCTGCACAATGACAATAAAGTTGAATCTAATCTACAATCTAATCTAAACTGACACTACTTTATACTTTGACCTGTTTTCCTTTGCCCTGAACAGTCAGAGTAGATTGCATGTAGAAACACTTGTCGGCTCCTCATAGTACTTTGGATTTCACTTAATTACCCCATGATGAAAAGATGTCAAATCCTTTAAAGGCTGCCTCATTCCCTGAGTGACAGGGATGTTTGCCTGGAGGGAATCTTGCATCAAAGGCATGCTCTACATTTCACCAATCCTATAATGGCTTGTTTTCAAGGAACAAGAAACAGGAAGCTAACAGTTTAGTGATGCTAAAATGTGACCTCTCTTGGTGTCACACTACACCTTTGAAAGTATTGGAAGATGCTTTTAGGGCGGCCGTAAAATGTTTTGTATGAGAGTTTCAATACTGTTTAATATGTTATAGGGGTTGTTTTAGCCAAGATCCATAAACTGTAAATTTCCCAATGTGACATTGTTGATATTGTTTCTTTCGGTCTTTGTTTTTGAGTTGTCAAAGGCAAAACCTACTACTGTCAGGGAGCCCATGGGTGTTCCACCACAGAAAGCTGGGCAGTCTATAAAACAGGAGAAACGAAACAAACTGTAATCAGACAATGTTTGGCATTTTTACGTGATAAATGACGTGAAATGGATTATCAAAATGTTCTGTCGATCTACTAATCGATTAATTAGCACTATACTCATCTGTGTAGTGTTGCAGTGGTGCTGGGAAAATGCCACACTGAACTGTAAATCAGTCCTTATGCCGTAGCTATGAACAGCGAGACCACCAGAGCAGCTCAACGAAGAATAAATCTGTCTTTAGCTTCTATTCACACCTAAATACCATCAGATACAATCAAGCAGTATTGAACTAAATATCGTGCAACAGTATTTCGTTCCCACTAGGGCTGTTGGAACGAATTCCGACATTCGAATATAATTCGAATATTAAAAAAAATCAATACTATTCGAATGCTAAAATTACTATTCGAATATTGCTTTTTTATTAATTTTTTAAATGTTTTATATGCAATCTTGCCTTTCTCGTCGCCTTGGCCTACACGCATGTGAAAATGAAATGCTTTTGTTTAGTCTGATGAACAATAAAGTATTTGAATCGTATCACAATCGTACATGTTCCCTTAATGCATACATCCACGCGGTATCATCATCACAATACTGTGGCGGAAAGCGACCTGAGGGCACACCTGACAACGTTTCACCCTGACAAGCTAGGCGATCTGTCCGAGGAATTGCCGCTAAAAACGGGCAAGAATGACTTTTTTTCGGCCTCTCTCCTCGTCACGGGGCTTACCAGCTGTCCGCCAGGCGATAACGGACAAACTGACACGGTTCAAATGTAAAGTTATGAGACCGATCAACACCACGCAGGGGTCTGGATTTAAATATTTTATTCACGAACTTGAGCCAAGGTACATTAAAGTTAACAAATTAAAGTCATTCATTTTGTCTCGCTGTTTTATTGTTAATAAGGAAGCGCTCACCTGTTTTCAAAAGTTTGTTTTGTAACGTTAGAAGTCCCTCTAGTGGACAGAATGTGTAACAACAACCACATAGTGGCTGATAGTGGCATTGGCCATCCATAAGCCTGTGTAGTATCGTAAATATTAATAACAGGATGAATTTGAGCATTTAATATTCGAATATTATTTGAATATTAAATAAAATAACAAATGGAATTCGAATAGTATTATAGAGGAAGATTGACAGCCCTAGTTCCCACCCCTTTCCTGCTCTGTGAAGGCGATGTGTGTATGTTTGACGTTAGTGGGAATCTGTGTTTTTCCTCCTTCACCGCCTCCCACAAACTCACAGGAATGTCTTTCCAACTTCTGGTCAAGCGCTGGCCAAGTATCATTAAACATGTTTCTCCTGCAGCTACATGGAGAACTGTAAGTGCACACGAGCGACTCTGCAGCGTCATAAACTGTTGAGCTGTTAGCAGCGGGGAAACGATGGGGAGGGGAAACACGATGCAGAGTCCCCCACTGGGAAAGAAAACTAGAATGACATCAAACAGGCGCCAGGCGGCTACAATGAGACCCCCATACTCACGCAAATTATTTGGACTTGAAGTCTACGTTTGCCTGTGTATGTTTGGCTGAAGCACTAATAGTTAATTGTGTTTGTGCGCATATCTGTTTAATTCTAAATTTTTGTCTGTCTTGATGGTTTGTATCCTGTACCGGCTGCACATGTAACTCACATTTTATGCTGATAGTGGTTGTATGAAAGGGTCACATTGTGTCAGACCTGCAGCTTTGTGTGCTGTAGACCGGTGATTGTCAGGCTGTGCAGGTCTGGGTGTTTGTGTTAACACTGTGTGAGCTGAAGGATGGGGAGTGTCTATGTGTCTGTGTTTGAGGGGGAGTGTTCAGGGCCCCTTCCCTCCTTAAAGAAGTTGCGTGACAGGACTGGACGGACGGGTTGGGAGAGGCCATATCCTGGGATTTTCCTGTAGTGGCCATCCAGATAAGGGAAGCGCTCGTCGGCTATTGCTTACAAAAAAACCCTAGGGGCAGATACAAGAGACAGTGTGTTTGTGTGTGTCTGTGTGTGTGTTGTGTGTGTGTGTGTGTGTGTGTGTGTGTGTGTGTGTGTGTGTGCGTAGATATGCAGGCTGCCAGATCAGTTCTCCCAGCAATGAGAACCTGTCTTCTGGCGGGGGACCAACAATTGAGATAGCTTGTTTTGCTTTTTTATGCTGCTGCACGCTCATGATTTTACATTCATATTTTTTTATTGATCCACAAAAGAATCATGTCCACAGTGCGGCCACATGGATGTAACAGCAATAGGCATCACACAATTTTATTTTGTGTGGATTAACCTTTTCAAATCATACAAGCCATTAATATTCAGGATAAATCCTACATGTTTCAAACTTATGATAGCCAGTTTCAGAATATAACTCCAGTAAGTACATAAACTCAAGTGCTACCACAGTGATGTAAAAATGTTAATGCTGTTTTTGCCTTGCCATGTTATCTACAGCTAATTTATACTTTTATTTGCATATTTTTGCACATTATTAAGGCTTAAAGTTTGCAGTACAAGCTTGTTCAAACATTGCAGCCATAAACATGCAAAATGATTCCAAACAATAGCAGGACTCTTCTGAATTTGAGAAGCAATGATCTTTAACATGACATAACATGGCGGGGCCGCCCAGAGAACAATGACGAGCAGTGAGAAGGCTTTCAGCAGGGGCTGAGTGACTTTACCAAGATGCCGAGGTAAAGCCAAAACCAACAGTGGAGCTGAGTAGTTACTTGGTGCAGGCTGTCATTCGATGTGGACATACAATGCACTGCTTGAGTAGTATTAAAAATGTGATGCAACTTCTGCCTACACTGGAAGTTTGGTTATGTGTTTGAAACAAACGAACAGGCACCTCACGTATCCCTAATATAAAACACAACAGAGACGTTGCCAAGATTTCCGTAATCCCTTACCTGGCAATGGTTGTCTAAACTGGCTTTGTTCTCTGGCTGACATGTTTTCGACACTCAGCGGCTCAAATGAACGCTAGTGGTGTCCTGTTACTTCAGGTTTTGTAAGTCACAGGACCTCTAAAATAGCACAGATAGAGGTTGGGATCACTCAAGTTTGAGTACAGTCACATATGTGATTGGTGGACAGGCCTCTTAAGTAGCCTCATCCTATGAACAAAGGAGCGTCCATCTATCTATAGCCTTTGGGAACAAACCTGTTGTGCCTATCTCAGCCTTAAACATGCTGAGGCACATATGAAACAAGTCACTTTCTCAGCTATCAAATAGACTTTTTACTTCCAAATGAGTAATCAAGCACGCTACATAGTGTGCATCTGGAATGTGTAAAAGTCAAGAGACTACAAACGGTATGTCTCCAGACAAGATGCAAGATTTAGATTCTGCTGCCAAGTAAAATTTTATTGATAGATAGATAGAGATAGATAGATATATAGATAGATATCTATATATATCTCTATCTATCTATATATATATATATATATATATATATAGATAGATAGATGAATGATATATATAGATATATATATATATATATATAGAGAGAGAGATATATATAGATGTAATATATATATATAATATATATATATATATATAATATATACTATATATCTAATTTTATTTATAGTATATATATATATATTATATATATAAAATATATATATATAATATATTATATAAAATATATATTATATATATTATATATATATATAATATATACTTGTAATATAATATATTTATATATATATATATATATATATATATATATATATATATATATATATATATATATATATATATAGTCAGTCATTGGGGCAGAGGGTAAAGTAAAAGAAATCTCTATTTCTACACCACTAACAAGGCTCAAAATAGCACCACACTTCCACGGTAGCATAATGAGGGTCCCTACCTGTAAACCGAAGCATTGAGAACTTTGTAAGTGTACAAACAGTTTATTAAAAAATAGTTTATAAATACTAGTACTGTTCACGTATACAGGCAGGCGCCGCCTTGGGAAAAGCAGTCACGACCAGTCAGTAAATGATGCTAGACAAGCTATATATATATATATATATATATATATATATATATATATATATATATATATATATATATATATATATATATAAGCTAATTAGCGGTAAAACATGTCCCAGAGAACGGTCGACTCGGTACACATGCGTTATTAACCCCTAGGTTCATTTTGCACCGGATTTCTCCTTTAAGATAATTATTATAATGAATGCAGGTTTGTTAACTGGCCTTTTTGGAAGAAAACTTACTTAAAGTAAGTAAAGGTCAGGATGTGGTGTTTTGTTAGAAAGACGTCCAGTAGGGCAGCAAGACAAGAAGACTGACAGACAAACCAGTTGAACTATATTTAGATAGATTTTGCACAGCTAATACCTAGTAGTAACTTTGACGTACTGGTTTTTTACCATAGTCTTATACAATCAGCCTCCAACACAAGGGACTCAGTTCCAGTGATGTTGGTGTGTTCATAGATCTCAGCAGTACGTGTATCTTGGTGGGAAGAAGAAAAACAAAAAAAGCTTAAACCGTGAAAGATGTTAATATTACATCTGCTGACCCCTGCCCTCCGTTTTGTCATCTTTTGTGCAGCAACCATGAAGAACAGCGGCAGCAGCAGTCTGATGTTCTCTGGAGTGAACGGGCAGAATGGGAACAACATGGACACCGCAGGCTTCTCTGAGGGGGACCTACTGCTCCAGGTAAGACAAGTTAACCTCTGAGGGGAAAACACCCATTCAGACGCTACTTGTAAATGTATCTTAAATGGTCACATTTGCAATAGTCTCATATTGCCAGACCTTCCTCCACAGCGCTGCAGAGGAGGGTCTGGCTAGTCCACACCGCATTCAGGGATGGGAGAAAAAGGTGCTCTGGTTTATTGGCATTTCTTTAAATCAGTCACAATCGTCTCGAGCGGCGCTAAGCGCCAGACGCAATAACGGTGCCTCTGCAAAATTGCCTTGGGAGGGAACTCGTTTTGGTGGAATGTGCTCGTTCAAAAGCTCAGATTGGACAGATAGTCTAGTTAGCTGTCTGGATTTACCCTGCAGAGATCTGAGGAGCAGTTAACCATAGTCCTCAGAAATCCACCGGAGTGTACCAACACAAAGAAAGCGGAAGGTGACGGACATCCGGTGGATCTTTATCATCATAATGCTACTTTTTAAACACAGCAAGCAGCAAATAGTGTAACTTTTAGATGCAGTTGAAAACAAGATTCTTCAACACTGATCCTAGGTAGCATGTTTGGTGTTACACCCTTGTGTCACAAACCGGCTCAACGCATGTGACAAGGAGGAGAGACCAGACAGGTTAAAGTGCCAAATTAAATGTTTATTGTTAAAGAAACAAGATGAACTACTAACAAAAGAATCATGCCATGTGTGGAATCAATGGTATCAGTGGTGGTGTGTGAATGAGTGAAAGATGTGTGGATAAATGACATCTGTAACCGGGTTTGACAGGGGGGTCTGTAGTACAGACTCTGTACTACACACTACACTAAATATCAAATTAAAATACTAAATATTACAATAAATAACCAACTTTTCAAAATAACAGTTGCAATGTGCAATTTTAAGCTTATTAAACTATTTTCAAAAAAAAAGTGCTATTAATTTTACTGGCATTGCTCCCATTATCCTCCGTGACACGCACTCTTCCACTTTGCCGGACAACTCTTCTCCAAAACAAACTGTGCTGAGATAACAGAGCTCAGCCCATAGCTTCACACACTCCAGCAGATAGTATGCGTGAAATAAAAACGGGACACGTCATTTCACTGTGTGTAGTGTTAACTACGCTAACTAACGTGTATTGTGAACAGCTGTGTCTCAAAGACCGGGCAACAGCCGGGACATTGAGAATCCACGCGCGAGAGGTGATGGATATTTCTATTCACTTCGTTGAAACCAGAGAAGAAAGCCTCACTGATGTGAAGAATAGGACAGAGAAACATATATAAATGCTCTCTGCCTGCCGTATGCCAACGCTCCGGTAAGTCCACTCACCCCGTCTCTGCCGGGGAGTGCTCCAGCTGCCACGCATTTGTTGACAAACTCCACACACGCGACGGTGAAATGACGATTTATCCCTTTTAAATGTGAATAAATGACAGTTACACTCACCGCCAGCAAATGCTCTTTCCGTTGTGATTGGTGGTATCTTTACAACTCGCCGTTACCTTGTTTCCTACAGACTGTGTTGATGCAACTTGCGGTTATATATATATATAAAAATAAAATATATATAATATAAAAAAAATAAAATATATATATATATTATTTTTTTTTTATTTATTTTTTTGAAGACTCAGTTAAGGCGGCATGCGCGTGTTGTTAAGGCGGGCCACCTAAACTACAAAGTGCTGCAGGAAACCCTGTGTAACAAAGGAGATCAAACAAACCCAAACCAGAAGATGTGGCGCCTAGGAGAAGGAGAAGGCAGAGAGAAAACAATGCCACATGACTTGTACAAATGGTCTTGGTTGAGGCCTACCCAGGTGTCCACCAATTAACTAACGACCCCACCCATACTGCCAGCTCAACCAAGAAAGCCAGAGAATCCAACAGCAGGCAGAAAAGGGAGGGGGTCGTAACACTTGTAACAAGTGTCAACCAAAACCACAGAGTGCCAATCCCACGAGCCCAGCTATTCAGAGGAAGCTACTTGTAATCCTTTCATATAGGAGAATAGTGTGTGACTGGTTATTGTAAATGCATATTTGATCCATTTATATAATGCTGCTGTCACTAATCACTGTTAACTAACAGAGACTTCAGTCTGCAACTGTTGCTCCACACAAAGCACAATACTACACATAATTGATACAATTTTGTTATTTTGCACAATTTTATCTGATGCAATTCTGTGTAATAATATGATATTAAATTAAATAAAGTACAAAAGTAGGTTTTGCATAAAATTAACTTCTCCAACATGCTTTTCTTTTTCTCTTGGACTTGTCCTGTAGTAGTTGCGTAGACTGAGTGCCATTTAAATGTAAAAAGC
Organism: Sander vitreus; assembly: GCF_031162955.1. Taxonomy (NCBI): domain Eukaryota; kingdom Metazoa; phylum Chordata; class Actinopteri; order Perciformes; family Percidae; genus Sander; species Sander vitreus. Next base: position 26,007,305 of record NC_135865.1, read on the forward strand.
AACAGAGAAATTCCCCATCCCTGAGAGAAACACCTATTCTTCAAAGATAACCAATTTAAACTGGGGTCAGGAGGAGCAGGTCAGGTGACGTGCAGTTAACTTCTCAGATCGACTGCCACCACACCTTTCAGTCTAAAGGCATCTCTAACCAGAGGCCTGTACTACGAAGCGAGATTTGGCGTTAACGAGCTAACTTCAGGTTCAACCCAGGGTTTTCTGTACTACGAAGGTGGACCACTTGTGATCGGGTTCAATCGCCGTGGTAACTTATGCTGAACGCCTAACCTGGTCGGGAGCAGGTTAAGCTGGAGATCAGAGATCAACCGGTGTTAAAGCACCGCCTACTGACCAATCAATACTCGATTGATAACGATCAGGCGGAGCTCGGTGCGCAGAGAGAGAGAGAGAGAGAGAGAGAGAGAGAGGGGTGCGCACATAAAAGTTAAAACATTTAGAGACCGTCAACCCCGTTAGCATTCCCTGATGTGTATATTTATGAAATATATAGATTGTAATGGGAGGGAATGACATATCGGCTCGGCTTCTTGAGCCGTGTGTTGCCAATGCGCACATCAGTTTGAATTTTGTTTTTATATATTTCATTTGCTCTCACGATGGCTTCCCACTGCCAGGGTTGCAACTGAAATACTAGGCTAAAGCAACGACAGTTTATGGAAAGTGCACAAGTGTAATTATGGTCAGATCTTGGTCCTGACTGATGGGGAAGTGATATTAATAAGTGTTGTGATTTACACATCTACAGCGTCAGCTATTTTTTTGCCAGCTTTCCTTCCTGTTTTCGGAAGCAGCGACTGTATTGCGTTTTGCCTGCAAAACCACGTCTGTGTTCTTCATATTTATGTAGAATTATAATTTCCTCTTCTTATGTAAAATATGCGGCTCTGGTAGATGTTTGCGATTGGTCGTGCTGTGCAAACACCGCCTCTTTTATGTGAACGCGCACGCCGCTGGATTGGGAAACCCTGGGTTGACTGAACTAGTTGTTAACCAGCATCGTGATACAGCTTATGTGGGACCGCGGTTGTTAGGTTAGGTGAAGCCGGGTAACTGAAAGAAATCCAGGACGTGTTGATCTTGCTTCGTAGTACAGGCCTCTGCTCACACAAGAATCACAACAAGCAAAGAGCACAGACTCAGATTAAAAATAGTCTAAATACACCTTCGTACAGTTTCAATGTTACTGCTGTACGTGGAAGAAAAAGTCTTACGGCCTGATTGATAACTGAATTGCCTGAGGCTAGCAGGTGCATAAATGCCCAGTAAAGACTTTGTTTATTTGTGCGCTAGTCATGTTGTGTAGACCTAATCCAGGTCTATCCGTGTCGGGGGAAGTTTTGACAGGTGAGGCTGCTTGTCTTGGTGACTCTTGCCAAAGCGTGGCCACGCTCTGTGGCTCTTAACAAAACCAGTGCTTTGTCACTGTTTGTTTTTACGCTCACCTGTCAGCCAGATTGTCACACTTTATTCTGCAAAGTGATCACAACGGCAGTGATTGTGTAATACAAAGGGCCTTTGAGAATCAGCAGCTGTTGGTGTTATTTTGAATTTGCAAAGTGTGTTCTCTGCAAAGCAAAATGGACAGTAGTTAAAAGAGTAGCATAACATTACATAGCGATTTATATTAGTTTTTTATTTTGACAGAATGGGATTTAAAGGGATAGTTTGGATCTTTTGAAGTGGGGTTGTGTGAGGTACTGCTCCATAGTCAGTGTGTTGGCTACAGTAGATGGCGGTCGGCATGCCCCTAGTTTGGAGAAGCAGACAAGTACTGGCACATGAGCTAAGTGATGTCCTGCTGTGGACGGGGGCAGTGGCTAAATGCTTGAATTTTTATGTTGCGTTTTCAAGGTTTGAAAATTGCTTACATTTTGGATAAAATGCCTGAAAAAATGGGTTTATCTGCTGCCCCCGTCCACAGCAGTACATCGCTTAGCTTCCGTGTCGGTTCCCGACCGCCATCTACTTTAGCTAATACTAAGACGGTGGAGAATTACCTCACACAACCACACTCAAAAGACCTGAACCATCCCTTCAATCTGTATTTATTTTGACTGTTTAGACACTAGGGGTGTTAATCTTCACTGGTCTCAGGATTTGATTCGATTATCCAGTCAGCGATTTGAATCAATTCAAAATCATGATGCATATATATATGTATATGTATGTATGTATATGTATGAACTCCCTTTTTATTGCATATGCTGTTAAAAAAGACACTTCCTGAAAGTAGCAAAGTCTGAACACAGCAGACAACAGACAAAAACTATCAAGTAACATCATTCGGCAATAATCGAGTATAGTCTGCTTTTTACTTTTCTTTTACCAGGATTTTATGTTGATAAGGCGACTTACCCTTACTGCACATATTATGACGACTATTATGATGTGTTATAAAACGGGCAGTGTGCAATTTAGTTGGCTAGTGGCAGTCTCTGCATGCAACATGAACATGTCCATGCAGAGTGATGCTGTAGTCTTTGTCTGTGTACTTTATGTGTGTGTGTGTGTGTGTGTGTGTGTGTGTGTGTATGCACTATGTTGTGTGGAATTCTTTAAACAGCAGATATTGTTTGTTTGTCCAAGACAAATTTCCTCATCTTCCTGCATCGATGCAGAATCGTCCAGGTCTGCATGGCGATGCATCGATGCAATGAAAACTATTTCTAAAAAATAGAAACTGGTGAAAGTTGAAATGTAAAATGCTAAATGCAAGTCAGAACTGTAGTTTCTGTTTTTTTCTGTGGGGACTTATAGATAGTGGAAGCCTATTCGGAGCTGTCCTTGCTAATAAGGACGCTGTTTACTGTAAACTAGCTGAACTGCTCCCCTAGTAACACCAAACACTACAACTTAATGATTAGGGGTGTCACGATTCTCCAAATCCTCGATTTGATTACAGGATTTGTAATATCGCCTCCCGGCATGGTGCAGTAGTGGTTTCATGGGGGCGGAGTCACACCTGGCAGATCGCAGTCACACATGCAAGCGAGCAGGTTTCATTTTAGGCTTGCCAACATTTTATTTCTCCATTTACTATACAAACTATTCAGTCAGATAGGTGTTTGTTGTGAAAGAAATACAGTTACAATTTCAAGCATTTTCAGGCATTTTATCCAAAATGTAAGCAATTTTCAAACCTTGAAAACGCAACATAAAAATTCAAGCATTTTCCAGGATTTCAAGTACCCGTACAAACCCTGGACTTCATTTTGGTGACACCCTTATCATTGATACAATTCCAGATAAACATGTAACGAAAAGTTACATGGATATGAACAATGCACAATAACGATATATGTATCGATGGATCAGACTTTCCTCTTTTTAATTAGTGTGGCCATTTTCAAAATGAACGACCTTTCGCACCAAACATTACAATGAAACGGAAAGTAAAAAGCAAAAATGAGGCGCAATCAAAAAAATAACACAGCTTCTTGTTACATGATGAGGTTATTTAATGAATGTGTTTGCGCCCTTTGGCATGTGTCTCTGCTTGTCCTGTGAGTGATTTTGTGCCTGTTACAGTTGCCATGTATATCTGATATGCATATGTGCATGCCGCCTTGGTGTGTGTGTGTGTGTGTGTGTGTGTGTGTCTCTCTCACTTACATACCTGGCATGTATATGCCCTTTAAAGCTACTGTATGTGATGACTGATTCCTGTCTCTTCCCTTTGCAGGCGTTGAACGGGTTTGCGATGGTGGTCACGTCAGAAGGATCGGTGTTTTATGTCTCTTCCACAATCAAGGACTACCTGGGCTTTCATCAGGTGAGATGCCGGCTAACTAGTATTAGATACAGTATTTGTTTAGGGTCAATTAGTCATCCTTTAGACTTGAAAGACTGCGGTTAAAAGTTAATTTTCCTCATTTGAATTCATGTCACAGCCGAGAGAGGGGAGACAAATTGAAGTGGGGGTGGAGAGTGCTGTCTAACACTTGGGTCTAAAAATCTCCCATCGACGTTTAGGTCACTTGAATTATTCATCAAACCATTCAGTGACCCCTTGTGGCCTATATGGAGGAGTGTGTCGTCATATTTTTCTACTTATTCATTTTGTCATCCCATCAGTCACAAATTTTCCAAACGTCAATCAAAACTTATTATACCCAACCACTCTTGAGCTTTCATTTAATATGGTCAATATGCTCTCTAGACACTAATGGTTTAGCAAAAAAAAAAAAAATCAGCTAAACACATATTCAAATACATGCTCCTGTTGTAAAATTCTGTGGAAGTTAAACTCAGGAAGTTTGGAAATTTAGCAAATTCTTAATATAAAAAAAAATACTTTTTAATAGTGAACTTATCTGGCCCGGTAAAAAGCAATACAAAGTCTTATCGTGGCATGTTTTGGGTAAAAGTGCGCCCATTGAACTGAATTGTAATTAGAGGTGTTGAAATTAATCAAATAATGGATGCATCGAATCATGGACGTGGACGATGCTGCATCGATAATCGGCCGGGCCATAATCGATTATTTCTGTTTACTATTTAATGCAGGCCTAACAACCTTTCTGTTTACATATTCTGCTATGTTTTGTACATTCAGGAAGTGCCACGTGCTCAGCGCTGTAGTTTTATGTAACCAAATTATTAAGTATTAGAGCACTGCAGAATGTTTTGTTTTTGAAGCTTGAAAAGCTATGAATTAAATATCCTAATACATAATAATATATCCGTGATGCATCGAGATATCGAATCGAAGACATGATAATCGAATCGGGAGATCATTGAGGATTCACACCTCTAATTGTAATCATGCACTGCATTCAGCAGTGCACTCTGCCATCACATGTACATATAATTTGCCAGCGTCTCATTAAATAGCAATTGAGCTGGTTGGTGAGGATGAGGCATCGGAGTCTGACATAGAGGGAGTCCATGGAGAGGATATGATTTTTTTTTTTTTTGCAGGGGGATATTAAATAGCGAATGTTTTTTTGTTGTTCAATACAATGTCAATGAGTCGACTCGAAATCACAATATGGACTAGTGCAATATCCAAATCAATCATTCTGAATTGAGTATTGAGGTGCTGCAGAGACGTCCCGGCCTACAAATCGTATCCTACAGACAGATCCTCGCAAAAAAAAAATCACACGATAATTTTTTTTATTTGGATATTTTTCAATGAAAATTACAATAATGATACAAAAATGATCATTCCCTCCAATGTCGTGAATCATTTCGCAATCACGATAACAGTCAAAATGATCAAAATTAGATATTTTGCTAATATCGTGCAGCCCGACTAAATGTTTGATTTTTTTTTTTATTTCTATTAGAAGGGTTTACAATTAGGTCTGCCTGTGGTAAAAGGTTTGTTTCTATCTGCATCTGACATGGCAAATAGAGGCTTTGCAACCCTACTCCTGTTTCACCACAAACACTTTGATAGAAGGTGGATCCTGACCTCGTGTCTAAATGACTTGAATTGCTGACGAGCTGTTGTGTTCTCCCCTCTGCCGACAGTCGGATGTGGTTCATCAGAGTGTGTTTGAGCTCATCCACACTGATGACCGGGCCTTGTTCAGACAGCAGCTTCACTTTGCTCTAAACCCCGCATCTGCTGGCACGGATGTAGATGGTAAGAACTGTGAATGGAAAAAAAGAATGCCTTTTTTTCTTTTTATTCAGGTTTTCACATAAAGCTCAGTCTCCACACCTGTGTGTGTGTGTGTGTGTGTGTGTGTGTGTGTGTGTGTGTGTGTGTGTGTGTGAACAAGACACGATATTACTGTAACATAAATCAATGGATCAGGTAAATGGTTCTGACATGTACAGTAGGGCTGGGTATCGTTCAGAAATATTCAACACCGATACCAATACCGTGACTTTGATACCGGTTCCTAAACGATACTTTTCTTCCGATACCAATTTTATAAAACGATAAGAAATGACAAGATTACACGTTACGGCACAAATCTTTGTATTTCTTTCACAGCTCCTTCTATGTCAGCCCCGTCTCTGTGCGACAGCCAATCACAGACATTGTTAGATATTGTTAGAAGCATGCTGCATGCTTGTTGGCGCACTGATGAGGTTTACTCTTTAGGTATAGAAATTTGGTACTGAATGACGAGGCATTTTTCGATACTCGATACTATAGAGGCATTTCGGCCGGTGCCTAAAAAGTATTGAATTCGGTACCCAGCCCTTCTGACATGTAATGTTTGATTTTCTACCTGTGTTCTCAGTGTTGAAGAGTTGTGGTAGTATAGTGATGTACAGTCCTGAGCAGCTTCCCCCAGAGAACTCGTCCTTCCTGGAGAGGAGCTTTGTGTGTCGCTTCCGCTGCCTGCTGGACAACTCCTCTGGCTTTCTGGTTCGTACGATATTTGGAGTTATAGTCACACATTTGGCAAACTTGGGTGTAATGTGACTTAATTACTTTTGCTTGAATTGAAAAATGGAGTCACCAAGACAAAAATTGATTTTCCACCAGGCGTGTCTGTGCTGCGTTCCGGTTTTGGTCCGTCCTCCGCCACGCACCATACCTCACCGGGAGCGCCTCAGAAGCGGAGCGCCTTGCCTGCCCGACTCGCAGATTTGATTGTCTCTACAAGTACTTTACAGAACAATCACGTGTTTATTAAGCTAGTATCTACCACTCCAAGTACTCCTGTAACTGAACTCCACACCTCTTTTCTGGCATTGTCCTGATAAAAAGGATCTGTGACGTCGTATTATGTTTTTCCAAAATGAATCTCCTGTTGTCCGTGGTGTTTTAGAGGAGACATAAACGATATTGGGGGGGGGGGGGCCTGTCTTTTGGTAAATTGACTGAATGCTCTCGCTGTTTAACTTCCTGCCCGGCTGTCCAAACGCCTTGCTGCTCGCGTGAAACTAGACCTGGCGCGTGTCTTTAGCGGAGCGGAGAGGCGCTTCACGCACGCTTCTGGGACACACCGCGACGCGACTGGTGTAATATCAGGCATTGACTTGAAAGGCCGTGATTGCTTGCGGGAGCTGCGGCGCCTCCAGCGCAGACGTGCCTGGTGGAAAATAGGGGTTATAATGCAGTTCTTTTGAAATATTCAGGAAACCCTTTTTGTTTTGTTAACCTCTTTCTATGCTAAGCCCCCTGAGTTAATCATGTTTTTTTGTTTTTTTTTATCCAAACCAGGCTCTGAAGTTCCAGGGGCGACTGAAGTACCTCCATGGCCAGAGGGTTATGAACGGGGACTGTAACAAATCTCAGCTGGCACTCTTCGCCATTGCTATGCCCGTCCAGGCTCCAACCATTGTGGAGATCAGAGCTAAAATGCTCCTCTATCAAACCAAGCACCAGCTGGACTTCACACCCATGGCCGTTGATAGCAGGCACTATCTTAAAACGACATCTTCCAATGTTTTCAACTGTTGCTCGTTAACTGCAGTTCATTCCAGCTTAACAAACGTATTGCTTTTTTTCTCTTGTCTCCCTCCAGGGGAAAGATTATCCTGGGCTATTCAGAGACTGAACTGTGTACGAAAGGCTCCGGCTACCAATTCATCCACGCAGCTGACATGATGTACTGTGCCGACAGCCACATCCGCAGTACGTTTTACATTAAATATGAGTGCTATTTGGTATTTGATGAAGATGCAACAACACATTCACATTGTTTGTTTGATGCAAGAGCTAATCAAACAAGAGCTAGCTAAGTGTACTTCTATGTGTTTCTCACTAGAAAGTCCAAAGAAAAATATTTGTTTAGAACTTCTGTTTTTAAGAAAATATGATGAGAATCATAGCTACAGCGGCACTTCTTTTTTTGCCATGTTGTTTTAGTTGATACAGCATGCTTAAATGCTAGTTTCCAGTGTAAAGATCGTAGCAATAATTAGTTTAAAAAGATAACAAGTTCCTGGGTTTACATTTTTTTTTAGATATCTGACTAAAACTGAGATCACATTTGAATCCAGAGTAAAATATCTCATCAGCAGGCCCAAATGGAATCTGCAGATCTTTTTTTTTTTTTTTTAAAAAATATAACGGTTATCCAGAATGATAATCTGAGGAATTTAGCAGACAGTTTTTCTGCTTGTGGTGGAGATGTATTAACTTCCCAGATTGACATTGCTTTTGTTATTCCTTTCAAAAAACACACAGAGGTTCCCCTTATGGTAAAGCTTTAAGAAGAGTACATCACAGTTAGGGCTGGGCGATATGGCAAAAAATATGATCACAATAATTTTTTGCATATTGATCAATATCGATATTTATCACGCTATATAATTTGATAATGCTGCCAGGTTGAAGAGTATCGTGATAAGAAACCAGAGGGTTCATTAGTTAAACTTTAGAATATAGTTTATTAACATAAAAAATAGAATAACATAATGTAACACTGAACTGTGCAAACATGGCTTGGTTTAGAATATATTGTGTGAAAATATATTGAATAACATCTAAATGTAAACATTTAACTTTGCAAACATGCTTTATCTGCCTTAACAAAACAGTACAAGTTAGTAATGTAAATGAAAATAATGTAAATAAAACTAAAAGCTGTGACTACCATCACATTCACTTTTCATATGGGGCAATGGTCGCAAAAGACGACACGATTGATTGTTGTTTTTCAGCCCCGCTAGTGCTGCTAACAGCAGAAGAACCACTAGGACGTTGGACAAAACTTGTGGGCAGACTAACGTTAACATGGGCCCGCATTTTCAAACTCTCGCTGTGTTCGCTGGGATGTTACCTTTTCAACTGACAGAAAAGATTGGTTGTGTTTCCCGTCTTGGTCGACACCGACCAACGGCATGTTTTGCAGACCGTGTTAATCTGCGCTTTGTCGCTTCTGAGATATCCAAACCACGTAATAATTGACGTTTATATTGACGGTTACCTTTTTTGTCAACAATTTCCTCAGCTTTGGATGATGATGCAAGTTCACTTTCACCGTCGCTTTCATGCCCATGCCCCTTAGTTCCACTCATTTCTTCACCGCCGGTAGCTCAAACAATGCTCTGCGTAGGAAATGGGCGTGTACTTTGACGGGCAAGCCAAAAACTTCTATTTCTATTGACGTTTTTTGGCGGTTGGCAGACAACTTTTGGTGCGCAATACCGCCACCTTCTGAAATGGAATGGCGTTTATTTCTGCTGTGTGATAGGCTGTTAGATCTATCCAAATCGAGTAAAATATGTCCAAGTTAATCATCGTTATCGACCGGAATTTTATTGCGATCCCATATCGAAATCGTTTTATCGCCCAGCCCTAATCACAGTATATGATAACTAAACCATAAAGGGCAAAACAAAACATGCCTAGCTGACCTTTAAGAATAGTTACGAAAAGTTAACTTATTAACTTATAGTTACACTTTACTGACAACCATCTCGCTGTGTGTTTTGTCTTTACAGTGATTAAAACAGGAGAGAGCGGTCTGATTGTTTTCAGGCTCCTGAGTAAGTCGCGTGGCTGGGTGTGGGTGAAGTCCAACGCCAAGCTGATCTACAAAGGAGGAAGACCTGAATTCATCATCGCATATCAGAGAGCTTTATCGTGAGTGTTTGATCATTTAAAAGGTCCCATGGCATGACAATTTCACTTCATGAGGTTTTTCAACATTAATATGAGTTCCTCTAGTCTGCCTATGGTCCCCCAGTGACTAGAAATGGTGATAGGTGTAAACTGAGCCCTGGGTATCCTGCTCTGCCTTTGAGAAAATGAAAGCTCAGATGGACCGATCTGGAATCTTCCCTTTATGTTGTCGTAAGGGGAAAGGTTACCCCCCCTTTCTCTGCTTTGCCCGCCGCCCATAGCTGCCCAGAGAATTTGGCCCGCCCATGAGGAAATAGAGCTACAACCCCCCCCACACACACACACACACACACACACACACACACATACTAAGTAAAGCTCATTGTGGGACTGGCTCTAGTGGCTGTAATTCTGCACCAAGGCTGAATTTCGGGAAAGAGACTTCAGATACAGTATTAGGGGACCACTAAGGCCTATATAAAAGAGACTTCAGATACAGTATTAGGGGACCACTAAGGCCTATATAAAAGAGACTTCAGATACAGTATTAGGGGGACCACTAAGGTCTATATAAAAGACACTTCAGATACAGTATTAGGGGACCACTAAGGCCTATATAAAAGAGACTTCAGATACAGTATTAGGGGACCACTAAGGCCTATATAAAAGAGACTTCAGATACAGTATTAGGGGGACCACTAAGGTCTATATAAAAGAGACTTCAGATACAGTATTAGGGGACCACTAAGGTCTATATAAAAGACACTTCAGATACAGTATTAGGGGACCACTAAGGCCTATATAAAAGAGACTTCAGATACAGTATTAGGGGACCACTAAGGCCTATATAAAAGAGACTTCAGATACAGTATTAGGGGACCACTAAGGTCTATATAAAAGAGACTTCAGATACAGTATTAGGGGACCACTAAGGCCTATATAAAAGAGACTTCAGATACAGTATTAGGGGACCACTAAGGTCTATATAAAAGAGACTTCAGATACAGTATTAGGGGACCACTAAGGCCTATATAAAAGAGACTTCAGATACAGTATTAGGGGACCACTAAGGCCTATATAAAAGAGACTTCAGATACAGTATTAGGGGACCACTAAGACCTATATAAAAGAGACTTCAGATACAGTATTAGGGGACCACTAAGGCCTATATAAAAGAGACTTCAGATACAGTATTAGGGGACCACTAAGGTCTATACAAAAGAGACTTAAGATACAGTATTAGGGGACCATTAAGGCCTATATAAAAGAGACTTCAGATACAGTATTAGGGGACCACTAAGGCCTATATAAAAGATACTTCAGATACAGTATTAGGGGACCACTAAAGCCTATATAAAAGAGACTTCAGATACAGTATTAGGGGACCACTAAGGTCTATATAAAAGACACTTCAGATACAGTATTAGGGGACCACTAAGGTCTATACAAAAGAGACTTAAGATACAGTATTAGGGGACCATTAAGGCCTATATAAAAGAGACTTCAGATACAGTATTAGGGGACCACTAAGGCCTATATAAAAGAGACTTCAGATACAGTATTAGGGGACCATTAAGGCCTATATAAAAGAGACTTCAGATACAGTATTAGGGGACCACTAAGGTCTATATAAAAGAGACTTCAGATACAGTATTAGGGGACCACTAAGGCCTATGTAAAAGCATCCTAAAAGCAGCATGTCATAGGACCTTTAAAAACTTCAGTGGCCCTGGCTCTCTTGGTGAGACTGATCTTGTTGTCGGTTAGGGCTGCACGATATGCAATATGCGATAACGTTGAATGTCGCGATAAGGATATTACTTGCGATAAATAAACAGATATTAAAGTGTACTCGGTAGGGGTGTGACGAGACACCCAGCTCACGAGACGAGATTGGGTCCACGAGAACGAGGCGAGATTTTACCACTGTTTTGAAGAAAACTTAAATGAGGAAATATGACTAATATGATATGTCTTTTATTCAATCGAAAGTCACAAAATGAAAAATGAGCACTGGAAGTGGAAGGTTTTGCCACAAAAGGCTTCTCTCCTGTATTACTTACCTCTTCAGACCCAGTAACTGTGGCCTGCCTGTCTTCTCCCAAACTCGTCCCTACAACCTATTAATAAAAAAAAAATATTAATTTCTCACACCGCACTTTAACTATTATTCTTTTATTTGTATCTTATTCTTTTTTTAGCCTGTTTTTTTCCATGACTTTTTCAATTCAATTGCTCTTTAATGTTTTATGTAAAGCACTTTAAATGGCCTTGTTCCTGAAAGGTGCTATAGAAATAAAGTTACGTGCGTAAATCTCTGAGTGTCTTTCGCAATATGTCGCAGTCCTTTCATGATGTGTTTATTGCGCTAGTTGATACAGTATATTGTGCAGCCCTGGTGTCAGTAATGTAACGTGTTCTATTCTGGTCTTTTTCAGCAACGCTGAGGGCGAGGAATATCTGCGTCAGAGGAGGGTGCAGCTTCCCTTCAGCTTCACCGCAGGAGAGGGCATCCTTTACAACAACGACGCCACGGTGGACCTTCAACAGTTTCAGTTCAACAAAATATTCAGCGAAGTTAGCAAAATGAAGGAGGATGTGACCCCCGGCTCTTTGCTGGACTGCTTCCTGAGTCAGGATGAAACGGCCTACATGCCGCGGACAGTGGACACCCCTCTACCTGTGGACCAGGTGTTCATGGACAGCCAGGCGCTGGTTAGCATCGCCAGTGACTCGTGGCAGGATGACGGCACTACAGCCACAACCAGTGACCCTGTTGTAGTGAAAGAGGAAGCCAAGCAGTCAGTGATGGCTGTGATCGACAACCTGGAAGAAATGGCTCAAAACGGTGACTTTTGCGCAGCATTGCAGAACCTGGAGGTCGGTGACGCAGAGCTGATGGAGTGGAATAATGCCCTCAAGAGATTAAGTCAGGACCAGGATCAGCAGAGCAATGTCAGGTCTGAGCTGGACAGCATCCTCACTAATGACATATTTGATTACATAGATACGGTTTTGTTCAAGGAGAAGGGAGAAGATTGTCTAAAAGGCGGCCCTCCCAGCTGCCTCACAGCAGTCAACAACAATCAGCAGGACCCCATCACTCAGGCTGCCCGGCTCTCAGCCACTGGACTCGGTGATCCACAGCTGTTTCAGACACCGAGCCCCGATCGTACTTACTCTCCAATGAATAGTCTCTATGCTCACCAGCAGGATGCAATGACTGGCCCAGCGATTGCAGGGCGTAGCTTAGTAGAGTCCACGCAGATATTCAGCAGCACCCAGAAACTCTCCCACCACGGTCCCCTGATTACTCCAGTTGACACCAACCTGCCCCCTCTTCAACAGCTGCAGCTCCAGGACATTTTCAGCCCGTCTATAGAGCTTCCAGAGCTCACCGTCCCCAACGCCTCGGGCCCTTTTCAATCCTGTGGGCAGGCATCTATTAGCCACATGGGCCGCCCTCAGGGGACTTCAGCACAGACGCAGTCCAACCAACTTCTGCAGTGTCTTCAAAACAATGTGCAAGCTCCTGCAGTAGCAGCAAATGGACAGTTGCTGCAGAGCTCCGTTCCACAACCAAACAACGTCGCGCCCGGCATAATAGACATTTTGCCAGCCCTGATTCCGTGCAGTGACTTTAATTCCGCTAGCACCCCTAATATTCCCATTCCCTTTGCCACAACATGTCTGCAAGGAAGCCCCTCTTTTGAAACGCACAACCACCAGGTTCAGCAGTGGCCGCAGAGCCACAGGCAGAAGCTGCCCCACACTGGCATCGTGCAGAACGGACACAAGCTGATGCCAGCGTGCCACAGCCTAACGCCAGAAAGCCAAACGTTCCCACATGCTGCCGGCTTTTGGCCAAGGGATGTCACCGGACTGAACCCCACTCAGCAGCATGGAGGGCTGACATGTGGCCAGGCAGCCACTCAAAGCAGCTGCATGTTCAACCAGCACTTTTCATCCGGGCCAGCAGGAGGCGACGTCCTGGCTCTGTCCAGGCCTCCAGGCCCCCTGGTGGGGGCTGACGAGTCTATGGATCAGAGTCCTCCTCAAGGTTCCTGCTACTTCCAGTGGAGCCACAGTGAGTCCGTGGTGGGCACATCAGCCATCAGCCAGGAGAACGTCAACGTCAGCCCTCTGACCGCTCCGCCCAACATGCCCGCTTCAGAGCACACACTCAACATTCAGCAGTACCTGGAATACCAAAGACACACACAGGTAAACAGATCATTTCACCCAACAAGATAATTCATTATAAATAATTATTTTCAGACCTTAATTAAATGTAGGGCCTCAACTAATGATTATTTTTATTGTCAACTCTGTGATTTTTTTAATTAACTAATTGTTTAGTCTATATAATAGTGTTGCACATTCTCCTAATTTGAGAAATAAGCTGCACTAATGTAAAGTATAATATAAAATATTTGATTTTTTTTTAAATAGTAATTGTGACTTATTGTTTTAGCACTCATTAAATATAATAAAGAAAAGAAAATTGAAAAGCAAAAGCCGAAATCTTTATTTTTTTATCCAGAAGAAAAATCAAATCTTTGAAGCTAAAAGCTTAACTCTACCCAACTCATTGAGATGTATGGTGTGCTGCATAAAGCACTGATAACAGACTCATTTTAATATCAATTTGCTAAATGTTTATTATGAACATTTCATTTTATGACTTAATTTTCACAAATAACGTAAACTATTATTTTACATTTTTAATTTTTCAGTTAAGCGTTTTGATTTTTTTTTTTGTGCGACTGTTGGCAAAAAAACAAACAGAAACTCTTAAAGGAGAAATCCGGTGCAAAATGAACCTAGGGGTTAATAACACATGTCGACCGTTCTCGGGATATGTTTTCATGCTAATCGAATGGGACCAGTTTTAGCGCAAACCGCTAATTAGCTTATAAAGCTAGTCGTCAGGGCACTGGTTCTACACCACTAACAAGGCTCAAAATAGCACCACACTTCGACCGTCGTTCGACTGGTCGTGACTGTTTTCCCAAGATGGCACCTGTCTGTATACGTGAACGGTACTGTCTTTCTAAACTATCTTTTTAATAAACTGTCTGTACACTTACAAAGTTCTCAGTGCTTCGGTTTACATGTAGGGACCCTCATTATGCGACCGTGGAAATCTGGTGCTATTTTGAGCCTTGTCAGTGGTTTAGAAATAGAGATTTCTTTTTACTTTACCCTCTGCCCCGACAACTAGCTTTATAAGCTAATTAGCGGTTTGCGCTAAAACTGGTCACATTCTATTAGCATGAAAACATGTCCCAGAGAACAGTCGACTCGGTACACGTGCGTTATTAACCCCTAGGTTCATTTTGTGCTGGATTTCTCCTTTAACCACATTTTCCTTTAACCACGTGTCCTCTCTGCTCTATTCAGCAGGGGGAAAGAGTCTCCGCTGAAAGCAATGGGATTTTCGACGCTCCTGCTCTTGATGTTGCCGCTGTGTACTTGACAAAGTAGAGCCAAGCCATTTTGTTATTTCTGTCGCGACACATCCAGGAGGACAAAACTCAGTATAGTTTGCCTGTATCAGTGCTTATCCACAGACTCTCATGCCTACCCTCGTCGTTATATGTTTTATATCACTCTGTATCAGTTATACTTTGTCCAGTCTGTAATGTTTTAGAAGCTGTTGCTTGTCAGTTTTTAGTGAAGATACACTATAGTAATAATGAAGTATGAAGCCACAAGTGCATTTACCAGGATGGAGCTTAAGCCAGCTAGGAGGATTGGTCAAGTGAATCCAAATAGCCAAAGAAATAGGTTTTTATAAGGGAAAGCAGGTTTTCGTCACATCCTTGTTTTCAGCCAGGGACGTAAATGTATTTATCTCCCAAGTATAAATACCTGAAAATGAAAAAAAAAAAAGAACATGCAGTTTATATATATATATATATATATTTCATTCTAAACGTTGATGCTTACAAAGTGGAGACTTTTTCTAAGAGAAGTTATCATCTTTGTAAAAATCAGTGTAAAGACTCAGCTGTACCTTGAAATTAATATTATTACAGATAAATAAATCTGTATATTTTAAATGGACCCCTTAAATGTGGTTGATGTAAAGTGTATAAATACATGTTGTAATTGTATTTGTTTCACCAAAAGGTTTGCTTTGGCTCACAAAAATCTCATATGTACAGAATGCCTCAACATGTAATCCACGTGTGCAGTGTAAATGCATTTTTATGGAGAATGCTTTCCGGTTGGAGATGCAGAGATAGCTCAAATCCCAACAGTAAACATGTCAGAAATATAGGAAAAGAAATCAGGAAAAATGTTTTGCAAACTTCTGTCAGGGATGCAAACATTTTGGTTTGTCGCATTATTTCCATTTCTGTGACATTTTTTAAAACGAGAAGCATAGCTGCAGTTGAGTTAATGTGAATGCACTGCTGCTAATTAAGACCTGTACTTGTGGGGTTTTTTTTTTTGTTTTTTTTTTTATAGATGCACCTTACTCGTGTCTAAAAAGCAATGGAACTAAAAGTAAACTGCAAGTATGTCACTGAGCTTTAAGAAATCAGTCCATCAAAAATCACTTCAAGCTTGTCAAACATACTACGCCACATTCCCCCAAACTGTAGTCATGCACTCGTCTAAACAAAATGCTCAAATAACTAGCATGAGTTACAATCAAAAAGGTTACAGTAAAAGACTAAATGATCGCCCAATATTCTATGTTAAACCGAAAATGGATGTACTTTTAGGGAAAGCTTATTCTTTCTCAAAAATGCTCAACCACACTGACAAAAGCTGTGTCCCATTTCATGGGCCAACTCCTCAGAATGATGCACTGGGTCCACACTGAACATGGGCCTCCCCTCTAGATGAGACATTTAACAAAACTAATGGTGCATTTAAGTGCGCTTTATCAACTTTTAAGTTAAAAACATTCACATCTATTACCGCAAACCTGCCCTAAGACAGATAACCAAATAATGAAACCCAGTGTTCATTAAAAGAACGTGATGGACAACTATTAAGCAATGTACAGTATCAGTTTAAGATAATGTATCGCTACAACTTGTGGATTCTTCTTGCATTTATTCACATCCTTCAGAGATGTGCACTTCATGTAATGTCTTTACTAATCTTCTCCCACCAACAGAATGAAAACACTTGATTATACAACAGACTTTACAAGTTCTTGCCTGAATCCACTTTTTAAAAAATGGTTGGTGGACTTTTTCAAGCCTTTGAAAAGACTCAGCCATGTCAACCTGTTATCCTCCCTTCCTACCTACAACTCTGTCCTCCCCCATATAGACTTCAGTTCACTTCTCCTATATTTTGTTATACAAAATAGAAACAGCCTAAAATATATATTGCCTTAACCAAACATTAATTTATATGATCGCATACAGCATGGTCATATACATTTTCGTGTGCCTTCATGCTGAATCGGCAGCTTAAAAGTATCTTCATATAAATATATCCGTGCCTTCTTGTATAAAGCATCTTAAAATAATATGTTATGCTATGGCGCTTGTTTTTTTAAGGCAATCTTTAAGAGCTGCACTAATTTGAGTGAAGCCATGTCCATATGAGATATAGTACCCTTACTGTAAATTGAAAGTTTTATCCTTAAGTGCATTTAAAGGCTCTGAGGACTTTCTTAAAGTCCATTTTCCAGTACACAAACGTCCTTAACGATGCATCTGCTTTTCACTAAAGGTTTGTTATATCCACACTACAAAAAAAAAACGACAGCATTATTGATTTGGATTAACCTGAGCGTAAACGGCTTTTACATGGCAGCTTCACCGTATTCCTGCTGCACTGTGGGAAATCACTCAGTATTTTACCTCTCCCTATGGATCTATTGTGTATGTTTTTGGAAATAGCTTTTTAGTACAAGGCCTAAAGTTAAGGCACAGGTTAATACGGCTTCCTTTCCTGTGTCCTTTTTTGCTCATTGTTCTTTATTGTGTTCAAAAAAAAAAAAAAAAGCTGTCATGGACTCTTCCGGCTGTAGAGGATCTCAGCGTGAAGCAGACTGTGGAGGCTTTAAGAACGGCCTTTAAATCACCTTTGATATTGAACTTTGATACAGACACGTCATGACTGTAGCCACTATGAAAAAAAAAACCTGGAGCCAAATGTTTTCTTCACAGCAGTGTTGATGTTTTTATGCTAACGTGCCTTGCAATATTTCTGTTATTCGTAAAAAAAAAATTAAAAAAAAAAAAAGAAGAAAAAAATAATCACAACTATTCAGTTTCATGTAATCCACGTATATTTAGTCAATTAGTTATGTATATCATAATATATGTTAAACAAATAACCAGCCTTTGTCTATTGTTAAATGCTTTTTTCATAAATATGTGTACAATGAGTAAAACTGTGTTTGGCTCATTTCTTATAAAAAAAAAAAATCAATGTTGAAGATCAGAAACTTTATTGAACCATGGTGGGATAACTAGTCTCAGCAACAGTGAGTGTTGGACATCAATGATTGCTTTTATACTGGATATGGATTATATTACAATTATCATCAACAGTGACTTAAACTTGATTACTTTAAAAGGTACTCTAAGCGATGTCACGTGTTTTTTAGGCTACAACATGTTTTGTCACATACAGCAAAAACATCTCCTCACTATCCGTGAGCTGCCTGCCCCCTAAACACACTGTAAAAAAACGCGGTCTCTGTAGACAGCCTAGGGTCCACACACGCCAACAAAAACAAAGTGGTCCAACCGGAGGCCTGTACTACGAATCGAGATCAACACGCCCTGGATTTATTTAACTAACCCTAACAACCGCGGTCCTCTATAACCTGTGTCACGACGCTGGTTATCAACTCAGGGTTTCCCAATCCAGCGGCTCGCGCGTTCACGTAAAAGAGGCGGTGTTTGCGCACCACGACCAATCGCAAACATCTCAGAGCCGCATATTTTAAACAAGAAGAGCAAACTATAACTCTGCATGAATATGAAGAACACAAACACGTTTTACAGGCAAAATGCAGGAAGGAAAGCTGGCAAAAAAAAAAGCTGACGCTGTTTTACGTTAATCACGACGCTTATCCTATCAATATCACTTCCAGTGGTGTAGTCTACGTGATAGTAAGCTCCAGGATTTCTATATAGGCTACCCACTTAAAAATGCCCAATGACACGTAACAACATAGGCTACTTTCCATTATATTTTTGACCAATTTTGAATTGTCATCCGTGCTTTTTTCTTAACATCTATAGGCTGAATAAAGGTATTTTTACCGTAAATTGGTGCATTAAAGTGTATCAGAATGCAGGAAATGAAGTCGTTGATGCTTTCCTGGGGGAGGACACCCAGGCCCCCCCACTATGATATGCCCCCTTCCTCCCCCAAAGGCAAATTCTGGCCAATATACAATAGGCTACAGTACACCCACTATAATAGCATACATTAGACTACACTGGTCACTTCCCCATCAGTCAGGCACAAGATCTGACCATTATTACACTTTTGCTTTCCATGAACTGTCGTTGCTTTAGCCTTTTATTTCAGTTGAAACCCTGGCAGTGGTAAGCTGTGAGAGAAAATAAAACAATATCAAAACATCATTCTAACCCATGTGCGTATTGGCAACACACGGCTGAAGAAGCCGACAAATAGCCTATATGTAATTCCCTCCGCTTAAAAATCTAAATCTTTCATAAAGATACCCATCAGGGAATGTTAACAGGGTTGTCGGTCTCTAAATGTTTTAACTTTTATGAACACACCCCTCTCTCTCGTAACCTCGTTAACGCCAAATCTTGCTTCGTAGTACAGGCCTCTGGACCATGCAAACATACACAAACCGCGTTCCAGTGTTCACACTTACATTAGTTTAAGTGTATGCTGTATACATGGATTTCTCGGCAACGTCATCACTGCTTGCGCACGCAACCGGGGGGCAGAAAGAAGACGTGTTTTGTGTAGCTAGTAGTAGTAGCAGCATAGCGTAAGTCAAAATGCCAAGGAGTTGTTGCGTGGTTAATTGTACAAACAGAGCCAGTGATGGGTGCCTGATGTTTAACATACCTAGTGGGGAAGCATGCTTTTGCCAAAAACCGGCGGAGGTTATGGCTTCAAGCCATAAGAAGGGCAGATTGGGGTCATATGCAAGAGTCAGGCTCCCATTGTCTCAATCAGAAAAGTTGCAGCTTGTTCAGTTGTTCAGCTAAGTGATATCTACCTTTTTAGACAAGACAAGTGTAGACTGGCCATTATTTTAAGGCATAAACCAACCATAGGGGTACACTCAGGGGAAGCTAACCCTGCTGCTAACATTGGCTATTATATTAGCCTAAAATGATAATTACAGCCATACATATATATCACAGAACACTGCAAAATTAAAGACAGACAAACAGATCCAACTAAAATCACGTTTTATTGAGTCAGCAGTTATATACAAACAATAAGGAAAGCTTCAATACTTAAGGTTGTGGCAGTAGCGGACCAGCTCACCAATCTGGCTTTCTGCCCCTGGTATGCACACGCATCCTGTAATGTTTGTACCCGTGTATTTGTACCACTTTGCCTTGCTGTCGGACAGCCCTTTCTGACGCGGAACTGACTCTATATCCACTCTAAATTTGAAATAAGAGCTAATAAATGAACTGTTGTTATTAGCTGTGAGAAGTAGGGTGTTGCCCCACAGACTTTAAAAGAAACTGACTTCTCTTATGCAATCTGTGGAGTCACCCCCTGCCGGACATGAGATACATGCAGGTTTAAGGCACTTCCGGTTTTACTTTTCACGCCCCTGCATGGGAGTTGCCCCTTGTTCAAGAACAAGCTTTCAGGATCTCAAGCATCTTTCTGAGAGGATAACTAAATATGAAAGCAGCAGGACTTAGCGTTAAAATTGGGCAAATCCGTTACCCAGATACTGACGGCGAATTAAGCAGCTAAACAGCACATGGAGGAAAACAGATATGCTCTCAGATTATCACCTGTTTAAACTGTGTGGGGAATGTTAAATAGCGCATTATCTCAAATTGTAATATTGTGTAATTTTCTAGTTCAGCATATGTGCACAGTTGGTGTTGCTCCCACCATTTTTCCACCTAAAACGCAACACTTGTTAAAGCTTAAACAACTTAGCTCTGAGTCAGTGTAACGTTAGCTGCCCTGAGTTGTGTTTACTTTACCTTCACTATTTCGCTATTCTGACTGTTTTGGCATGAAGGCTGTCCACTGGAAACCATGGCTGTATTGGAAACTCTCCCGGCTGCTGTTAATAACACCCACGGCTGTTGCTCCGGTGACAGCAGCTGAGCAAAACGAATGACCAAAAAGACTACACACTGGGGAGGAGGGGAGGGGGCTCTGTTTCCGTTCCGTCAGCGCTTCGCTCCGAACGTTCTGTTTTAAACACATTGGTTCCTACCCAGCTATAATCGCGGTTTAGTACAAAAACTAATACCCCGCTTGATAAACCGTTAAGATTCGGACTTTGCTGAAAATATTTAATAATAAATTGTCAATCAGTAACATTTTCATCCTATCAATTATATGTACAGTATTTGGATATGATGAGAGTTGAAAAAGTTGGCTGCGTTTACAAACAAATACTGTTTAAATGTGCATTTAATTGCATTTGAAAATATTATCTATTTAGTCCCTTGAGCGTGACAGCACGGTCCAATCCTGTGGTTTGAAGCGACATGAATTCCTTAAACATATTTTATAATAAAGTAATTTCCTACACTAACTGGTCGTGTGTGCTGCCTAACATCAGCTTAGCTGAGAATATTTTATTATCTTATACACAGCTGTAGATTTTGAACCTCCTTTTTGACCGATTTATTTATTTGAATGTTTTCTGTTGTTTTCTGTTTTAAAAAACATTTAAAAAAACATAGTTTTTCTATGAAATTACTTTTTATTTCAGACATTACATTTGATATTTTACTCCACTGCGATAGCACAACAAACTGTACAGAAAATCAATGGCGGTATGTTTTCTTTACACCGCATACGGTACCGCAGTAACAAATGTTGGCCTTTATTTATTTAGTGCTCCAATAGTTATTGGTACCGTAAATAATGTGGCTTTTATTTGCTGATATTTAAAAATTCATAAAGTACCATATGGCTGCAATATATCAGTCGCTCAAGCCTTGTTTTCCTGTTTCCTGTGTTTGTGGTTTTATTCAGAAGAATAGAAACAAATATTTGTGGCCTGTGTATTCATGGAGTATACATGCAGTTACGATGGTCACAATGCTCTTACTGCCAAAAGCCCACTTTGCCAAAGTTTGTATTTTCTTGAAAGCTGTAAAATAACAGACCGTTAATCCCCAAAACCAAAGCAGACCCCAAGCCACAAATTAAATGACTTACAAAGCCACAACCCTCATACATTTTTCAGTAGTTTTATTTTTTTTTTTCCACGGCAAAGGCACAGTCTATGGTTTGAGGACAAAGAGCCTGCGTGCTAATGTAATATTATATACAGCTCGATTTGATTTCCCAGTACACTTTGACCGCCTATCCCTTTTCATTCAACACTGCCGACTGTGTTTCATTTAGTTAGAAAATGAGGCCAGGCAACATGTTGTGTGAGCACAAAAGGTTGAACGCTTGAGTGATTGTCTGTGCTTCCCCTATTTGTTTAAATGTTAGATACAAACCATGGACTGTATTATTTGCCCATTTTTGACGGATTGTCAATGTTGCATGCAAGATATCTCATATTTACAATGGTATATTATGGATAGTGTCGTGTAGGATAAAGTCATATTTCTTAAATCTCAAGCTATAGGGTCTTGGTGCATACAATAAACATTAATATAGCCTATTTATTAATATATGAGCCAGGCTAGTTGTTTGCTAACACTTTCGCCAACAAACATGTAACATGTCAGGTCATGGGTTAATCATGTTATTAGCTCTTCTGCCCCCAAGTGGTCAAAAAAGAAAAAAAACAGCTGTATGCTAGATAATAGTTAGCTTCACACTAACACAGTAGCTTACCTGTTTTATAATAGACAGACAGTGTACTATATGAGATTGCCAAATACTGGAACTAGGAACCGCTAACCTGTTTCCACATTAAGTCACAAATGTACATCCATGTATATGGGTGCGACTAAAACTAGACAGTGGACATATACGTGTTTTACACAAAAAGAAAATCTAAAATGGATCTAAAACATCTAAAAATGGTAGCCACACTGTGCCAAAACTTTTCTCAATAAACATTTTTTTATTCCCCAGTCGTGAAGCGTCTCCCAGTGTAAGTACGGTTCTCTCAAAACATGGGGCAAAAGTATTAACGATATACAAGCAAACCCCTAACTACACATACATATTAAGCTTGATTTATACTTCTGCGTAAAATCTACGCCGTTGCTACGTACGTAGTAGAGTGCGGATCAGGCCGCATTTTTCTGTCCGAGCACGGCCCGCGTCCGACAGAGCAGTAACCGAACCCGGCCCAAGACCGACAGGCATTAAGAAGTTTATGTCCGAGCCCGACACGTTTGTTTGTGTGGAAAGCTTTTATTAAGCAACTGTAGGAAGGCATTCGGAAATGTCAACCGATGAGCGCATCAGCGCACACGCGGTAACAAGCACAGTTATCACAGGCGCGCACCTATAATAAGCTTTCTTAAATTTAAAATGTTGAACGCCTTATCGCGCTGATGTGACCGAGCCCGACCCGAACCCGAACATCATTTCTAAATATCTGTCCGAACCCGGCCCGGCCCGGCGGTTACCGGCAGGTCCCGACGGGCTCGGTTCGGGTATCCATCCTCTAGTACGTGGAGACACAAACCTACGCCGGACCCTACGCCGTAGCCTGACGTGCACCTCTCGAAAAATTTAACTACACTTCACAGCAACGTACGTTGCTCGGCCGTGACTTTGTAGCGTTGTATTTCCCCCGACTCATTTCCTGGTTCTCCTTCTCCATAAACAACATGAAATCAAGGAGAGGTTAACTTTTCCTGCCACAGATTACCGACCGTGGGCAGAAAGAACAGAGGAGACAGGCTGTTTTATGCTTCTGCGTCAACACCACGCCATCGCTCCTACGGCGTCGTGACCCTTTCGGAGTTCTGCGTCGGGGTTGCTTTGCATAGCGGTGCATTTCACCGCCATAACACTAGGAGGTGACAAGTCTGAGGTTAGTTGCCAGGTGTCTGCCAGCCAGTTTATGTTATGTTAGCAAGCAAACTTTAGCACAACCGCCCACAAAGTACTGCTTGCTGGTGAAGTGCTAATTTCAAAACATTGCTGACATATAGACACTTTATAAAAGGATAACCTTGTCATTGTAACCAAAATATGTCTGAGTTTATTTGCAAAGCTTATGTCAGTGAACTAGCATGTTGCTACTCCCCACAGTAAGCTGCTAGAAACACCGGCTACCAACACACAGGACGAGTTGACCAATCACAGTCCTTGCGGTCTGCGTCGCCTCGACGCAAAGTTACAAATTTTTGGAGGTGCACGTCGAGCTATGGCGGAGGGCTCGGAGGCGGGTTCGTGGCAACGCAGAGGGGGCTGCGTCGGTACGCCGTTGATTCGACGCAGAAGCATAAATCAGCCTTGGCGAAAGCTCTGCGTGAAGCCTCCGCAGAACCATAAATCAAGCTTAAACCTGAACTATATACTGCAGTTGTTGTTGTGCAGTACTGTATGTTTTCTAAGAACCAACTTATAGTAAAACATTGAATAATCCTTGGGAAGACATGTAGCAGCTGTCTTGTGGACTAACTATATGTCGCGAGTGGAATGTACAACATGGAAGAAAAACAAACAAAAAAATCATAAATATGTCCAGGCCCTCAAGGTTGGTTACAAAAAGTGATAAAAGGCCTTTAATTAAAAGGGCAAGATATTAAAAATGCACCAAAGCAAATCGGCTTGAGCCTTCCTCAGGGTGTAGTCACTTTGTGAATTCTGAGTCATATTTCTCTATATCTATGTATATATCTGTATCAGTGTCTGTGTCCAAACCAGCAGTGACAGATGCCGCCCACAAAGAGAATTATAGAGTGTGGTCTAGACCTACTCTATCTGTAAAGTGTCTTGAGAGTGTCAGATGAATTGAATTAAATACCCACAAGCTTGATGTGCGTCTTCCAGTCTGAATGGATTCCTCTGAGTGGACAGCTCCCCTTCAGGAGGACCTTGAAAAACACATTTACAGACGTGGCGGTCGCTGCTCCGTGGGACACAGTGTCTAAACAAACACAAAACCTCTCTTGTCCTCAGCCCACCCAGCTCCTGGAGGCATGAAGGGTAAGTGCCTACAGATTTCTGCAGTGTATACTGTACAGGCAAAAAACATATACACAAATACACACAGTCAATTCAAAGTCAAAGGAAGGCTTAAATATGACAGGTTACATAAATAAGTGTTTTGCTGAATGTCTTTGTTTGTCTCTTTGTTATAAATAACTTACATGCAGTGAGGTTATGGTAGCTATTTGTACAAAAATACTAATTTGGGGAAAAAGGGCCATGGAGTGTCCGAAATGAAAGTGTTAATGCTCTGGGAACGATGAATATCCAAACCAAGTTTCATGAAAGACTGGTTACTTATTGTAACATTAGGGCCCGACCGATATGGGCTTTTGAGACCGATACGTATATTGAATGTAGAAGGGGAAAGATTCACCGATCACGGCATGACTGCTGTTATAGTGAATTTAAAAATAAATCTTTTATAATAAATAGCTAAATAAACATGTTCAATATCAGTCAGTTGCTGACCATTTAAACAAAAGAATAAAAAAATAGCTATATGACACCATTTCTGAATCACCCCAAGCATCGTTTTCTGCATTATATATGGTGTAAAAAAGGTTTTCATATCGGCGCATGTCAGAACACATAAACATAGATACCGATATGTCAGAGAAATAGGCCAATATTGCTCAATAATAGATTAAAGATGCCAATCGATACACATCTGTGCAGCTCTAGTCAAAATGTCTTGCTCTGGACTGCATAAGGTCAAATTAGACCAGAAGATAGACCAACATCCCCATCCTTGGGTTAAAAAATGGATGGCGCTAAGCTACAAAATAAAAAGAGAAGACATCCTGAAAAGGAGGAGAGGTCTGAAACGGTAAATAAATGAAGTGGACTACAACCTATCAGCATGTTGACCTAGTTTTCCTTCTACGCGCTGGGGGTCTTGAGCACCCTAAGGGGGTCCTGATGTCATGTAACTCATACTAATGTATTGTATTCCATAGCATGAACACCTAGACGTATCTGTCTTTGTCTGCTGTCAAAACACACTTGTGTTGAAGTTTTCACACAATCCGACAAGATTAGATTAAGTAAATTCGGAGTACTGACTAAAACATGAGTATGTGTATCGCCTACAATTTGTATCAAACAATGGTATCTAACACTTGATCACATTCTTGGCTCGTTTCTTCTTTTTTTTAATCAAAGAATTGAAGTTCTTATATATATTCTGGTTTAAAGGTCCAGTGTGTAACGTGTTTAGTTGTTCATTATCAAAATCTGTGTTGCCCGTTCACAAACTTGTCCTTTTTCATGAATATTTACCACCACAATCAATTCCCAGTATTCCTATTGGCTTGAAATTCTACATTTGCATTTGCACGAACTAGGGTAGACGCTCCATATTCATGCTCCATCTTGAAATACGTTAGCCGGTAAGGGACATACAGGTCGCGTTTTCGCTGTCACATGATAAACTCACAGGTGCTGCTAATGCTGCGGTATCGTAGCTTCCGGGCCCCCGGCAAGTTTGAAGAAGGAAGCATGGAGGACCACATGTATTCAAAATCCAAATTTCAGGAACAGGAGTCTTCTTCTTCGCCCAGAAAAAGAAAAACGATATTGAAAAGAACAAGAGACCGGCATCATCAGAAAAAAGTGTGAAGGCTACCGTAGCTTTAATATGTACTTTGAACTGCGTGGTGCGAGAGAGTTGATTGTGATACATGATCTCAACGCTAGATGGGAGAAATTCCCACACATTGGACCTTTTAATCGGGAAAGTCTTTTTAACTTTAAACTATATTTTACTTTCACTTACAGCTGAAAACACCTTTTTGCAAGTCAACAAATAATGTGCTTTGTTAATGTGTTGTTAATAGTTTTATTCTATTTAAAGGAAGAAGAAAAAGATATTTGGGCAAATCCCTTCAAACTGTAGCCTAAAAATCTAGACGCACCGTAGCGGCAGCAAATGTCATTTGCAGCCAGGGTCAGTCTAGCAACTCTCCGTTGGCTTGTGAGCTGGAAAAACCAAATTCTGGTCAGGCCAATCACATCGTGTAAAGAGTCGGTGGGCGGGCTTAACATTAGGACGGCAGAGTTGCAACGGTTCCATGTGAATTCCCTGCTACTTGAAAACAAAGAAGATGGCTGCTGCCTCTGGTGAACAGCGGTCTTTCGATATCGGCTTTAGCCGCAACTCTGGAAGACTTGGAGTTAAGCTTTTCTTTGAGAAAAGAACAAAGAATGGCACTGAAGTCGTTCTTAAAAAAGGAAGATGTGTTTGGAGTTTTGCTGACCTGATACGGCAAAAGTTTAATCTATCAACTAGCGTTGCTCTGGTTGGCTATGAGTGCAGAGGGGATTTGAAAGACAACCGTTTGTCCCGCCCCTCGGGATTGAGCCCTGCCAATGGTGAGTTCTTAGACCCAACATCTTGATGTGGGTCTGGCTTGTCAGCCTACTGAAACTGGTAAACCTGAATGAAAGAAATGAAGCAGCCATGGTTGACGTTATTATTTCCACCTGCCGTTTTCCTCACATGTCAAACTGATTCCAATAAAAATCAAATAGTGTTGTTGTTCTTTTACGTTTACATGATGACCGGATCTTCTCGAGAAGAACATGAACATTTCCTGAAGATGTGACGCCCACCTGGAGAATGTAAGTCCATATTCACTTTGTTTTACCTCTGTATTTTTGTCTCTACTGACTCCTGAGGGGGAACATCTGTGTCTTTAGCTGCTAAATGCTCCGCTTTGTTCACCAGCTATAGTCTCCTATCTCTGTGGCTGCTGTTTGCTGCTGACCACGTATAGTGTACAGTGGCTTTTTTTAGAGCTGCAAACAGAAAACAAAGTTGTGGACCGGACCGCTAAACAATAAGCTCAAACTCACTGTAAAGTAGAGCCCGACCGATAAAGGATTTTAAGGCCGATATCGATACAAATATTTGGTGATTTAAAAATCTGATATGCCGATATACATTAAAAAAAAATCCAGAAACGCGTAACAAAACATAAAACGATTTTCCTAACATTAGTTATTTGTAGTTATTTATGAGTCCTCACTAAAATAATATGATAATGCAGTTTAAAAGTAAACTTGTTTGTTTTATTCTCACAACAGAACAGATGAACATTAAAATATATTAAAAGTATGTTAAAGTATGAATAAAATTTATAAAAATACAAACTTAAGATATGAAACTTAAAGGGTTAAACACGAGTGTTGCCAACAGGGAGGTTGTAGAGCGCCCTCTGGTGGACAAACTATGCAACGCCAGCACTCAGAACATGGTTGAAGGGTGTTTCGTCCGTTTTTATTTTATTTTTTAAATATTCATTTATCGGCCATTATAAATGCCGATACCGATAGTTTGGGAAATGCCTACTATCGGCCCGTCAATATATCGGTCTGGCTCTACTACAAAGCTGTGTGAAGCTGAGAGGAGCTGCCGATTCAGCTGATAATGTTCTGTAGGGTTTGCATTATTACATAATAAAAATTAGGCCTATATACAGTCCCTCCAGGATTTCGCGATGTCCCGCTCGCGCCAATTCACGCAAATTCAACCAATCACAGCAAATTTGGTGCGACTCGCAATTTTGACCAATCACCGCAACGTTTCCACAAATTTGACCAATAACCTGAAGTTTCCCGCGACTTCAACCAATCCCAGCAGTCCCACGTGCCGTCAGTATGCGACTATGAGAGCCAATGACCAAGCGGGAGTGAGAACAGCCGCGGGTTGATCATTTCCTTGTTTCTGATGAAGACGAGACGTGTGTGACTCGAACATCTCACATTTGCCAACAAAACGTACAGCGAAAGACCGTGCAAAACATTTCAGACCGTCCTGCAAACCTGTATACATTTTAATATTAATGTACGCTGTAACGTTTTTTGCACTCTAAAGTCTGGCTGCTGCCGTTTCAATCCTGTCAGCTCTCTGCAGCGGGCGGGGCTGCTGCTCCGTTCCCCCTGCGACTGACGCGCACACACACAAACACACACAATCACACACGGTGGATGCAGGAAAAACCAGGTGATGAGACGTACAGGATGACCTAAATTGAGGACAGCTACGCCCGTTATTGTAAGTGCAATGATAAGTTAAAGTCCAATAAGTACTTTATCAAACCGTATGAATGTGTGTCCCAGCCCAGGTCAGGAAATTAACTAACAATGTAAAGATCAACAAGCCACTGACACATATGTTCAGATTTGATTCATTCCATAAATTATTATTTTTTTGTCTTAAACCCACCAGCCATTTTCATATTATACCAACATTGTGCAGCATCCTGAGCCTTTTTGGTAAGGTTACTAGGAAAACTCAGCCTAGAGTAAGTTTATTCTCCCCGAAACAAGTTTCCTTTTTAAAGAACTATAAAAAATAAAAAATCGCAACTTTTTTTGCAACTTTCACTGTCTCCTGCAACTTCATTGCAACAAACATACAAAAGACATCGCAACTTTTATCGCAACTTTTTACAAAACCTCCCATGCCTTGAAATCAGGCATTTTGGGCCGCAACAATCTCAAAAAAAGGCCACAAAATCCTGGAGGGACTGTATATAGTCGCTTTAACGTGTTGATACCTGTTCTCTGCACATTCAATATATCCTGAACTTTTGCACATCCAGCGTCTTTTAAAAACCCACCTTTTTGTACGTTAGCCTCCGTGTAAAGGGCTGCACCCCCTTTATGCTGTATTTTAAGTTGAATTTGTATCTTGTAACTCATGTTTAGTCGTATTTCTTTCTTTATATGTATTGCACATGTGTGTGAAGCACTTTGTAACTGCATGTTTTTAAAAGTGCTAAATAAGGTGGTACTTACTTACATCCTGCAGTAATCCATACAGCTTCTTTTTGTCTGGTGGTGATGGTGCAGTGGATATGCCGCATGCCTTTGGTGCGGGAAATCCGGGTTCGATTGCAGTACAGCAACCAATGTGTCCCTGAGCAAGGCACTTAACTCCTAGTTGCTCCAGCGGCGTGCAACCTCTGATATATAGCAATTGTAAGTCGCTTTGGATAAAAGTGTCAGCTAAATGACATGTCATGTAAATGTAATGTTAAACTGTTATATGTGTCAGGCTATTAGTTTCAGTATTTATTGTTTGTTTATTTCATGTCTGATATGTTCATGTATGCACCAACCAACAAGGCAAATTCCTTGTAAGCTGTACTTACTTGGCAATAAATCATTTTCTGATTCTGATTTAAATAGGCTAATAATTTTATTAGCTCTGTTGAAAGATCAATTATCTCAGTCCCCCCCCCCCCAATAATGATTTTGACTGCAGGTTCTTCTTTTATTTCCAACATCAGCAGCTAAACATAATCACCCGCAGAGAGTTCTTCTGAATGTTGGAACGAATTCAGATACATAATTTAAAAGTCTAACCCCTGACCCACATTCAGCACGGGCCACCGCAGGCTCAACATAATAAACCTCCATCTTCTCATCTGAGCGCTGATTGGACGATGGGACTCGCTCGGGAACGCGCCGGCGTGGACACGCTCGGCCTGTGTTTCCAGGAGACTCTCCTACGTGCCCGCGCGAGCCTCCTGCCCCCCCCGCCTCCCCTTCCTGGTCCTGTAATGTTCATAAGAAGCTTCTTCTAAAGCGCGCCCGTCAGAAATCTGTTCCGGGCGTGCCCGCCAGTGGAATGCGCGCACCCGCTCGCTGCCCCATCACCCACCCACCCCTTGCAGCTCATGTCCGGCGCTAATTGGAGTGCAGCACTGATGTAGATTATGGAAATGTAAATATACTTGAAGCTTTTACTGTGTTGATTTTGAACTTTTGAAGAAGTTGTTGTGTTTCTCACCTGGAGGGACGATGGGGAAGGATTCCTCTGCAGACTGCGTCTCTTCTCTCCTAATCTCATCCTTCTCTTCTTCACGAGGATGAAAACTCAACATCGCCTTTTCACTTGGAACAACTTCATCTTGAGGGCCGATAGGACAACGGCTGTTTCCTTGTTGTTTCTTCTGCGTTGTCCTTTTTTAAGCGGATAGGAATCTGCTATTTTCTCCTGCAGTTTATTTTATTTTTTATTTTAACTCCAAGTGCAGCGGCCCTTAAAAACGTCTTATTTCGTATTTTGTTATCTCAGATTTTTTTTGATTTTATTTTTTTTAGAATGCATTTACAGTGTTGATTTGGAGGATTATAGCAGAATATTGTTGGTGGCTTACATGTAGCGCAATAAAAGAGGATCTGTGTATTTGTGAGCGGTTCATCGGAGGCTTATACAAGAAGAGCCGTCATGTATGCAGGACGCAAGAGGAGAAAACCAGTCCAGAGAGCGTGAGTTGAGTTTTTTTTTTTTTTTTTGCACTAAAAAAAAAAATAGCCTCGTATCGAAATGTCATATCGACCTGGAGAGCCTGTATGAAATGTGATGTCTGCTGCAAGCCTGAGCATTACTGTAGAACATTTAAAGAAACCCTTTTCTTGATCGATTTAGAAAATAGATTGTAGCCCATGCATTCGAGATTTCGTCTGCTTTTCTGCCTACATATTATAATAATATAATATTGTCCTGTAGGCTACCTCTTGAGCTTCCATAATAACATATATAAGGTGGACATTTTCTGCGCGTTGTAAAATGTTGCGCATGGTTGCTTTAATGCCTGCGGATTACTGCAGGCCTGCCACCGCGGCCTGCTTCTAACCTTCGACACTTCTTTGATTTTGATGTATCATTATTTTTGACATAATCCCGCAAAAAAAAAAAAAAAATACTAAAACAACACACAATTCAACTTTTTTCCCCGTCTTTTTCACTGGCCTAATTTCTGTGGAGATGTCACCGAGTCGCAGGGACCCTCATGCAGGGTGTTGCGCCATTTTCGGTCAAAACGCCCTTCACAGGATCACAGGAGCGTTCCCCACGTCAGGTTGTTTTGATTAGTTAGGATATTTAACGACCGGTCGTTTGTTAATAAAGAGAAAAAAAAAGAAAGAAAAAAAAAGCAGCATGCATTTGTGAGGCTAAAATCTGAATATGAAAAAAAAAGATTTGACATGGCCCCCAAAATTATTAATTTTTAAATTGAACCCGTTTTAATGCTTTGACTTGACTGTAAAACACACGTCTCCCCCCCCCTCTCCCCAGCACAAACACTTGATGAAATCCTCCGCAGTGACGATGACAACATCCAAATGAAAGCATGAACAAGTTGACGTTATTTAGCCTGTATAACGTCTGAACACCTGCGGTCACTGTTCTGGTGTGACATCATTGCCAGGCAGGCAGCGTCAAACTGACGCCATTTCCCTGCCAATATCGAAAAACATAAGAAAAAAAAAAAACCCCGTGTCAAACATTTCGCTCTAAAGAGCACATCTAGGCTACACAATGAATCTAAAGCAGGCCTTTTGGTCGTCTTTATTCTGTCATGTGATCACATGTGACTGACTTTTGGAAAAGCTCCAAAGTGCACAGTAAGACACAACAGTCAGACAGCTACTGTTGCCGGTGAGGACAGTATTAACCTGCTGTTTAAAATGACTGGCAACGCCATGTGTCAATCGATGATGCCTCTGCTGCAGGTTTTCTGTCCAATTTTATTTATAGTATCAAATCATAACAAGAGTTATCTCGAGACACTTTACAGATTTACAGGTTTTGCTCTGTTAATTAAGTCGTTTTTGCTAACCGTAATTCAGAATCAGAAAGAGGTTTATTGCCATAGTTGTGGAACTATATGGAATTTGCATTGGTGATTGGGTGCATACATAGTGTGCATACATAGGCCTACAAACAAACAAACATTAATTAAGAATAAACAAATACTGAAATGGAGACAAATATATACAAAATAGCTGTTGAAGTAGTTCAAGCACTGTGTGCAATGGGCAGGTGTATAGTGCAAAGAGACTGAGTCAGTTTCTGCAAATGTAGGACTCGTAAAAAATCCCATAATCCCCCTCTGGGATGAGACAATGCATGATGGACTAAAACTGGAGGTGAGACACTTTTGTTTACAAAGAGGCTGAAATTTGACTATCTTTTTTTGAGATGAGGAGGCAGAGCGGGATTAGTATAGAGCTGCGGAGTCATGACAAGGCTGGCAATTTATGATAATATTTAATATGATTGCATGGATTTGGTTTATTATTTATTAAACCCTGTATTAAAAGTCAATCAAATAATTAAAAGTAACAGCAGTATTGTGTTTTGAATTGTAATGGAGGCCAAGGCATTTGTTTAACATTAAGACCAGAAAACCTGATGCCTTTAATCAGCAGAAGTTCAGTGTGACTTTTGCTATACGTTTCATATTTAAGTATGAAACTTTGGGCCAACCGATGAATGGCCAACATTTACCCTCCTTTCAGCTCTTTTTTGTTCTCCACCAACTATCTTTTCGTACAGTGGGTCTATTTCCTGACATTTCATAAACCAGAAAGTAATCTGCAGATTAATCAGTAATAAAAAAAAACAATCCTTTGTTGTGTTGCAACTTTACACATAATACATTTTAAAGAGTCCCACAAAATACTTTAATGCAGTAGTCAAACTACACCTGGACAAGCTCCAACATTAATGCATTAATAACTCAACTCTGCCTAGAGATTCAACTGATAACTAAGTACATTTAGCTGATGAAGTACAAAGTAAAACCTAAACTTTTATATGTATTGCAGTATTTCTATGTTGTTGTATACTTTCATTTAAGCACATTTCTGTACTTCTAAGTGTAATGTCACAGTTTGTGTGAAATAAACTTTAAAAAAGGTAAGAAACAAGAGGGGTAAAAAAACAAAAAACAAATAGCGAACAGCACTGCAGGTCAAGCACAGTGGCATCCATCACTGATGTGTATAAACAGATCTTCATGTCCAGTCCAGTGATAAAATGTGACAGTGTGTGTGATCTACAGTAGGAACAGTCATGGCACATCACCTGCATCCTGTCAACTCTTGTTGCTGCTATATTGTTGATGTTTGTAATTTTTTTTATTCTGTTAAATATTTCCCTATACGTATAACAGCAAAAAAGAAAAAAAACATCATTTTATTCATTTGAGCCAATTGAGAAAATGTATTCTTATAGTCAAAATTGTGATTTGGCCCTTATTCGCTTTTTTTTTAATTAATATGAGGCCATCAACACAAACTGACTGGGAAGTAGGTCACACACATTCGCACAACAACATGATATGTCCACAACTGCTTGTTGCCGTGAAAAAGAGAGTATAGACTGTGTGGACCCAGTGGAGCCCCAAATCTTTTCGGCTTTTTAAAACAAAGCATTGTCTCAATGTCTTTCAACCTCCTTTCAGGTTCTACAGTGTGCTTTGAATACAGTATACAGTAATATAGTAATGTTTACTATGTTGAATACTATGAATTATCTTTATTAATCATCCAGTTCATGCTGAGATCTCTGACAGGGTCTCAGACCCCAGTGGTGAACTGCAGTAGTTGTATACTGCTGTGTGAATAGAACATCTCATTGTTGTAGATGATGATGGTCAGTGGACTGGAACACTCATTAGGTGGAAAATACCTTAAAAAGAAAAATGAAAATATCAAATAAATAAAATTGAATAAATCCAGTGAAGTGGTCCAATAAAAAATAGATAGTAAGTAAGAAAATATGAATACATTAATAGCAAGAAACAAAAAATGCTATCCCTAGTCGTGTGTGTGTGTGTGCAGAGACTTAACCAATCAAAACACAGCCCAAAGTCTCAGAATTCCCATTATTGAAATCATTTGAACGCATCACTGCCTAAACACTTAAACTGTTCCTGTGTTTTGCTTATATGTGTTTGTTGATGTGTTTGAGCTGGCGGTTTTCTCCAGGGTCTTTTTGGTTCACGCTGAAAATGAAGTCCGTGGGTCACTTAAGCCGAAACATATTTTGTTCCATGACGTAAATCACACCCGCAAATATGTCAGCTGTTTTCTTTCTACCTTTCTGTTGACATTCTTTGTGTGTGTGGTTCAAATGAAGTGGTTTGTTTGAAGTTATTTCATTTCATCAAAACTATTGAGTCTGAGAACAAAGCAAAGTTCAGGGTTTTACTGCTAAAAAGGCAATTTCTTGACTACTGTACTTCATAATT
Source organism: Sander vitreus (assembly GCF_031162955.1). Taxonomy (NCBI): domain Eukaryota; kingdom Metazoa; phylum Chordata; class Actinopteri; order Perciformes; family Percidae; genus Sander; species Sander vitreus. Next base: position 26,042,123 of record NC_135865.1, read on the forward strand.
GTGCGTTTTAATAGTTTCTCTTTAGTTATTGCTGCATTAAACCAAAACATGAAACTGTCAGTATGTGCAGCATCATGGGAAAAAAAAAACAAAACGTTTGGTCAGTTTGGCAAAAAACCTTCAGACGATGGTAGAAGGGACATTTTTCTGTATGGTAATAAAGTAAACATATTTTGGATCATTTATTGTTCCAGAATATTAATACAAGCCTATTTCAGCATTGCTTTTTTATAATTTGAAATCATTTTTATACTCATAATTTTTTCAGGTGCAGTCATGGCTAAAGTGAATTCAGTTAGGGGAATTATCTTGTTCTTATTCATTAGCACATTTTAGAGAACTATTACATAAATATGAATATGGAAAATACTCTTAAGGTCACCTGCCTCCTCCTACAGTACATGATGTATGTTGGAAAATATTAGGGAAATCATGTTTTTGAAGAAATGTAAATTTCCCTTTTGGAGTCTGCTAATTCCAACACTTAATTGGAGCTTTATGATGTTTATTCTAACTGAAATGTTTAAATTGTTGTGCATCACTATCACACAATTTCCCAAAAATAAAAACATTTTTTCATGTTTTCTGAAATGTCAACTAAAGCTCATTTTGGGTGGCACTCTCAAAAGGCATTCTTTTTTTTAAAATGACTTGTTATTTCTGCCGTTATAATTCACAGTAGTACTGTGTCATTCTTACGGAAAGTGCAAATAACAAAATTATGCAAAAAGTTTATTTAACTTTAAAATACACTTTCTAACTTAGAATATAATGTTTTAAAATTTTAAAATTTTTTTATAATGTTCACAGTTTGGTATAGTACCACTAAGATGCATTTGTTCTAATCTCAGTGGGCCTCATTCACCAAACGTTCTTAAGAACAAATGTGTCCTTAAACCCCACTTTCGCAGTTTTCACAAAGATTCTGGCATTCACCAGTGTTTTCTTATTTGGGATTTGTTCTTAGGTAAGAACACAATCTACGCACACTCAAGTAGCTATACCGTTTTTGTCCGTGCTAATTTAAAATGTAACATTTCTCTCCATTTTGTAACTAATTATTTTCATTATTTTACACATAATTATACATTTATGTTTTAATAAATACACACTACTGCTCATTTGTAAAGCAATTTGAATTGCCACTGTGTATGAATTGTGCTAGGCCTATATAAACAAACTTGCCTTGCTTTGCCTTCAATTCACATCAGTTATGTTAACGGGGAACCCTGCCATCCAATAATAAGTGATTGATCACGCTATTTATACGCCAAGAATATCTTCTATGTTTTGAAATAAAAAATGTTGCCTCAGATGTCAGATCAAACCATTTCTTTTCTACTTCATCAGTTCTGCGCCCTTCTCCAGACAGCGTTCACTGCATGAGTAACTGCATTCCATGCATCGCTTTTATTTGCTGCTTAGTATGCACTGCTGACGCTACTAAATATGATGTCTCGTTTTTCGTTAGCTTCTTGCAGCAGTACCTGCACTTCAGAATTACTAAAGTTTTTCTTTCTTTTTGGAGTCGAGGCCTCCACCATCTTTGCCACGTCTTTTGGACATTTCTCTAAGTGTGCACACGACACGGCCCTGCCATCTCATGCCCTTTTATGGGAATTAACGGGGGTGTTTACCTATGCTAAATATGAGCAACGGGCACGAGCTATCAATTTACAAAGACAGTGGGAGTCATCCTTCTAAGAACACACCTGCGAACAATTCTGCTGTTTAAGAACACGTCATGAGTCAGACGTAGACTTTTCTTAGGGACTTTCTTAAGAATATATTTAAGAGAAAACTAGATCAAGATATTGGTGAATGAGGCCCATTGTGTCCCTGCAACCTTCAGAATTAGTTGTTTTGAAATGTCCTCCTAGCTCAAGAATGAAAGGAAACCAAACAGAAGTCCCATTTTTAAATTAGTTTGGGGTCCCCTGGTGGCTGAGGGTCCTAAATGGTGATGCTGATGGTTTTGTTGTGACCTCTTTCTCCATTTATAATGTTTGTCAGGATGAAGCAGGCTCCAGCTGAAGGGGCCAAGTCCAACCCGTCCAAACGGCATCGGGACAGATTGAACGGGGAGCTGGAGCGCTTGGCCAGCCTGCTGCCTTTCCCCGAGGAGGTCACCGCCAGTCTGGACAAACTCTCCATCCTCCGCCTGAGTGTCAGCTACCTGCGGGCCAAGAACTTCTTCTCTGGTAAATTTGTGAAGAGATTGTGAACTGAAACATGTAGCTGCGCCGACAGTGTTGTTGTCATTACTTAGAATTCCTCATGGGGGCGACAGAAACGACGCACTATAGCTTTAAGCCCTATACGCACGGGACAAGTTTTACCTGGGGACTTCATGTAATTTGTAACAATTGCAGAGGTCGTCTGTAATCTTAATCCAATGCAAATCTGCCACGTCTGTAATTAATTTAGTACAAATTCCACCACACATTAACTGCCATATTTCGCCAAACGCAGAGGTTGTACGATAATATTAGTCCTGTGCCATTCGGCATCTCTGTGATTCGAGGTTGCTTTGGCTGTGTTGGCAATTTGAAATGAAAGTTTTGACAGAGAGTTTACATCATATGTGGGCGATAATGCCAGTCACTTTACTTATCCCGTGTGAATGCGCCGCACTAAACACAGACGTGAGAGGTCCCCTGGTAAAAAAGTAATACCCATTCCATGCAAATAGGGCTTTAGTGTTGTTCTGTGCTGCTCATTTATTATATCTAACATGCCATTTAATATTTCAAATCTTAATTAGCTTACTATTATGTTGACTCTTTTGTGTAATGCCAGTCACGTATTGCATTAAACACGTCTGTCACGTAAACCAATTAGTGGGACAGTTTTGGGAAATCATCGTGTATGCCGTGAAACTCAGAGAAGATCAATGTCAAATTAATGAGCAGCTGTATGTGCGCAGCACAAAGAGGTCTGCAACATGTTTAGCCTAGCTTAGCACAAAGACTGAAAGCAGGGGGGAGAACTGCTAGCCAAGCTCCATTAGAATTGGAAACAAAATACATGTTTCATTAATCCCACTGTTGTCTTCCTTACATCTTAGTGAACATTATCACAGCTTATAGTGAACAGCAGTTAGTATCAGAACTCCTTCTCAGTGTTTTTTTTGAAGTCCTGATGGAGAAAGCCAAAGTTAAACCAGAACTTACAGATGCTGTTCCAGAAGTGAGAAACATTTGTAATAATGCAGCGCCTGAACATTCCATAACAGCTAGCCTGTCATCCATAAAAACAAAAAAAAACATTTTCCACAAGCTCAAGATTAATTATTGAGGGTTAAACATCAGTTCTTTCAGCGGAGTTAGGACAGGAAGGGCTGGACCACATATTTATTCTTTAGACACAGCAGAGATTGCAGATAAAGAGATGTAAATAATGACATTAAACGAGAGTCTGGATGGATATTGTGACCAAAGGAGACACAAACACTTAAGTATGATGTATAATACAAACGCTGCCAAAAATAACTTCATGGGAGCTTTAGTTTTTTGAATGTTAACAAATGAATTGTTGTTTAATTTCACTAAAAATAGCAGGTGCTGCAGTAAATACTCATTGATCTTAGACTTTGAACAGTTAGCCCAAGGAACATTTCAGAAAGACGAGTGAAATAATCTTTTAATGAGAGATCGCATTGAGTCGAGCTTCGTCTTCCAGTCTTTAAACTAGCCTAGACCTGGACCCAATCTCTCAACTGAACACAAAGGGATGAAAGTCAAATGGATCAATCTTTCACTTTGGTTAATTTAGCAAATGAAGATTTCCCCAAAATTGTTCTTTTAAGCAACACTTAACATATACACAAAATCCCTGCAGCTCTTTAGCATTTGGAAGAGTTTTGTGTGACCAATTTAAACAGGAGGGAACAGTTTAAAGTGCTGCTCCTAAATGCCCTCAGTTATTGCTTTGGTCCCTCCAACCGTTACGAGAGTGTCACAACAGCCAAGTTGCTCGCTCTGTATTGTGCTGGATGTGTTTCCCCACATTTCACGGCTCATCTTATCAACCAGAGATGTGGAGATCACCACAGCGAGAGAAGGGCAACCAGCCACCGTCTTTATTCAGATGATCTCATCCCAGGGAAAGGCCCTCAATATTTTATTGAGGTGTGTGTGTGTGTGTGTGTGTGCGCGCACATTAATTATTCGAGGATCAGGAGCTTTGCTTGGCGCCCATTAAAACTGTACGCCAAAGCATAGGAAATAGATGCATGCCAATGGATGGCTGTGTACTGTAAGTCTTCTCTACTATGCAGAGTGAAGACATTGTTATTTTAGGCGATGATCTTTCAAAGAGAATGCTGCAATGCGGCCGCCGGATGCTCTTGAAGCATGAGTAATTGAGAGAAACCCTGGAGTTTAAAGAATTTATGAAATGGAGGCAGAGCAATGTTTGTTTAAGGCAGCGGCTTTTTGAGATTGCCGTTTGGGGTGAGTCGGACAGGCTACAGCAGCGGCAATATGAGTGTTTTATGGGCTGATGTAGCAAATGCGTTTCATAATTTTATTTGTGTGTGCTTGTGTGTGTTGTGCAGCTGCTTGGTTCATATGTTGTGTATAAGTAGAGGCTTTTGGTGCCCTGAAGAAACAAAGGGAAGCCCACACTGCATGGCGTCTGAAGCCCTTTTTTGTTCTTCCGACTAATTTCTTTAGTTATTACCATTTTAGAGCTATCAATAGAATAAAAAACATATGGAAGTATTTGCCGGCTACTCGGCCTGTCAGAGTGAATTATTGATAATGGATTTCAGTACCAATAGGTCAAAGTGTAGCCCATAGACAAGCCCTCTAACTGCATTAGCCTACTTCCTGGACAGTATCTAAGTAATTAACAAGCTCAGGGCTCTTACATTAAGGAAGCAGCTCCGCAGATATAAAGCAAAGCTCTGTGGACCCTAAGGGCCCATCGCTCCAGGCCGCCTCTGTGGTCAGCCATAATTGTTGTATGTAAACAGCGTAAATCCTGCTTGTCGGAGGCATCCGAAGGTGGGTAGCATGCGGAGCGATGACTTAGCTCCAGTACACCGCGGGAACGCTGCCATTAACTCTCGCCTCTGTTTGGATGAACGTACCATAGGCGGTGCTCTACTCTGCCTAAAGGATGTTTACATCAGGCGCTGCGAGAATAAGGCTAGGAGAATCATTTAGGATCCTAACCACCTGGGTGAAACCCTTTTGTTCCTGTTGAGGTCAGGAAGAAGGTACCGGATACACCAGACCAGCACTGAGAGGCCCAGGAGGAGCTTCTACCCTCTGACCACTAGGATCTAGGGGTGTAAAATCCCACGTTTTAACACAATATTATACCGATTCTTAGGACAACGATACAACGATTTAGATTCAATTCAGAGGCCTGTGACCGATAGGAAACGATACATGAGCCCATTTAACACAATCGGTTACATTTCTATGTATTTACCAAAAACAACTTAAATATGATTTGACAATTTCATTACTAGGCTCTTCCAGACATTTAATTTAAACACAAACTTCTCTTTTCAATAGAATGAATATAAAGTGGGAATTTCAAAATAAAGGGGCATCTTAAAGATGACGATATGTATCGATATTTTCACTTTGTATCGGCAATATTGGATCTTTGAGGATGGAATCAATGTATCGAACCCGATCGATGTATCGTTACACCCCTACTATATATATATATATATAATCCAGGTGTGAAAAACTTGTTGCATCATTCCCAAGAAGACTCATGGCTGTACTAGCTCAAAAGGATGCTTCTACTCAATACTGAGCAAAGGGTCTGAATACTTATGACCATGTGATATTTCAGTTTTTCTTTTTTAATAAATTTGCAAAAATGTCTACATTTCTGTTTTTTTCTGTCATGATGGGGTGCTGAGTGTACATTAATGAGAAATAAAATTAACTTTTTCTAGTTTAGCAACTGGCTGCAATGAAACAAAGAGTGAAAAATGTAAAGGGGTCTGAATACTTTACGTACCCACTGTATATAAAATGCCCCACATCATCACATCCCCTTCACCATACCTAGAGATTGGCATGGTTTTATTTCAGTTAGCCTAATAGCTGGTTTGATTTGCATCATCAAGAGATGATCTTATGGAAAGTACCCCATGCCAATCTCTAGGTATGGTGAAGGGGATGTGATGATGTGGGGGGGGGGCTATTTTAATTCCAAAGGCCAAGGGAACTTTATCAGGATGCATAGTATCCTGGATCTATGAAATAACTGGCCTTTAAAAATAATAATCTGCCTGCCTCTATGGGAATTTAACATAGGGGTGTACTTACTTATGCCCCCTGTATTTTAAGGAAGAACATTTATTTATTTACAATACATTATTCATTCACAAAGAAAATTGGTGTCCTTAAAGGTTGGATTTTTCCTATTTTTTCAATTAAGGCATTAAGATTAATTTCCAAAAGATGATTTTTTTTTTTATTCCTCTTTTTAATCAACTTTAGCATAGGTTCCAATACTCATGAGCCGCACTGTATATATTCCGATTCTATTTATCTTTTAATGCCCAAATTAAAGGAACTTGCTGGATTACATTTAACTGGATTTGTGCCCTATATAATTATGTGACAAATAGAATTGATAATTGATTGAATGTTTAGAAGAACTGTTAGACGCTAGGGAGGCTCACCTACATGAAATATTAAAATGCATTAAAATTGCTTAGTGCGGTGGAGAGTTTTTCTTCCAGGATACTTAATAAAACATTTCAGTGAGGTTTATTTGATGTTTGTTGAGCCCAAACACTCAGTCATGGCTGTGAGTGTAATATTTTGTAGGAGTTGAACAAAGCCCTGTCAGAGCCCAGATAATCTGGCTGACAGTATTTCCCTGCCCAGCTGCCATCTTTGTTATTGCCAGGAGCTACAATGGGCTCGTCCCTCTCAGCCAGTCTGAGGAGAGGGGTGTTAACACTCTTAAAACCTCTAACACCCTGCCATGGGTGTGAGGCAGCTCTCAGGGTGTGAGGCAGCTCTCAGCAATGAGAACCATCTTCACAGCTGTTGTCTGCCTTTTGGATCATTTATGCTCCATGCGTGTCAACAGAACTGTGGTAGTTGACGTGATGAATATGGAAATTTGTCTGTGAATTATTTTGTGTCCCTGGAGGCGCTGTAGCCCCTGGTTGTAAGGCTCACTGTTCATGTGTTTCCCTCTAATGTGTCATGTGCGAGTGTCAACAGCAACATATCCTGCAAGATTTACATTTTGGGCTGAAAGCTTTACACCATGTGACTGGTGTTTTTGTCTGAGTTCTGCACTGAAAGACCACATGCAGTGTTTCCAGCGGTGTTAGTACTATCACAGATAATCTGGTGTGGAAAATCAGTGATACGCCTATTAGTATTAAGTATTTAAATATGTGTGGGGTGAGTTTTTTCAGTCGGTGTGTCAAACACTGCTCTGGACTAGTGGTCACATTACCATAACATTTTAATATTTAATTGAATTCTCTAATTTTTTGGGAGATACCCTGACCTTCCCCCTGTAGTGCCACATTCAGACTCAGATTTTCCATTTACCAACATTTAGTTCCTCAATTAACTTAGATCACATAACATAACATTGATAATAGGGCTGAACGATTAATCGTTTTCAAATCTACATCACGATTCGAAAGAATGCGATTAGCTAATTGAAGACCGTGGTTAATCGAATGTGAAATATGTAGTTGAGTGTTTGGTTTAACATGTGATTTAACATTTTTTTTATTCCTCTTTTCATTATTATATATATATTTTTTTTTCATAAGATAAATGCTGGAATAACGTTACATTTCACAGATTGTTTAAAGAAATGTCCTATTTTCAGTGGATCTATCATTTTTTTATTACTTTAAAGGTGCTCTAAGCGATGTTGGGTGACGGCACTTCTTGTTGACATTCAAAGTATTTTCAAACAAAACGAGGCTAGCTCGCCCCTCCCTCCCTCCTCATCCCGTCCCCTCTCCCTCCCTTCTGTGCTTCCGTGCACTAACCCCCCAACCCCCACCCCCAAATCCTTCTTGTCGGTTATTGGCTGGAACGCTGGAAAAAAAACCATTTGTGGAGCTTGGGCGGTCTACAGAAACCTAGTTGTTTTTTTTAACAGTGTGTTCAGGGGACAGGCAGCTCACGGATAGTGAGGAGATGTTTTCTGTATGTAACAAAAAATAATGTAGCCTAAAAAATGCGTGACATCGCTTAGAGCACCTTTAATTTAATGATTATAGAAGGTGCAATATGTAGCAAAAAAAAAAATATCGCAAATCGAATCGTACATCGAACGGCAGCTGCGATACGAACAACATTGTGCAAATACTTGCCACTCTTAGCAGTCTTGAGGCGGTTGCTATCTAATTAATCGGGACACCTCTGTGTGTGTATGTGGTCTGTCTTTGTGACTAAATTCTGAATCTGCCACGTTCTCTGTCAGGTAAATGTAGTAGTACAATGTATTCCTCTGATGTAGACGTAGCCTACACTGTAAGTCAGTAGTAGGCTATACAGTGGAGTTGTGGTTGGGGGGGGGGTCCTTCTTTAAGTCATTTTGGGGTACATTTTGGTTCTGGAGAATTCTACGAGCAGCAATACCACAGGCCAAGCAATCGGCCCGTTCCAAACACAAGCACATTTTGAACGGACACCATACTAGTATTCTAAATGTCAAAGGTACCCTTTGGAGATTTTGACTGCTGAGCAATGGTTTCAAGAGTTTGTTTGTATCTTGCGCATGCACGGTTGACAGTCTTTTGTTATTTCACACTAACATGCCAACAACTTTAAGCATTCTTCCAAAAATCAACAGAGCAAATATTTTATAAGGAAGGAGATACACTGAGTATGTTTATTAGACCTCAAGGATGGACAAGAGAAACGGTGAATGGAAACATAACTTAGCTTTAAGATTATAGCAGAGGAAAAAGGGACAGCTGTGACAAGCTCTAGTTTCCATTCATAGCCTTTTGCTATTGTTGCTGTTGCCAGTAGTTCTTTGACCTCAGGTTGGTATGTCTCCAGCTTTACACTTCAAATCCATCTTCTCAAGTGGATTTCTTGTAATTGTAAGTTCCAGCAGATAAGCAGTGGTCAGTCTCCCGGATTGGACCTGTGGGGGAATCGATACGGTGTTTACAGTGACCCTGACAAGATCGTGGCTGACACAACTAAGCCAATAAGGGCTCTCCTGGGTTTCTTGGAAGTCACCATTGCCTGCAGCCAAACACTTTGATTGTCCATTTGCCTGCCTGCCCTCATTCACACCCAATCCCTTCTTCTTTTTTGAGGCTGGCTGCAAGAATAAAACCTGCCATCACGTGACTGCTCTTGTGTAACCAGCACTCTCTCAGATGCATGTCAGATGGTCATTATTGTGCTCAAAGCTTCAGATAACACTGTGCTTCACAGAACACAGTTAAAACCTGTAGTGGTACAGGACAGTTATGATTAATCCTATGATTTGATCACAGCAGCATGTCCCATTGTTCAAGTGAACCGCAGCTTTTTCCAGATACTCTAGTGTAAACATAGATAGAGATTAGGAGAAATAATCCCTGTGACTGCAGAGGGATTCACTCTACTAGGGTTTGGTGTTGGCTGTGTGTTCAACACTGCATCTTAGTGTGGGAATACTTGAGAAGTGTAACTAGAGCTGTAACAATTCCAAATTATTGCTGCACAATTAATTGTCTCTTTCAGTCAAATTAAATTTTTTATTTTTGTAATACGTTTTTTAAACAAATTAAAGGTTTGAATGAATTCCAGGATACATCTTTTGGTTATAACACTGTTATGTGACCCATATAATGTAGTAACACAAATACACATCCTATCAAGTAAACAACGCCTCTTTATTATCATAAAACATTTTTTTCTAACCGTATCCCCCCTTGTCATTTTGGTTGCTATGAACGTGTATTGGGCCAAATGCCAACAACTAACAATTGAAATAATAACAACATATATAGTCAGCCCAATAGTCACTTATATAATTACAATTTGACATATCTAAACAAAATCAACAATTGCCAGTCATACGCTTTAAGACCTTAGCTAATGTTAGCAATTAATTGCAGTTAAAACAAAAAAAAAAAACGTTTAGGTAAAGAAATTGGCAGGCCTAAGTGTAACACAGATTGTTTCAGGTTCTAACAGAATCTCAATGAAATACTATTCGTACAACCCTTGAACTAGTTTCCACTTGTGTCCACGTACATCATACGGTTGTAATGCTTTCTCCTGACGGAGGACAAAATTCAGCACAGTTTACATTAAAGCTGCACTATTATTTGTACATGAACAATGTGTCAAATGACTGTGTGTAATGTGAAAGATGCCACTCGTATGGTTTAAAAAAAAAAAAAAAACACAGAAAAGTGACTCTGCAGCTCCCCTGAGCTTTACACAGCCCCTGTAGCATCTTTTAGCTCATTTTTTTGGTTTCACTCTCACCATTCACCATTCATTTCCAGACGCAGTAGGCAGCTGTATCTAGTAAACATCTCTGATAAACCCACTGTACACTACCTGCCCAACACCAAACGACAGAAAGACAAAGTTAGTAATAACTAGCTGGTGAACGTAGTGGAGCATCTTGCAAGCTAGAGAGCTAGATGTTTCTAGATTTATAAAGTTTGACCAACACTGAGCTAAGATGAGAGTGATTACATTCTTAAAACCCCAGTTGAATGTTGCTCTGTGTCTACTGGATGTGTAAATCGCAACAATTTGCTAACAGGGCTGCGATGTGAACTTTATGAAATGATAATATGTTAATGTTGTTTGTTTATAGCCTGTTTACGGCCTGTTTGGAATGTGCCAACGTGGCCAGTCAAAATCAGCTATTGCAGCTTTGAGTAAAGGTTTTTTATACTTCTTTCATCACTGAAAGAAGCAGTCAGTGTATTGCTCACAGTCTTGTATAAAGTATTTAAAAGCAATACTTGAGTAAAAGTACAAGTATCAGTACCAGAAGAGGACTTTGGTAGAAGTTAAAGTCACCTTTTAGAACATGACTTGAGTCATAGTCTGATGGAATCTGATATTTACTGTACTTAAGTTTTAAAAGTAATTTTATGATATTAAATGTTCCTAACTATTAGAAGTAAAAGTACAAAAAAAAACTTTGATTATGAACTTTATTGTGGCTTTCTTATAGTGAAGTATAATATTCAGGGTTTCCACACCTTCATAAACATCTAATTCAAAGTCTGACATCAATAAAGAGAAAAACAGAAACCAAATTTCAATTTTTAGTTCACTCAAACGTACGAAAACATTTCTTGCAAGTAACGTGTAACGAAGATGCTAAAGGGAAATGTATCGGAGTAAAAGTATACATTTTCTTTAGGATATGTAGTGGAGTAAAAGTGAAAGTTTCCAGAAATATAAATAACGAAGTAAAGTACAGATACGTGTAAATTGTACTGAAAGGGGAGCTATGCAGTTTTGGCAATTTTCGCTTTTTGCTCGCAGGTTTCTCTATAGAGCTCCCCCTACAGCTTTGGAATAGATATAACTGCTGACTCCTCGCTCGGTCATTCTGCCATTTCCTCTTTCTCTGTTCCTCCGACAATGCTTTCCTAGCTTTCTGCTTCTTTTTTGCCGGCTCAGCCATGACGATAGTGTGAAAAACTCCATCGCCACCTTGTTAGCCGGTTCCTGAATGGGTGTATGTGTGCAGTGCCGTGAAGCATTCGTTACATCGCGAGACCTGATATCACGCCATACTTCCTGACGCAGAGGCCGGCGGCTCGCCGCCCGAAAGTTGCAAAGGTGGTTTTTCAGCTCACAGGCGCTAGGGGGGAGCAAGACAACCACCATTCAACCTGAAAAAAGTCATATAACCATTCCAATGACTCCGAAGCTGTTCAGTTAAGGTAAATGAAGCTAAAAAAAACAGCAAAGTTCCTCTTTTAAGTACAGTAACTATGTAAGTATTTGTACTTTGTTACATTACAACACTGATTGCTTGAACATGTTTTAAGTTTTAACAGAGTCAGCCAGAATTGATTTTCGGAGCAGAACCTTTAAACTGTATTTCTACCCATAGTAATAATAATAATAATAATGTTTGTAACAGCATCAAGTTGTTTGTAAAGAGAAACGTGAGGAGCAAACAACACTTCTGAATATGTTCCCATTAAGTCTACATAATTGTTATAATCCTATTCTTACCTAAACATTTTTCCACTAGATTTTCTCTGGTTTTTAATAAATTGCCTGATTTGTTTCTTAAAATATCAAGCCCCAGTCAACTGGCAGAAAAACACTTTTGATTCTTTTGTTCAATATGGCCTTTCAGCGGCAGCAGAGGATAAATACATTTTTAATAAGTTTCCATACGGTAGGCCATTATATGTATTATAAAAGTACTATCTTAAAATGTCATCCATTAATAGAGAGTTGGCAAACATGGACCTGCATACGCATTATGCTCCCACTGGACCAGGAAGTGAATATAGAAAATGAATTATGTAAAACACTATTTTGATCCGAGTAGGATGTAGCGTTGTTGTACACTGTTGACTGATTTAATAGAAACTACACTAAAGTAGGCCCCTGCATCCCTTGTTTTCCTTCACTCAACTGATTTGTATGAAGTGTTATTGGCAAATAATGCAGCTGAATTCATGTCAATCTATTCAAATTAATTTGCTGTGGATGAACGTGCAGATCATGTTGCTACAGGCCTGATGTCTGAGAGGCCAAATAATGAAATTAAAATGCATACATCGCTGCCATGACACGGCGCGCATAGAGTTGGCACACAGCTGGAAATATCTGTCAGAGCTGCAGTCCGACAGCGTTTCCATAGCATGTCGACGCTGCTGCTGCTCCAGAATGGTTATGTAAGATGTCGTAAAAGTCTTGTGACGTATAACATGCGCTACATTTTTGATGGGCCACCTCCCCTCCCCCTCCTTCCTGTAGATTATCTATCTGCACATAAATGAAAGGCCGAGCTATCTGGGCTACATGATCAGCAGTGGGTCATCCCTTCATGACAACCCTCCCTCCCTCCCCCCTCTCTCTGCATGTCCTTTGCTCCATCCTTCCCCTACAGGGTTTAACCCCATCCCCCAGCCCCGCTGATCACGACACGGCACAGCGAGGAATGCAGGCCACCAAAGGGGAAACCTGGTGATCAGTAGTGCCCCCTCCCCTCCCCCACCCTACCCCGCCCAAATCCCATCACTCCTTACCTCCTCCTCCTCCCATCTCTCTGGATCGCCTCTCATAAGCAAATATGCAACCATGTGATTGAGAAACCTCGGGAGACACGAAAGCAGCACAGGGTGCGTGCTTCCCCCCTGCATTAGTGGCCGCGTGTTTATGTTCAGCCTCTGTATGTGTGGCCGTGTGTGTGTTGCGTGCATCCATGTGTATGTTAGTGGTTGTGGGGGTGGTGTGTGTGCATCGCGTGATCATGTACTGCAGTGTTTGGGGGGTGAAGGAGTTGAAATGTTCTATATTTACTTGCTGCCATTCACACTCCGGTAGAATAATTTACACACAAACACGCTCACACACATACTGCACTGTACAGTGTTGAGCTTCATGTGTACATGCTGACACACACCTTTCCGCTGCCTCTATCTGTCCTGCACAGCGACAGGATGTAGACGCGCAGAAGTGAATGTAGCTTGTTAGCCTTCAAAAGTTGAATGCTTTTGTTTAAATGTAGTTATTTTGCATGTGTAATGCAGATTAGGATCCTGACAGATTATATATGCATTGTTTAAATCAGAATATTTTTAAATGTTGTCATGTTTCTGCTTTGCTTTTAATTTGAAAAACAGTATCAACACAAGACCCCAAAACACACAAAAGCTGTATTAGAAACTGCTACAATTTCATACATTTTAGCCTGAGACTAAATCATAACATACCACTTGTAAATAACTGTGAATGGAACAGTGGTGGAAGATGTACTCAGATCTTTTACTTGAGTAAAATTAGCAATACCACAATGTAGAAATACTGTTGCAAATAAAGTTCCTGCATTTAATATTTTACTTAAATAAAAGTACAAAAGTATCAGCATCAAAATATACGTTAAGTCCCAAGAGTAAATGCACTTATTAAGCAGAATGGCCCATGTCAGATGTTATTGGAATTTTAATTAAAGGTCCCATGGCATGAAACTGTCACTTTATGAGGTTTTTTTTAACATTAATATGAGTTCCCCCAGCCTGCCTATGGTCCCCCAGTGTTTTGAAATGGTGATAGGTGTAAACCGACCCCTGGGTATCCTGCTCTGCCTTTGAGAAAATGAAAGCTCAGATGGGCCGATCTGGAATCTTCCTTTATGATGTCATAAGGAGGAAGGTTACCTCCCCTTTCTCTGCTTTGCCCACCCAGAGAATTTGGCCCGCCCATGAGAAAGAGAGAGACATCATGGCTTTCAAACGAGCAAAGTGGCAGTTGGTCAAGGCCACACCCACCCCCTCCACATTGCCCCCCCTCTCTTCTCCTCAATAGCATTTAAAGCTACAGACACAGAAATGGCACATCCTAAGGAAAGCTCATTGTGGGACTGGCTCTAGTGGCTGTAATTCTGCACCAAGGCTGAATTTCGGGAAAGAGACTTCAGATACAGTATTAGGGGACCACTAAGGTCTATATAAAAGAGACTTCAGATACAGTATTAGGGGACCACTAAGGTCTATATAAAAGAGACTTCAGATACAGTATTAGGGGACCACTAAGGTCTATATAAAAGACACTTCAGATACAGTATTAGGGGACCACTAAGGCCTATATAAAAGAGACTTCAGATACAGTATTAGGAGACCACTAAGGCCTATATAAAAGAGACTTCAGATACAGTATTAGGGGACCACTAAGGCCTATATAAAAGAGACTTCAGATACAGTATTAGGGGACCACTAAGGCCTATATAAAAGAGACTTCAGATACAGTATTAGGGGACCACTAAGGCCTATATAAAAGAGACTTCAGATACAGTATTAGGGGACCACTAAGGCCTATATAAAAGAGACTTCAGATACAGTATTAGGGGACCACTAAGGCCTATATAAAAGAGACTTCAGATACAGTATTAGGGGACCACTAAGGCCTATATAAAAGCATCCAAAAAGCAGCATGACATAGGACCTTTAATGCATTCATGTGTTCATCACTTTAAAGTTGCAGGTGGTAAAGGTGGAGCTCATTTGAATTACTTCATGTACTACTTGGTAGTTTGTGCATTCCTTCAAGGATCAGTTTTATATGATCTTAACCTATAATAATAATAATAATAATAATAATAATAATAATAATAATAATAATAATAATAATGATAATAATAATACATCATCATTTATTTATTTGTTTGTTATATTTAGTATTACTAAATCTACTCAATCTGCAGTGTAACTAAAGATAAATTTAGTGGAGTAAAATATATGTGTCTCTGAAATGTAGTGGAGTAGAAGTATAAAGTAAAGGAGTAAGTAAAGTGCAAGTACCTCAAAATTATATAATAATAAATAAAGTACTTCTTGAGTAAATTTACTTAGTTACTTTCCACCACTGCTACTGAACAAGCAAAGGTAGCAGCAGTATGTGTTCTTTAATGCTTTGCAAACAAACGTTATTTTACCTAAAAACTACTAGAATTCAGAGACGCAGTTGTACACATACTTCATTTCAAATAGTAGTCCTTACCTAGCTACTGTGCATGTGTGACTCCCAACAAAGATGGAACAGAAGTGTAGCTAAAACAGAGAGCTCAACACACAGGGTGAAAAGAGGAGCTGCAGCAATGTGCAAAAATATGGTGTTTTTTGAAAATTAAACCTTGTAAACCTATTCTGATATAACCTCTAAATACAATTATGAACCTGAAATTGAGCATAATATGAGCACTTTAAGTAAAAGTACTAATACCTCACTGTAAAAAATACTCTGTTACAAGTAAAAGTCCTGCATTAAAAATGTTACTTAAGTAAAAGTATGTAAATATCATCAGGAAAATTTACTTAAAGTATTAAAAGTAAAAGTACTCAATGCAGAGAAATCCTCACATTTTATAAACTGGAAACGATCCAAACAGTTCTGTCAATCAACTAAGTGTTTAATGGTCTAATCATTTCAGATGTACTTGTAGGCTGTTATATTGTTGGGTAGTTCAATTATATTATAATAAACTACATGTGTTTTGTGTGCAAAAATCTTAATTTGTAAAGGAACTAGTAATTAAATCTGTCAGATTAATGTAGTGGAGTAAAAAGTACAAGATTTCTCTCTGAAATGTAGTGGAGTAGAAGTAGAAAGTGGCATGAAAAGAAAAGACTAAGTACAAGTACCTCAAATTTGTACTTAAGTACAATACTTGTGTAAATGCAATTAGTTACGGTGACTGGTGAAAGTCACCAGTAATGTGAAGGATGAGCTCACTTATCGTGGCTTCTGATGACAAAGAAAAATCCAAACCGAGCAGGGAGTAAATATACTCTGTAGGGGAAACCAAGTGTGATGTGTTAGGCCACAAATGACAAACACCCTTCTCAGCTGTCAAAGCCAAAGTATTATATGTGGCTATATAGGTTGCTGCCTGTGTTCTGTATCGGTCCTGGCATGGATCCAAAACAAACAGCAGCTCTTCCGCCTCCCTCGGCTACATTACCAGTATGGGCCATGTGGGCGTCAGCATTAACACAGCGGCTGAGGATGTCCAACACCACAGGTGCCTGTCGCCTCGCCCCACCTCCCCACTACAGGCTTAATACGCTGGGTTAATGCTGTCCAAAAATAGCACCGTTTCATGATTCAGACTCCTGCTATTGTTATCCCATGTGGCCTGACAACAGAGACATGCAATAATGTGGTGTAAACAAACAAGGTAACTATGAGTACTATATGCACTGCAAGCAGTTGGTTAGCAATGTTGGGGACTAACATCTACTAACGTCGTTTTTAATTACAAAATAAAGGTAACTGTAATCCATTGCAGTTACTGGGGGGAAAATGTGTTATCAAATTACAGTTACCTATGGAAATGTTCATGATGACATTGGGGGTTACATCTGAATCTTTTCTGTAAAAAGCTAGGATTTATGTCGGATAATAATAATGTTGTTGCTTTACACGTTTTTCATGTGCACAGTGTCTTCTTTTGCCATTTCCAGTCGCTGCCGTTTAGTAAAGTTTGATGCTATTCTGATGCTTTCGATTGGTTCTCCTGTTTGAATTTACAGCGGCATAGCTGCCATTAGGAATTTAGAAAAGTCATCAAAATGTAATTACATGTAATAAGTTACATTACTTTGATGAAGTAATTCCAATAGTTGGACTACTATTACATTTAAAATTGGGTAACGTGTAATCATTATATTTAAACTTTTCCAAAACTGTTGCTTATATATCTTTATCATTTTTTAATCAAAGTTGATTTGTTAATTAATATATAAATAAAGATATTCCATACCACCATTACCAATACTAACACTATATAGTCTCGCATTGCCAGACCTTCCTCCGCAGCGCTGCGGAGGAGGGTCTGGCTAGTCCACACAGCATTCTGGGATGGGAGAAAAACGTGCTCTGGTTTATTGGCATTTCTTTAAACCAATCACAATTGTCTTGGGCGGCGCTAAGCCCCGAACACAATGACGGTGCTTCTGCAAAATAGCCTCTGGAAGGAACTTGTTTTGGTGGAACGTGTGTACGTTAAAAAGTTGTTTTAGTCGTGCAACAGAAAACTCCGATTGGACAGATAGTCTAGCTAGCTGTCTGGATTTACCCTGCAGAGATCTGAGGAGCAGTTAACCATAGTCCTCAGAAATCCACCGGAGATTAAAATGCCAACACAAAGGAGTCACCTGAACAACCTCGGAAGTGGAACGTCATTGATATAGACTTAACCCTATATGACACCATAGCTTGAGCTTGTCAGTCATGGCAGAGCTTACTAAAGTCTGCACAACTACATCTGTCTAAAAATAATTCTGACCGACAAGAGAAAGTGTCACTTGGTGTTGGTTTTGATAGCAGCTCTTTGGTGTTAAGTAACACTTTATCCCAAATCTGTCTTGTGATTGGTTGCACACACTTTAAGTCTCTTTTTGGCAGCATCATGTGTGTGTGTGTTTTTGTGGGTAGGATGGTGGCCTGTAACAACGCTCTGGAAAGATGCCAGGATGGCATGAAGGGATTGGGCAGGAAATTGAAGCGGCACAAGCCCAGAACATTAATCCTGTTGTAAATAGCATGATGGGACAAATTGAAAGTGGTCAAATATTTGATAAATATTTGCGGTGAGCTGAATGTTTTTTGGGTCTCAGCTTAAAGTAAAGCCCTCTGTAAGATAAATCCCAGCAGCTCTGGCTCTCTGTGGAGCGATGTCAGAAAGCTTTATTCTGGAGGCTCAATGATGAAGACCATGACCAGAGCCAAGCTGGCCTCTGGGTCACAGTCCCGGGACAGAAAGATTTGTCTTCTAAAAGTGTTGACAACTGGACTTCATTTAGTCTATGCGGCTCTGAAACCGTGTCTCCAAAAAATTACATTTATATTCCATGAGGAAACAAAATTCCTGCCTGCAGAATGTTCACTGGCAAAGTTTTTTTTTCTTATTCTGGGGTGGATGGTTGGTGTTTAAAGTGCAGGACTTTGACACCAGAGACTGGGGTTTTGTGTTCCGTGTGTGGTTAGCTTTGAGACACCAAAATATCTTGGTTAAAGGGGAACTACGTCATACGTGTTAGAGTGTTAAAACCTTAAATTAGTGATCTCATTAAGGATAAACTGCTCCATAGACAATTAATTGGGATAGATAGTATGGCACTGAGAGCACCCAGGGCAATGTTTTGAGTATATGGGTACATTTTCCGTTTCAGAACTGGGAACAGAATAAAGCTCATTTTGGTCTAAAAAAAAATGAAAGCAAATCAGTCTCCCATTCATTCTATAGCGCAGCTCCAGACTAACTAACTTTTCTGTTTTTTTTCTTTGAGAGAGAGAAGCTCATGTTCACAGATATTGATTGAACTTTCCTAGGCCATGGAAATAACAAATTGGAAATCTTAATTTAGATTGTGCTCCACTTTAAGGCCAGGGTAAGATCATGGTTTTGATTATACAATATATCGAAAAAGTAAACGCATGCTTTAAGTTACAGCATCCTCCACACTTTTGCTAATAAGGGACTCGAGAAAGATTAGAGAGGTTTTTCAAGCTCTGACTCCTCAGTCATGTTTGCCACATTGATAGCTATATGGGAAGGGTTAATGTGAGCGAGCTAAATGCTAACAGAGAAGCTTTCCAGGTGGAACTTGCACTTTTGAATGTATGTTCTGCAAGTGGCGAGATGTAGACAGAGTTATTCAGTTTTAAGGACGCAGCAAGTAACAGAATTAATAGGCTTCAGTCCATATATACTTAGTCATAAAGTGAAGAAATGTGGTGGATCCTGGACACTTTGTCTATTTGCGTCTGTAGATGTCTCCTAAATTTACCTAAAGTTAGTAATAGATCAGGGGTCTTCAATGTTTTTGAGGCCAAGGACCCCTCAGCTGAAAGAGAGATGGAGCAGGGACCCCTTACTATACCGTATATAATGAATACAATAGAGCTGCTTATTAAACTGGGCCTACAATAACGTGTAGGGCTGCCGAGGGCCTTTAGATATACCTTTTTATGGCGCATACAATACTAAGCTATTCAAATAATTGTTGACATATCCATATATTTATACATCGTGTTTTAATGTTAAAATGTGTAACAGTGAATCCTTAAGCTTAACTGTATCTGTGGATGGTTACCTTACCTAAGCTTATCATCAATGTGTAAATAAAAAAAAAAGATTTATCTTAACAAATAATATGTTGGATTCATGTTAATGTATATTTTCAGACACATATATATATATATATATAATTTTTTTTAACTATCAAATAACACATAAATAGTTTGGTGGCCCCGCTGCAGCAACTCTGATGACCCCCTAGCGGTCCCAGACCCCCTATTGAAGATCTGTGCATTAGATAATGCCTCATTTGCATATTTAAACATTAGAATTTCAGAAAACTTGTAAAACAAAAAAATATTGTCTTAACGTGAGTAATCAACTGGGGACGTTTCATGGTGATATCTATTAGTTCAAATATTTATTTATTTATATATATATATATATATATATATACGTATTCGCCTATGTCTCCCCTGAGAATTCAGATGGTTTCTGTATTGCCACCTTATAAAATATTGGTCCCACCATTTAGTATAAAATATTTAGAATTAGACTGCACTATTCTGCAGTGTCTGGTGCATGGTTGGAAGAGATTAGTCACTACTTTCTAGAGACACCAAGCAATAAAAAAAAAAAAGTCTCCAAAGGCAGCTGAAGAATGACAATTGATTTTCAGGGCCACTGCTTGTTTGTCAGGTTTGATCCATCAAATACTGGAGTAGTATACGTTAGCCCCACGCCGTCTCCAGCACTGCTCATTAACTCCTCCTCTCCACTACCGTGCTGCAGCTCTTGAGCAACACTTACAAGCGCAAACAGAGCTGCAAATTCTGCATGTTGTGTCCTCGCTGTAAATTGAGAGACAAAGACTTCCGACTTGAGAAGTTTAGACAGAAAAAATAGAACTTATGAACACAGAGGGAATGGGGGTTGACCTGTCCATGTTATATTCTGCGTTTGTGATGTATATTGTTTGTTGTCTAATGACTTTGGAGCATTATGCAAAAATAAGCATGTTTTGGGAAAGCCAAGCTGTTCTATTCAGTTCACTGGAAACCCTTCTGGGTGATTGCCGGAGCACTATTATGCCACATGTTGGTGATGGCAGTGGGAATGTAAATTTTTCATTATGTACACTTGTGCCCACTGAAGCTTAATAACAAGATCTGCTCTTTGTCCTCCTCCTGGCCGTTCAAGAGGCTTTGTGTTGGCCCACTTTTTCTGGCTGGATTAAATTACCGACTCTGCTGTGTACCTGTGGTTTCGGATGTGTAAGGTCCCTAAGTACAAACACACATGCACACACGCACACACACACACACACACACACACACACACACACACACACACACACACACACACAGATGCTGACAAAAAGTAGTGCTCACAGAGGAAACGCAGACGCACGGAGGGCATGATTTTTAAATGATCTTGAAATAACAACCTTGGTTTTCTCGTTTTCAGGAAATAATTATCATATCAAGATACAATAACGTTCTCTAGAGATGATAAAAACAATTTGGATCTTGACTTTAGATCAGCAGACATCTCTGCCAGACACTGACCTTTAGATATTAAAGCTGCAGCTGCAACCAAACTACATTATGTCCCATAATGTTTTAGTGATTGACAGTGAGCCAGTGGTCGTCTATTGTGACCAATTTACAGATTCAAGACACTGCGATAATAGAATTAGGGATTCATAATGTGCCTGTTTGTCTGTGGTAGAGAGCACTTACTGTAGTTAGATTACAAATGTATCAATTTCTGGCAGAGATCGAATTATATCTTCTAATTATCACACCAGAGTCTCACAAATGTTTTAATGCATCACAAGAAGACAAAATAAAGCTTATGTCATGATCATTGAATAACCATTTTTGTGGTTTTGTGATCAAGACATAATTGTTTTGGGATCCCAAGTGAGAAAACACAAGTAACTAAAACATCAAAATACTTCTCTGTGGCCTCTTGAGTCCAGATATTGTAACTGTTAATGATTACACTTGAGACTTATAATAATTAATATACTAGTTTGCTGTGTTTTTTGTTTCCATTTTTTTGTCAATGTTTTGGATATTATAGATGTCTTCTGGAATCTGTGTGCATTTTGTGGTAGTAAATGACATGTTGACAGTGCACTCTTGGCAGTTAATATACAAAAAACAAATTGACTGCACAATATTGTGCTAACATAAATGGATACATGTGCAAATAAACATAAATTCAGCAGCGACTGTAGAGTAAGTTAGTAGGTAAACTTGAACTGGTAAACAAATAGCAACTAAAATGATTTTACAAAGAACTGTATATAAATAAATGATTTATACATTTTTCATTTTGTTACTTCTTAGAATGGCCTTTGCAAAACTCAAAAATCTTATGTATGCAATATTTATAAAACAAAGAGAAGCAGCACATCCTCATAATTAAGAAGCTGGAACCAGCACATTATTGTCTCCATGGCTTGATAAATGACTTATCAAAATGGTTAATTGACTTCAGTTTCAGCACAAGTTCATCATTCATTGTCGTCATCATTGACACAGATGACAAACAAAGGGAGGGCGTAGGGCCGATGCAACAAAGAACCCTGGCTGGAATTAAAGCCAGGACATTGCAGTGATATTTCATGCAAAACAACCGCTAGGCCATGAGTATACCACATTTATTTCTTCTTTGTTTTCCAAGCTGCCTTGGAGCCATCACATCAACAATTTTCTTTTATCATTTTTTCCAGCTGTGAGAAGTTTGTGCATTTCTTTGTCGGAGTTTAAGGATGAATCGTGCAGTGAATGTCTTGAGATATATATATATATATAGGACTGCATCAAAGGACTGCATTCAATTTCGTTGTACATGTACAATGGCAATAAAGACTATACTACAAGAACGCCACACTAACATATCTAGCATATACGTTGCCCATGCCATCTCCTCACTATTACACTAGATGATGTCGCAGCATTGTTCTCAGCGACCCTCGGAAAAAGTTGATCCAAGGTGTCTGTATAGGAATAAGGTCAAGGGTGTCCAACCAAAGCTGTTACCTCGTGTGAAGGTACAAGCCTCGTTGGACTCCCCACACAAAGCCCATATGCTATCCAGTGTCTGCCTTGACACCGCCCGCCCCTCAGATGGACTCCTTGTTAACCCCTTTTGCAGACAACAAAAGATCTGACCCAGAACCCAGCCACCCAATCATGTCATACATCACCTCCGGGGTCAAGGTTCATCGCGGGTCGCAGCACGCTGCTCCCGCAGGGGTCAGAGATTAATGTGCTCGAACCACTGCTCTGTTTCTCATGACATCAGCGCAGCTCATCGTCTCACCTTAGAGATGTAACAATTACTCCTGATGATATCAGCTGCAGCCAGCATTTTACTTTATTATCGTAGATCAAGTGATAATCTATTGTCAGCTAGAGCAGAGATCTTCAACAGGGGGTCAGGGAACCCCTAGGGGCTCCTCAGAGTCACTGCAGGGGGGCCTCCAAATAATTGTTAATTTTTGAAAGTTCTTTCAAGTATTAAAATGTCTTAACATGAATCCAACATATTATTAGCAAATATAAAGCCCCACTGAGGATAGGCTCACTGGCCTATAGGTAAGGTATCCCCAGATACAGTTAATCCTGAGGATTTACTGTGCCACGTTTATGTTTAACATTAAAAGATGATTTATAAAATCATGCCAACATTAAATAGCTTAGTATTCGATGCAAAAAAAAGGTATGTATAAAGGCTTTAGGCCTCCCTACACGTTATTGTAGGCCCAGTTTAATATGCAACTCAATTTTATACTATATATATATGTAGTAGGGGGTCCCTGCTCCGTCTCTGTTTCAGTTAAGGGGTCATTGGCTTAAAAAAACCCTGAGCTAGAGTTTCTCAAATGGGGGTATGCTGGCGTATCCCTAGAGGTACTTTAGAGTAATGCAGGGGGTATGTGAGATTTTTGCTAAATGTTCATTTAAAAATATGCTATGCATAATTCCTAGAATAATTACGCTATAATAATGAATGGATTTAGTGATGGATTGTAAATATTTCAAATGTAGCATTTAAATGTTAAACGTAATGGACCATTCCGCTTCCAAACCTGTAGGGGGACCAAAGTGGGAAAAGTTCTCTAGTGTTGCTTTAAAGGATGCAGAAAGGTAGTCAGAGTTTGGAGTGCAGGGAGAAACTCCCTGCTGCCATACTAAATGCTGTGTAATGGTCGTGGTTTTTGCTTTCATTTAAATTGGTCTGCACTCTGTAGTGAATGCATAGATGTTTCACTTTAAACTTTGGTAACCTTTGCAAATGAGGGTTAATGCCTTAAGTATTTCTCTCTCTCTCTCTCTCTCTCTCTCTCTCTCTCTCTCTCTCTCTCTCTCTCTCTCTCTCTCTCTCTCACTCTAATCTCTCTGAATTGAGGTCTGTTGAATCTTGTTGTCTGTGTGATGTTTGAGGTGGTATACACTTGCTTAGGATACACATATTATTCTATTCAAAGCTTAATCTACAAGTTTACCAGTGCACACATTTGTCCTTTGATCCTTTTGAATACAAGATAACACTCATAGACCCACAGACATAACTTTTTCTACATGAGCAGTGGCCCCTCCATGTATTTAACCCACCAGCCTGCTAACCACTTCACACGCATCGAGCACCAGAGCTCGATGGAAGAAAAAAAACATGCTATGATGTCACGCTGGGTAAAAAAAAGGCCAATTCCTTTAGGATGAGAACAGCTGGGGCCACCAGCCAATGAATGACTGGGAGGGAGAGGCAGAGGGGACTGGGGGAGGAGCAGGGGGAGTGGTGGGACTGGATAGAAGAGGGGAGGGGGGGGTTGAGCTGGGCTGGGCTGGGCTGAGCAAGCAGTAGAGAGCAAATACAAGCAGTTTTCACATACTATGACTATGTCCGAGGAATCAGGTCCCGACATAGTCCGGAGTTTTCCTGTCACACACGTAGCATTACAACAGTAAATTGTTTGTGGCAGATGTGTCTTCACTTACTAAAAATACTCCATTTGATTTAGGCGAGGGATGGTGGCGCCTGGGTAGCTAAAAACAGGACATGATGCGGATTACGCTGTATCACATAGCCGGTTCATAATTTGGTCAAAAAAACAGTGAATGTTTAATGAGTTGGGATCGGGCGCACATGCAGCATCTTTAGAATACTACACATAAGGCAATCTGACAGTCACAGCAGTGCTTTGCAAACATTATCACAGGACTAAAAAAACCTGTCTGCCTCTCTTCTCCACCACTACCTCCCTCCCTGTCTGTCCCTCTCTACAGTCGCCCTGACCGGAGTGACTCCAGCTGCTGGGAATGATGACGACAGCAAAACAGCAGGATCGGTGGAGACCAAGATCCCTGAGGGGGAACTGTTGCTGCAGGTCAGTATTAAGGTTGTATTCAGATTAGTCCCAGGCACAAGGTTTACCCACCAGTTCAGCAGCAGGCTGGCTTGTCTAAATAGTCGACTAAGGTTTCATGATGGCACCACAGACAGTGCCAGATGTATTGAGTGGTAAGCTGCCCTGAGCCTTATTGGCCTAAATAGATTTTGGGCATTCATTTTGTCAGGAAGAAGGAAAAAAAAACCCACTGGAGCGGTCCAGACACAAATTAAATCAGTGCAATTGCCCATCACACAATCACTGTTCCCTAAAACATATTGAACATATTGAACATGTTTGGTTTGGCTGTTTGGGAAATGAAGTGTTTGTGTTAGCAACAATCAAGCTCTTGAACCTAAAATCACTTCAGAGTAATAGGTTCAAAAAAAGAAATAAATAAAAACATAGTGGATAACAATAAACACAGCTTTGAGGAGCTCTATGTTTGGGTTAACTTATTACAAAATGATTCCTGTCTAAACATGGATTCTTTTGAACAGAAACGTGATATTTAAAGCATGATGACGTGATTCAAAAACCAGATTTCAGCCCGTTAATTGTACTGGGTTTGTTGCAGGTTATTAAAAAAACAGTGCCCCCCAGTGCCACATCTCCATTAAAAGTGAGCCAGTTGAGATCAAATACCTTGGAATCACCATTGACAGTAACATTTTGTCTATTACGCTACTGCCATCCACAAATGCTGCCAACAGAGGCTCTCCACCAACACAAAGCCTCAGTGTGTACAAGCTGTGGGAAATAAATTCTTCCAACGGAAGATAAATGATCTATCTATCTAGTCCTCAAATGTAGGCCTAGATACATTTAATTTATTTTTTTAAATATCATGACTAGGGCTGAATCGATTCCTCGAATAACTCGAAAAATTCGATTACAAAAAATCCTCGAAGCAAAATTCTTTGCCTCGAAGCTTCTTTAAATCAATGTAATTAAGGTTGTACGGCTCACTGTTTCCGCACGGAGGATAATTACTAGCGCACACAACAGGTTCTGTGGACACAAGACGTTTATATACTGTCTATGCACAAGCCTGATGGCCCAGATTACAAATGAACGAAGACGAAAATAGCGAGGGTCTAAGAGAAGAGACAGGAGAGTGAAAACGACAGAAAGTTTGGGATCATTTTAAGCTGCAAACATGCTGCTACATCATCTTTGTAGAAAACATCCAGTGTACTCATCCATTCCACGGAGCGAACCCGACACCAGGTAGCTAACTAACGTCTGCTGCTCTCGTCCACCGCGCTGTTTTACACAAGTACCCTACAGCATGCTACTCTGCTAATAGCGATGTTTGACCAACATGCTAAAACGAGAGCTGTCGGTTTGTAGTCTGTTTATTAGTTTTCTATTAATCTTTGGAAA
This sequence comes from Sander vitreus, assembly GCF_031162955.1. Classification (NCBI taxonomy): domain Eukaryota; kingdom Metazoa; phylum Chordata; class Actinopteri; order Perciformes; family Percidae; genus Sander; species Sander vitreus. The sequence goes on from NC_135865.1 coordinate 26,068,617, forward strand.
CTTAGCTGCTGCCAGAGACAAACCGGCTCCTCCCCCCAGCATGGCCACTTAATATGCATGTGAATGACGTCATCATGCCGGTGATGTCTGCATTCTTTATTCTTTCTCCTCACTCAGTATTAGCCTTCTTAAAATGTGTCCCCCAGAACAGTGTAGTTGAATAGCCCTGCTGTAAGCTTTGTACAGTCACATTTACCCTCTGGTTAGTGAACAGCTCTTTTGCATATCCAGTGCAAAGAGCCAGAGGCAAGAAGGGGAAGGGGGTGAAAAATATTAACATTTGGGTAGGGTGACCAGACGTCCCGGTTTGACCGGGACAGTCCTGATTTTGAATTCTGTGTCCCGAGTCCCGACAAAAGCCCATCGGGACGCTAAAATGTCCCGGTTTACGCCACGAGTGTTTAGGAGCGCAATACTAATGATTTAGTTTGAAGTTCCTGTGACATGACGTTTCAAGTCTATGGGTCAGACTCAAACACACGGAGCTCTGAAGCAGACCTGTGCGTCGCTTAGTGTCCACTCTCGCTGTAAAATGCAGGACAGCTTCAGGTTTAGCTCAGCTGTCGACATGCTGTGGCAGATGTGTCCCGTTTGTGCTCCGTGTATTTCTGCAGTAGTAGTTTCGGTTTTCCACCTCCGATGTATAGCAGCGTACAGCCACTTCCCATTTGTGCTCCATGTATTTCTGCAGCAGTAGTTTCGGTTTTCCACCGACCCAAACGGGGCTCTGTGCCTGTCAGAAGGTCTGAGATCTACCGCATCAGCAGAGCAATCACGTAATGCACAGCAGTGCAGGTATAGATTATTTTCTGAAATATAGTGACTTTATTCTTGTAATAGCCTATTATAACGTATAATAATGTATCATTGAGGTGAATAATTGTCATATGCACATTTAAAGAGGTTACTTCCCCAAGAAAAGATGCAAAACAGCAGGGAAGAGTAAATGATGCTAGGCTACATGTGTGCTGACTCAGATAATTAGAAAAGTCGATCCAAAGGAGAATATATAATTGAAAGCAATACAGAATGCCTGAGAGCCTTACTGCAATATATCCCATTATGTTTTTATATTTGGATTGTAATCTATGTTTCTCTTTACATAAAGATATTTGCAGCATACATTGATTCAGAAAAAGGTAGTAATATGTGCATACAAATTCACCTGAATGCAGGAAATGAAGTTTTTAATGCTCAACATTTTCAGTAAATCATTTGAATTATTGGAATAAATAACACTTCAAAAAATCTTTTTTAGAGAAAGTCTCAACATAGATCTCGCACTAAACTGAAAAAGGCTGTTGCTGCAATTTTGTTAATTTTACAGGACAAAACCCTGTTATTATTAGATGAGGAGCCTACGATCAAAAATAATGAAGTTATTGTCTGTGTCTATGTCTGACCTGGGCTGGCACATGTTCACGTTAAAAAGCGTGTGCGTGCACGAGCACTACGGTCACACGCAAAGTGTCCCGGTTTTAGTTCCGGGAAATCTGGTCACCCTACATTTGGGCCACCAAAAATGTACTTGGAATTTGGCAATAAAAAATTTTGCTTTTTCAAAGTACACAGCAATAATGCATGTTTGCTATTGCTGTTTACTAAGTATTTCTTATCCGATTACTCGATTAATCGATGGAATAATCGGTAGAATACTCGATTACTAAAATAATCAATAGCTGCAGCCCTAATCATGACCTCATCACCTTAAAAGAAATTTTAAAAAATTTACAGAAAATTAGTTTTTACAACTTGGGTCATATTTTCACAGGTTCAGCCAGCATTCCTGTCAGTTATGGTCACATTTAAAAGAATATCATTGGGGTAAATATTAATTTTCTTGCCGAGAGTTCAGTGAGAAGATCAATACCACTCTCACGTCTGTATGCTAAACATGAAACTACAGCCAGCTGCTGGTTAGCTTTAGCCTGGTCCAGACTCTCGTACATTTCATTTGTACAGAGAGTCTGGCCTCTCTCCATTGACAAGTGTTAACTTCCTTGAAGGCGGGTACTCTGTTGATGTTTAAAACTATTGGATCTGCTCAGAGCCACTCTGGATCTGCCATAACCAATCGCTAATGTTTGGTCGTGACATCGGCCTAGCATCGCTAGTGTTAGCCTTAGCCAATTCCTTAACAGAGCGAGCTGGAAAATCAAACTTTTCCCGAACCCCGTGGGGAGGAGGGCCACAACATCATGGCCACCAACAAAACTCAGCAAAGATTGTTCTTGCTCGGGCTTTAACTTCTGGATATTCGGCAGTATTGCCACAACAGACTGAATGGCTTCGCTCGCATCTTTCTCCACCTTCATGACGGAACTTCCATTACAAACCAGCGCACAAACTCAACGTCATCGTTCTCAGCCACTCCCTCTGTTCGCTGATTGGACTGCCAAATATTTGGCCAGAGAAAACCCAAGAATATACTGTAAACCCAGACAGTGTACTGAAGGAAAATGAAAATTTAGCGGAAGTACGTAGTAGGGCGGAGCCAGGCTAGGTTAGCTTAGTTTAGCATAAAAACTGTAAGCAAGTAGCTAGCTGTTTTTGCCGCTCTTTAACAACTTCACCCGACTTCCTCTTTTACTCATCATAGTTACCACTGCCATTAGAGGGCGCTGTCACTTGAACATAAACATTTGTAGTTTTGGGTCACTTTGTGAAATGACTGGTGTCTAGGGCTGGGTATCGTTCAAAAGTCTTTACCAATACCGTGACTTCGATACCGGTTTCTAAACCAGTTTTATAAAACAAAAAGAAATGACAACATTACATTACGGCACAAATCTTTTTATTTATTTCCTCCTACTATGTGAGCCACGTCTCTGTGTAACATAATGTTTTTCCTGCGTGTCTACGTTAGAGCCAATCACAGGCATTATTAGATTTTGGTAGAAAAATGCTGCGTGCTTATTGGCTCCCTGATGCCGATGAGATTTACTCCTTAGGTATTGAAATTGGGTATTGAATGACAAGGCATTTTTCGATCCTCGATACTATAGAGGCAGTTGGGTACCCAGGCCTACTGGTGTCGTTATTCTTGGTGGGACAGTCTCCCTTTGGGATGAACTGGAACACTGACTGGGAGCCACCAACATCAGTGTTGGACCTCACTGATGCTCTTGTGGCCGAATGGGAGCAAATCTCTGCAGCCATGTTCCGAAATCTGTTGGAAAGAGTGGAGGCTGTTATAGCAGCAGATTCATGCCCATTGTTTTGGAATGAGATGTTCAACAATCACATATAAGTGTAATATTTCACATGTATGCATACTTTTGGTCATGGAGTGTAGAGAGGAATAAAAGACAAATGGAGGGTAACTTTCTTTGGTTACACTTTACTTGAAGGTATCTACATAAGAGTGACATGACACTGTCATGAACGTGTCATAAACATTATAAACAAGTCATAAACATTTATGACATAACACTTCTGTCATTAAGTGTACCCTTTCTTTTAACCATGAATATTGTGTCTGGTTTTCTATCCCATACATGTTTGTGAACAGCTGCTCCATAATGTGACAAACAACAATTGACAACATCATCAGTAAATGATCTCTTTTGTAAAACTGAGCATTTTTTTCTGCTTGAAAATGGGTATATTTCACTGGACTATCAGGTCACAGTTGAGCCTTTTAAGAAAAAGGCGTTCAACCGACCTGTTTTCTATTCCGGTGAACCATACGATACCGAAAGGAAAACGTTCTCTCCTGGTTCACGGCGGTTATGTGCCCTCAGCACTGTAACTGTGATTGGGTGGAGAGAGGGCTCACTGGCTGCCAGATCTTTTTGGGATCTGCCGGAGTCATTGATTTTCTAGTCCAGTTCCTCCCAATGTGCATCACACTGGCATTCCAGGAGAGGAGAGGAAACAGCCTGGCCGCCATACCCCTTCCATGGAGGTTTCGTTATTATGATAAGCCTACATTTCCCCAGCTTGTTGGTAATGAGAAATGAAAGCTCATTTGGAGAGAAAGCGAGTGAGTGTTCCATAGGGGGCCTCTTCCTCCTCCTCTTCTTCCGCCCCCTCTTTTTCCTCCTCGTCCTCTTGCTAATTGTTGGGATGAGAGGGACAGTAAAGCGGTTCACAGGCTGAGGAATGCGAGGTTTACTTCTGAAGGTTTATTTTCTTAAGTCTGAGCCGGTTTCTTTGCTGTTCTTCACATCAGACGCTGGTGAATTATTGAGGAGCTGTGAGCAGATCAATTATTCAGACTCAGAAAATGGAAGAAACATGGCAGAATGTATTCATTGTGCTTTTACTTTTTTAGTCATTGTTGAAAATAAACACGTTGAACTGGTCATTTCTGACAATAACTAACTGACACCAAACCTGCTCTAGCGATGTACCCTGGCTCTCTTTACTTTGATTCGTTTTGTTTTTGTATTTGAATGCAAAATCTGTAAGCCATCGCTCTTACTCATGACCGCATCAAATCATTTGCAGCTGGGAGGTTAATGAGTGCACATGAGTGGACTATCTGGTGTTATAAAATATGGCCTCATTTCTGACGGTTGCACAGCTCTTCATAGCTTATCGGGTTCCAGCATCAAGCATTTGCATAGAGCATTTTGTAATTTTCCAAAAATGTAAGTGACGTTTGTGGGAAATTACATAAGAGGTTAAATTATTTCAAGATTAGTGCAACAAGAGTAACTGAAAAACTGATATCCTAAAACAGAATTTAGCATCCGTTTGGTGGTTGTTTTTGTGAAACACTCAGCTTTGACATTTGTATGTTTGTGTTTACTCTGGAGGAAGTGTAGCAGATAATTGCTGTGAATCACTGTTGCATTAGTCATCCCGGCAACCTGTGGGCTGTTTTAGGAAAGAGATGATTGTGCTTGTACTGATGTGTGTGGCTGTGTGAGGACAGTATATATGTGATAGTGAGTGTTTGTGTGTGTACATGTCTGTGTGTTTGTTTACCAAAATGTTACCATACAGGAGGGGGGGAGGCATGTGTGCGTTTAGTGAGGTGGAAATGTTGGACCAGCTGTTCCTCTTTGAATTCCATTTCACTTAACATGCTCAACCATTTTCCTTTCTAATCCCCTTCCTTCCTTCCTTGCTTCCTTTTTCCTTTTTATCTTCCTTCCCTTCTTTTTTTCTTTATTCCTTCCTTCCTTCCTTTCTTTTTTCCTGTGTACTCTGACATCACAAACCTGAATATCCACTATTTACAGAAATAGAAGACATTTAATAATTCATATCAATTAAAAGGTTTTAAATGCAAAGGGTTGACAGTTGCACATTATATATGTATGTATGTATGTATGTATGTATGCCCATGAGCTTCATGTATCTTTGTTGACTGAGGTCCACATTTATTCTGCCTAGATGATAAAAAAATTATATTTATTTTCCACATTGTTGCATTATAAAAATCCGTATTTTACCGGTGGGTTCTGTCCTCTTCTCCATAATACACAGAGGTGGCTATCTCTGCCTGAAATAAGCAGCATTTTTCAGGAGCACTTGCAAATCAACCTTTCATATAAAATATTTGGGTCGTTCAGAGCCGCAAAAAACATTACTCGCTGCAACATTACGTAGGTGAACGTTTGCCGATGATAACGTGGTTCTCTATTCTCTATTTTCTCACACAGTGAGACGTCTCAGCTGACTGTCTGTCTGTGTGCATCCTCTGTTTAACCCACAGGCTCTCAACGGTTTTGTCATGGTTCTCACTGCCAGTGGGACCATCTTCTACTCCTCTCACACCATCCAGGACTACTTGGGCTTCCACCAGGTATTGAATCACTACCAGTCTTTTTCTATACCCCTGACTTTTAATCATCTCCAAGTGAAATCAAATTCAACTTGCCCAAGTCATTTTTTTTTATGTTATCAAACAACGATAAAGACTCAAGTAAGTTGTGTGATTTTTATCTATAATTAGTTTGACCGCATACATTTTTAGGTGCCTCCGTTTCTACTATGTCATAGAGTTTGAGTTGGAACATTTGATCCACTTTTATCTGCCTTGGACTTGAACTTGCGACAAACTTCACAAAACATTGTAGTTGTTTCATCAACATCCTTTTTTTGTGATCAAATGTTTTTTTCATTTTTTTCTTAAAGAGAGCAAGAAAAACAGACACATACGGTATACAGAGCATATACATAGGATATACAATAGATAGAACATTTTGCGTTTATCGGTGTTTTAAGCCCCCAACGTCACTAGGATTAGGCAATCGTTACGGTTATGGTTATGGTTAGGGTTAGGTGCCTTGAAGTCAACGGTCACAGCGCTGCCTGGAAGGAGACGTTGGGGGCTTAAAACACCATCGAGCACATTTTGCTTCACGCTCCCTGTGTTTCATCGACATCCTCTAGAAAACTCCTTATGATACAATGATGATCGTAAAAAATGATTGAACCTATATGTAATTGCCCAACGTGGCGTTGTTCTTGCCCCAGGCCATCGGGCAACCCCTATGGTTGAACGATGCATCTTTGACATCATTCGTATTTATTGCAGCTTTCATTTTCAGGAGCATAAACATATCTACAGAGGCACATATCTTATCATATGAAACATCCAGAGGCTGTGTTTTCACAAATGGATACAGTAGATGGGTCTGGATAGAGGGCTTGCGTGCAGCGTCTGCTGGGAGCGGCTCGGGGGTCTTGTTTGATCCATTCGTCTGCTCCCTGCATGGTGCTGCAGAGTCAAAGGCTCAAACCACAGCCAAAAAACACCTGACCTATTTATAGCGTGGCCTTTAGTACAGACCACCAGTCACAGCAGTTGGCTGCAGTGAACAACACATCTCTGACCCACAGCTCGATGGTGCAGCACACACTGAGACTGGTTGGACAGCTGGGGGCGTACCTGTGCACTCGTGTTTAGGAGTATATACTACAGGGAGAGTTTTCTCATACCTACTGCTGGAGAAGGGCTGCACGATATGAGGAAAATATGCGATATATATATATATAATATCACGATAACGATATTACTTAATATTAGCAATAAACACCAGATATTAAAATGTACTCAGTTCTGCCATTTCTGCTGCTTTCAGTGTTCTGCTTAAAAAATTCCTTGTTGGATTTAAAGCAAATACAAAGAAAATCATTCTTTTGTTGAACAAATTGAACATTGAATTGGATATACAAGGCACCACTAAAAAAAAGAATTACAGTTACATTTTAAAGTGCAGTTTTCAATGGATATTTTCTTTCAACTAACACAAAAAATCTCTTGAGTGTCTTTCGCGATATGTCACAGCCTTTGGTGATGTGTTAATGCGCCAGTTGATATTGCGTTGACGATAAAAAAAATATATATATATATTGTGCAGCCCTATGCTGGAGCCAAACACACACACACACACACACACACACACACACACACACACACACACACACACACACACACTCTGATCGGTTGATGTGACTAATGCTAGCGCTGAAGCCGCTGCTACAATTATTCTGGCATAAGCTAATCCTCCCTCTCGTTATTGTTTCTCAGACAGATGTCATGCACCAGAGTGTGTACGAGCTGGTCCACACGGAGGACCAGCAGGAGCTCAGGAGAAACTTGCACTGGGCTTTGAATCCTCCTCCTGCCGCTGCATCTGCCATCACCCAGGACTCCCCCCAAGGTGATCGCTCTCTCCTCCTACATGAGACTACTATTAAGACCACATGAAAACTGAGAGATCCTGGTGGGACTGAAGACAGGTTTCTAAACTGAAAGCCTTGTCTGAAGGGGCAAGGAAGTTGTTTTGTTGAGATGAAGAGTCTACCTTGGCTCCAAGTACTGTTTCTGCAGTTGATTATTTTATGCAGAAATGGCTGTTAAATCTGTGAAGAAGGCAGACATCTTGTGGAAATGGGAATCCTGCTAACCTTTGCAGGTATTTTGCAGGCATTGGGTGAATATTCATTGACTCATCTTTTTGCATAATCACAGGTTCTTACAATGTGTTGCTAGTTCTTACTAGCAACACATTTTTAATCACAGCTAGGGTTGGGCATCGTTTGGATTTTAACAATTCTGATTCCAATTGCGATTCTTCCTTTCGATTCCGGTTCTTATCGATTCTCGATTCCGATTCTTTGAGGGGTGGAGTTGAAATGGGTCACATGCTTATTTCACAAATAAGAGGAAAGTTTTATTTTGATTCAATGGTGGGTTGCAGTTTTACAGAGCTTTTTCAATGTAAAATAAAGCCACACTAGAGCGCTGCTTACTCTGCTCCAAGGCTGCAACACAAAAAGCGCCTGGCCGCTTCGGAAACCAAAACTTGTACATGTTAAATTTTTAACCCATGATCAGATTTGAAACCAAATCCTCCAAACGATTCTAAACGATTCCAATAAAGAAACGATTCCACTGAAATCGTAATTCTTGAAACGATTCCAGGTAGGAATCGGTTCTCGATGCCCAACCCTAGTCGCAGCACACCAAAAAAAGACGCTTGGTCAGGTGCCTTTGGCGTTTTATTACTGACGCAAAAGGTCTCCTGTAGCGTCTACTCTAGCCCTTTGGCGTCATTTGACACGCTTGTTTGGGACTCTTGGTGTCACTTTTTGACGCTCTGGGTCGGGACGTACGTTTAACGTTTAAGCTCCTCTATACTAAAGATAGCTAATTTCAAGCAGCGCCAATGGTATGAAACAGTACACACTTCCTGTCTCCTAAAGGGGCATGGCCTCGTTTTAAAGTGTAGCGAACGTCTTGTGGATGGATGAAAAGTTATATTTGTATAATTTTTTAATACTTTCTTTTGCTAACATTAGATATTTACACAGCTAGAAGTCATTTTTAGCATTACGGACGTTAGTTTTGTAAGGGCGTTCGCAAACGTTAGCTGGCGTTAGCTTATCTGTGCCACCAGATCTCGCAAGAGTTTGTTCCTGCGACAGAAACAGGTCTCAAACAAAGTTTATTTTTTTCCTAATGTGTCCGTCTGAAAATTGCCATTTTAGTGTCAGAATGTTCAGGAGATATGTGGCTTGTGAAGAATGGGTCCAATATTTACTTTGGTGACTATGGGGCAAAAGTATCGCTCATAATCTGTGTTCACGTTCACTTCTCCCACCCAGGACCTGTCGCTAGTCTCCTCAAGAGGCGGAGCCCACGTGACACAGATGCAGAAAATTACTCTGAGTTGGGCTGTCTCGGTTCTAAATCGCCTCTGGTTTAACTGACATGTGACACAAGAACGGGACTTTAGGGTTTTAGGTTTAGGAAAAGATTGTGAGTGGGGTTTATGTTACATTCTTCACTCTTTCATGTTACTAGATATAACAATGATAACCTGGAGTATGACAGAATATTAACCATTTATTAGTCCAACTGCATGTCTTTACAGCAGCTTGGCTAACACCAACAACGGAAGCTAAAGTTACCCACAATCCATCGGGTGTATCTGAACTATGGATCTGACAGTGGCCCAAAATGCACAACAGGGTTACAAAATGTACGTTTCAGTGACAAGAAAGGGACACGAACCCCTGTCTCCTGCGTTAAAGTCCTGTGTTGTTTGGCCCATCTACCACCCCATCGGTCTTTCATACTACTCACTACCGTTGTTGCTCTTAATACTACGTCATCTTGCAGTGCTGCAGTCGAGCTGCTGCTCTGCCCGGTGCGTCCCATACAGACGCTAAAGGGTGATTTTTTTCACCAGTATCTGACGCTGAGAGCCACTGACCAAGCGTCAGTATTTGATGATTTGGGAATGAGAACGGGTTGTCACTAAATCTTTATTACAACTTAATAACAAACTCTGCAAAATTGCTGCATGACCTGGAAGCTGTACCGTACATCCAAAGGGTCTACAGAAGTTAAACATTAGAGTTGTGATGGTTGGAATAGTGAAAAGATGACCCAAAGCGGCTTTTCATGGTTTTATTTTGTTTTTGTCGACTTTGAATAAAATGTATTTTATGATGCTAAAATTACTGTTTATTTACATGGAGTCTGGTGGCTTTAGTGAACGCAATTTTCGCGGGATGTTTTTATGTTTAAAAAAAGGCTCTTACTCTTTAACAGAAAGGTCGACCCCCTTAGAAATCCTTTCCATAATGTTGTCAGACACTTAGAATATTAATCTGAGCCTGTCAGTGGCAAAAAAGCACTTTTGTGAACATAAATACAAGCTGGAACAATTGCCCTGTTAATTTACATTACAGCTTGTTTCGCTGCTGCCGACTGCAGCGATCTTGCTTAATACTGGACCAATGTCAAAGATTGTTGTTCCCATCAGTCACATAGACACAAAAACATAAGGAACATAGGGTTGAAAAAAACGGTAGTTACCCTTGAGTAGGTGTCTTTATGTTTCAGTAAAACCAATGTTTAATGCGCTGCACTCCACTGCAGCCCACAGTCTGTGTGACCCATACACAATTGGACATCAATATCAGACGGTAAAGTACGCGCAGTGTAAGGCATTAAGCTATAAGACCATCCTCAGGTCAAGTCACATAACCCTGTAATCTTCACTGCGGCTTAGGAGGTGAATTGGTCCCAGATCTGTATTTGGGTTTTAAGATGCTTAAGTCTGTTTGCTTTGGTTCTGAGCGATGTGTTTAAACTAAGACACACAGCTCTGACACAACTTACCCACTCCAGCAGTGAGAAGCCGTTTACAGTCCCCTCCCCCACCCCTCAAACTACATCAAATGCCATCACTTTATGCATTAAGAATTACCTCCCAGGCCTCATTACATAAGTGCATTTTTTACACTAGAGGGCAGCTGATGATATGAGACACGATTAAAGTCCAGCTACAGGATGAATGCAGAGGGCGGCATGATATGTTTACTTTTAAAACGTGTTCTTAATTTTCACATTTGTGACGTTACTAAGGCATTCCAACACACCAGGAATCAAGAAACACAGATTCACTGTGTCAGTTAAAGATTAAAAGCCTTTAATATACAGGTTTCCAACATACTGTATGTACTTACTAATCTTTAGCTTCCATGATGTGACAGATTTTCAAGTGAAACTCAATTTGTGAACTAGGTATCATTTTGAGAGAAATTCGATCAACTTCTTTTTTGATTGCCTTCTTTATAAGAAGATGTGGTGTTGCATATACAGAGCGATACGGGGCTGTGGAGGATTGTTAGCTCACTGGGTTTTTAACCTCTAGTTCTAACTAATAAGTTAAACTGACTCTTAGAAGAAACGTCTGGAGTGCTCAGAAGTTCAAAACAAATCATGAAGGTGCTCTTTGGAAAGGGAACACAAAACTTCAAAAGAGAAAAAAGGTCCAAGGAACTCTTCTTGTGAATCTTTAATTTAAAAATAGAACTGGGCAGCACCCCACGCGTATATGAAATAGCCATTCAAATAAAGGCTTTTTACATTTTTTACCAAGAAGAGGGCCTTTTTTTCTCTTAAACTGACTCTACTTTATAGCCATTGTCACTGAAATCAGATCATATGTTTGTAATTGCAGAGATGGAACCAGACAGCAGTTCATCTGTAGTCACCTACAACCCTGAGCAGCTTCCCCCAGAGAACTCGTCCTTCCTGGAGAGGAGCTTTGTGTGTCGCTTTCGCTGCCTGCTGGACAACTCCTCCGGCTTTCTGGTAGGTTAAATGTTCAAACTAAAGAGAGAAAACCTGCAGAATGAAGGTCTATATTTTCTACCAGAGCTGGAGACATGAGACTTTTGACTTGACTTGTATTTGTCTGCAGCGAGTAGAGGTCTGGGTGATACTGTTGAGTCGTGTATATGCTTATGTCTATATGCTTATTTTTTGCTCTTTAAGATTCTCTGTATATAGCTGTTTAAAAACTAAGTAATTATGTAACTATGGTTGTGATACGTATGTCAAGCTCCATAATTGCATTGAGTTTTTGTAAATAATGATTTAATTATCAAGGGGTAGAATGATAAATTAGTTTTAATACTTCTTCCTACTCCATGTAAATGAAGGAAATTCCCTAATGAAATGAATTATGTTATGTTATCTTTCTCTTTTTTAACCTTTTTTCTATTTTGTGGACATGTTTTTAACAACTGCTGTGGTCTTTCTTTATGTTGAATTGTACATGCTTGAAATAAATACATAAATAAATACAAATTTCCATTTCCAACTGCTTCCACAGATGACCCATCCCTCTCCCACCCACAACAAGTTCTTTTCTTAAAGATGTGTCTTCACTTTTGTGCAGAGTAAAAGACACACAGCTCTATTATAGAAACACTACTACAGTCACTATACACACATTACTACACTGCTTTTAAGAGACATAAACCACAACATAGGTCTTTTTAAAGGTTTAAGAAAATAGCTTCAGGAGAGGAGCTGAAGGATTATTTCCTTGTTTTTCTGATAGTTTACAGTATGGTGTGATTGAGATGGAAATATTGTTTTTAGCTACATTTTGGTATAAACATGTGTGCATTATGGAGCGCATGGATGGACAGCAGATAATTGGACCACACTGAAGGCCATGGGTTTCATAGAAATACAGTACAGTATTATTATGAACCCCCATGACATGTATTGTGAAAACCATGGAAACATATCAATCCTGCAAAAGCTACTGTGGGGCTGAGTGGCGCCCTGCAGTCTCTCAGATATCAACACATTTGAAGGACTTTCATTTATTTTCCTTTCTTTCCAGGCTCTGAACATCCAGGGCAGACTTAAGTTTCTGCATGGACAGAACCAGCGGCAAGACAACGGAGGAAAGGCCCCACCTCAGCTCGCCCTTTTCGCCATTGCGACTCCTCTGCAGCCTCCATCTATCCTAGAGATCAGGACCAAGAACATGATCTTCAGAACCAAACACAAGCTGGACTTCACACCCTTCGCCTGTGACGCAAAGTAAGATACTGGCATGCAACATACACATAGACATTCCATACATTTCTTCACGTAAAATATCTTCTATTATTGTAACTCGGCTTGTTAAGATGACTTTTTGTGAGAATCCAAAAGCAGTAGTATCAGCAATAATGTATGTAATTCATGGACACTATTTTATTTTATAATCGAAACACATATTTTTTGCTATATTACATTACATATCCATGATCAGAATGCAGCTGGATGAAGACAACATCTTATTTTCCCAGCCCCTTTCTCAGATAATACAACAAACATAAATAGATAGACTGTCAGTCAGTTAAAAGTTGATTTACATAGAAAAGAAAGAGAAAGAGAGAAGACCAAAAACGAAAAGAACAAAAGAAAATAATAATAATAAAATAAAAAAAAACACATATCGAAATACACATTTGCTTTAAAGTTGTTTGTGCATACTAATATTTAAAACAAAATAATTGTTCTATGTCCTTATTTTTTGAACTAAAAGCAAACATTAGTTGTATATTTTCCTTCATACGTTGGCTAATTGAAATAGCATGTGTGGTTTTATTCTCCTGTGTATTTGTTTTGCTTGCTCATTCACTAGATGTGGATGTACGATGTGCAGTGTACCATGAACAGTGTTTTTGAAAATTAATTATGGTCTTTTCTTTGTACAGGGGGAAGATAGTGCTGGGGTACACAGAGGCTGAGCTGCGGGTACGAGGATCTGGCTATCAGTTCATCCATGCAGCAGATATGTTGTACTGCGCAGAGAACCATGTCAGAAGTAAGTTCTGTTAGTGTGCCGCAGTGGTTTAGGGGTTAAGACACTGACCATGAACCACAATGTTACACAACATGTTTGTGGTGAAAGTCTGCTTGGGGAACTTTGTTCCATCTCTCTCTCTCCCTAGTTTACTGGTGCTCATTAAGCTATAATATATATATATATAATATACTGTATATTTTTCAAAATAGGTAAGGTCCATTAGTATTTATTTATACATATAAGTATTAACTACGTATTCATTAGGAAAGAAATAGGAAATTTCATTACATCAAAATTTGCACGAACAAATCATGTAGGCCTAATTTAAAGGAGCATTCTGGTCGATTTCAACATGTATCTCTGTTGTTTGTAAATTTGGAGTGCTGTCAGTAGCAAGAAAAACTAAAACAATCGGTGCTGCCTACACCGTGTTATCCTCCTGCTAGCGTTAGCACCCAACAGGCTTAAACAGGGCAAGTTTTAAACGTGTTTTTGGCCTCTAAACATGCTCAAAATGTCATTACAAGTGCCTACCCATGTGTAGTGATTCCTTCCGAGGGAACACAGCAAATTTGACTGGAATATTGGATTGTATGAGTTTGACAATCGACTAGTGTGGACTTGGATTAACACAATTTGTATGCCTTTCTGTCATCTACTGCAGTCAGAGTCGCTGTCAGACACCCAACCCTGTTTCAAAAGTGGCACTTTGGCAGACTTTATACCATACTGTTTTAAAACTTCATGGGCAAAAACATATCCTTCTACACAGGAGCCTTACAGCAAAGTTGACTTGGCATATGAACACAGTTTAAAGGTGGCCTGAAAGAGATGTTTGTGTGGTCTGAAGCTGTTTTATATTAAAGACAGGATTAGTAAATCAAATCGATCAATCTTTGATGTTTATCTGACAGAAACATGTTGCTATTTTAGATTTAGCCCTGTTAAAAAAAGTTAACGTCAAGGGTTCGAGAGTTCAGAGAGTTCAGAGAGATTTCGCTAGTAATCCTGCTGGATTACGGAGCAGATTGAGCAAAGCTGTAGTACTGTAGGAAAGGATAGGGTCCACAAATCCGCTGCCTGAGCAAAGCATCAGAGATGATCCATACAGAAGCACCAACACTCAAACACCCAGAGAAGTTACTGACCTGACCGCGCTCTCCTTACTGCAGTGCAAGGGTCAGTGTTGTTTAATCAAGATGTAGAAGCAAGTCAAACGTCAACACAGAAGAGCCAACTGATATATCCTCCTTTCATCCTAAATTGATATTATGCTGAAGTTGGATTTTATGGCCCGAGTCGACTTCCTGATTTACTTTCCATGCTTCTCAAAATCTTACAAAAGGAATAGAGAACACCGGATTTATGGGCTCTGACATTCTGCTTGAAGGAGCACATTTTATATCAAGAGTATCTTGTGTAAGAGCTCCTGGTCCAAGTAGAACTGTTTCACCCTCAGTAATTTGTAATATAAAGCAGTGAAAGCACATCACTGAAAATATTTGTAATAACTCACAAGAGGATGTCAGTCAGTTGGGTCATCAATACAACACCATGGTCCACTTTCACCCAAGAGTATTTATTACAAACTTTCATCAACAACTACAAACATGATTTAAATTTAAATTGTTTGTGTTGATATTCATCATTGATCCCCCCCGATCGTAACTTGCTGTACTGTCAGCAAACCACAACTTCCACTTGTTCCCAAGAATTAACAGGATTTCTGTCGATTGATTTTCTATTCAATACCCACTTAATAACATTTGGAGCCACCGGTATGCAAAAATGCAACGTACAGCTTTGGATTCTGTCACGTCTGAAATAAAGTGCTTTCGGTGGGTTTATATTTATTTTAGTATCCAGTTCACTCATTATACCTGTGTTTGTGTTCCATATTTGTAGTGATGAAGACTGGAGAGAGTGGTCTGACTGTGTTCAGGCTCCTCACCAAGGACAATCGCTGGAAATGGGTCCAGGCCAACGCCAGGCTGGTGTACAAGAACGGCAAACCAGACTACATCATCGCCACCCAGAGGCCTCTTTTGTATG
Source organism: Sander vitreus (assembly GCF_031162955.1). Classification (NCBI taxonomy): domain Eukaryota; kingdom Metazoa; phylum Chordata; class Actinopteri; order Perciformes; family Percidae; genus Sander; species Sander vitreus. The sequence goes on from NC_135865.1 coordinate 26,084,243, forward strand.
TTTTACAATCCCATTATGTTGAGTTGTAGATCAACAAAATGTACCAGTTGCATTCAATGACAAACTTGCAGCAATAGAACCTTGATATAATATCAAAGTTTTTATGGGCACAAATTATAATTTACTGTGTGTTTGAATCGGATTTTTGAATCAGATTCATCCAACGTATAGATGCATATATAGTGCTCAATTATGATGTGACACAGACTCTGTATTTTAAACACATTTGACACATATAAGACGGAAAAATCACGGGAAAAGGGGTACGCACCAAAGCAGAAACTCTGCCAGAAACAAAGCTAGCAACATTGATCTTAAATAAATGAATTGTCTCCAGTAAATATTCCTGTTTTCCGTCTTTATAGGGATGAAGAGGGAGGAGAGCACTTGCGTAAGCGCTCCATGCATCTACCCTTTACCTATGCTACAGGCGAGGCCCTGCTCTACCAGTCCAACCATCCCATAGCAGCCTTTATAGATGAAAGCCCAGAGAAAAATGGCAGTAAGTCAAAAAAGAGCCGGGCTGAAAGGCTGGTGAGGGAGGGTGTGGACCCTGGCTCTCTTCTGGGAGCACTCATGAGTCAGGATGAGTCGGTGTATGTTTGTCAGCCCGCCCTGGAGCCCAAAATGTCATTCCATAGCTTCTTTGGTGACCAAATGGGCTTCTCTGACTCTGAACCATCCAGCTTGCACAGGAGCTGGGACGAGCCGAGCAATGGCGTGCTGGGTCCAGGCATCCCAGAGCCAGGCGCCAGCTTTGACCCGCTGCTGGCTACTCTGGACTCCCTCTCCCTGGACGGCCACGGCGTTGCAGATTTGGACGAGGGGGGTTGTTCAAACGGCGAGCTGTTTGGAGCTCTAGAAGGGCTGGGGCTGAGTGCCGAGGACCTGGAGCTGCTTTTGCTGGATGAGCGGATGATCAGAATTGAGATGGACCCCGAACGTGTGCCCAGCTTGGACGACCTGCTGACAAACGATGAGATCCTCTCATACATCTACGACTCCATAGAGGGGAGGGTTGATTCCACCGAGCATGGAGGACCGGTGCCTCCCAGTACTGCCTCGGCGACAGCCACAACCGTATCGCTACCTGAAAGTAATGCCACTTCGGACACTAATGTGCAAATGCAGTTTCCTCACCATAAGCCTCCCCCGGTGGGGCAGGCTCCCATCGTCCAGCTGTCCCAGCAGATGCAACAGCACCTCAGCATGCAAACGGGTAAAGGTGCACATGACTGGGGCCAGCAGAGCAACCATTTGGCCAGCACGGTAGTTAACGGAGAGCTGCAATCGTTCACCAATGGACAATGGACAGCCCAAAACATTCTAGTCACTGCAGGGATACAACTGGAACACTTTAAAACTCAACCGAATATTTTCAACGGCAAGGCCTCAGAGCTGGACGGAGAGCTTCATCAGCAGCATATGCATCAACGCTACCTGCAGCAGCAGCCCAGGATGCAGAACCATCTCTCGCAGCAGTGCCAAGCCAAACGGAGGGCAGCCAACCTCAACGGACTGTGTGGCGTCTCCAGCACTGAGCATTCGGCAGGGAAATCCGTGTGGCAGGACTATGGATTCAGCGAGAGTCTGGGCAACAACTCCTGCATTGATAACGGCCAAAAACCCCTGACAAACACCTCACTAGATTCGTGCATGGATTATAGCATGCCCGATGTTGACAATGCAGATTACACCGTTAGTGGAAGCGGTTTGTTTGGGAGGAGTGGACCGCAGCACGGGGCCGAGTCCACAGTGTCATCCTTCCAGGGGATGAACCATAAACAGCAGCAGGAGCAGATCCCAGTTCCTTTGGCTCAAGTCATCTCCAGCCTGTCGCAGTGCCCGCCCCCCAACGCCTCCCTGGAGCAGATCCTGGGGGTAGTCAAGCCCTGCCGGCAGTTGGACCCCTATGGCATGGTGACCTCTGAGATCCCTCATGACCCCAGTCCCAATAAGGTGAGGGTGCTTGTGGCTGGGTTAGCTCAGTTGGTAGAGCAGGCGCACATAGATAGAGGTGTATTCCTCAACGCAGAAGGTCCAGGGTTCGAGTCTGACCTGTGAGGATTTCCTGCATGTCTTCCCCCTTTATCTTTCTCCCCTTCCATATCCAGGTGTCCTTTCCATTAAAAGGCTGAAATGCCCCAACAACGACAAAAAAGGTGAGGGTGCTTAAAACACTGCTGCAACATGACCCATACTGTTGGGGAGATGGTTCTTAAAAGCTTTCAAATGATCATGTATTATTATTATCATGTCTTTAGTAACATTCTTTACATTTAATCACACTAGTAATGGTGCTCAAGGGGGCGGTCCAATACTTTTGTCTACTGCTAGGGCTGAACAATTAAATGGAATTTTATCAAAATCGCAATATGGACTAGACAAGCTTTATTTATATAGCATATTTAAGCAACAAGGCAATTCAAAGGCTTTACATTAAACATTTCAGAGCTGTGTAAGACTGAAGTACTTTTATTGAATAGTATACAAATATGTGTATTTGACAATATGCAATATATGGGGTATTAAAGAATCATCTTTATTCAGAGTTATCACGGGCAAGGTATAGAATCATATGGTGACTTACTCTAGCTTGTGCACACATATTTACAGAATATATTTTTATCTCGTAAAATATGTGTAATGTATTTCAAATGTTACATTGTACAGTACGGTATACTAATCCAATAAATGTTTGCTAATTGGATCAAATCAGATGAATCATTAGTGGCAGGCCGAACATGTCAATATGCCAGAAGAGGAACATAGTTGCCAGTCAGAGGCAGAGACCTAAGAAGAGGCACAGAGCTGTCTTTTTGTCTACATCTGTGTCTTGTTTGTTTTGTTCATTCAGGGTCATTACTCAATATGCAGAGATTGAAAAAAGCACAGTGTGCGGTGACCTTAAAAAGCGTGGAAGCACTGCGCTGTTGTTTTTATTCGCTGCAGAGACAGAAAGTGTTTGCAGACCGGATGAGAAGAGATGTATTGTGCTGAGTTCTTCAGCGTCATACACAAACAATGTTGCACGAGATTTCTAAGACTGTTAAAAATGTATTCGGCAAACAGCAGTTTATTAAACAGGCAGCTAGAAATGTAGTATTTCTATATGATTATATGCAAAATAACAAACCCAAATTTAGTGCTAAAACACTAAGTGGTTTAACACTAGAACGGCCATGACGGTCATGTGTGTAATAACTTTGCTGAATAAAAAAATGCAATCCTGCTGCTGCCTCATATTGACCGCTCAGGTTTTCGCGGTATTGTTTTTAATTTTTCGCTCGGTTGAAGATGCATCTTGGTTGCTTAGTAACTACCATAGTCTCTGTCAGAGAAACGTAACTAGCGGTCTCAAGTAACAAGTGTGGGCATCACCGATGGGCCGAAGGCAAAGCCAGAGTCGGTAATGTGGGCTACTACGGCGTGGATGGACTCAGTTCTGAATCAGAAGGCAAACACCGGGCGCTAGCTCTGTGAAAGGCGCGGAACACGTAGATGGCCGGTGGCTGTTTACATGTTCGTGTAACTTTATACATCCTCAAACTGGCTGGAATCACTGCACACATCCTCTCCAAGGAGTGCACCAGCAGTAGAATTGTCCAGAGGAAGTTCATGCAGCAACTGGCAGAGGAGCTGAGAGCGGAGATTATGGAGGGAAAAAAGGGAAGCGGTGCACCCCAAAATGGAGGCAGTGCCAGGTTAGGTTATAGCTAAATGTTCAAATAAGATACTTTTAGTTGTTATTTGGCTGTTATCAGTTAAGTTGAATGAATTTCCACACCATATTTTTCGGTATATGAATGTATGAAATAATTACGGTTTACTATGCCATGATATGAATTATTGAAACACGTATTACTACTCAAATGTATAATTAAACTCGTTAAAATGTACATTTCGGTGTTATTACGTTTTTCTAAAGATATCCTAACACAATACATAATACAATATCGCAATTAGGTATTTATCATGAGAGATTATAGAGTTTGGAATCTGGCGGTCAAAATGACCGCTCACGGCAGTTCTAGTAGTTATGGAATTCCGGCACTTCTAGTGTTAAAGGTGCAGTAGGTAAGACTTATAAAACCAACTTTCTGTCATATTTGCTGAAACTGACCCTATGTTCCAGTAGAACTACATGAAGCTGGTAAGAAATAAATCCAGCTCCTCTGGCTCCACCTACAGCCTGTAGTGTGATTTACAAAAATCCACCGCTCCCTGTTCAGATGCTCCAATCAGGGCCGGGGGGTGTCTAACTGCGTGTCAATCACTGCTCATGCACACGCATTCATTCTCCCTTGTGGGGGGAGGGGCTTAGGAGACTGTTTTGGGTTTTAGCGGAAAGGGGGGGAGGGACTGAGAAGTTGTCGATGTTCAAATTGTTTGGCTAAGTCCTGGATCTTCACAATCCTACCTACAGCACCTTTAATGGATTTGTCAATGGACAGAAAACAATGACAGTTCTGATAATGAATTTTTTCTGTAATTTATGGATGGATGGATGGATGGAGATAGATAGATAGATAGATAGATAGATAGATAGATAGATAGATAGATAGATAGATAGATAGATAGATAGATAGATAGATAAACAACATGTATCAAAACTACCCACCCAATACATAGTATGTCAATGCAGAATGCCAAAAATAAAAATACCAGGATGTTCTATTGTAATGTTCTATCACATTTTGCAGTATGCCAGCCAGCATTCTTTTCTGGCTAATCTGACCCACAATCCTGGCTCAGCATATAGCATACAGCATATATAAGCATGAGGGTCAAAGTTCAAGGCGCAATGTTATGAAAAGTATGTTTCAATTCTAAGCTTACTGCATGCAACAGTACGCACTTTGTATTACTTTGTAATACTTAGTATTTGGAACTCTATAGCTATAATCAGTCTTGTATAAAGTACTTGAAAGCAATACTTGAGTAAAAGTACAAGTATGTTACCAGAAAATGACTTTGGTAGAAGTTAAAGTCACATTTTAGAATAGTACTTGAGTAAAAGTCTTAAAGTATTTGATATTTACTGTACTTAATTATCAAAAGTAATTGTATGATATTAAATGCACTTAAGTATTCGAAGTAAAAGAAAATAAAAATAAAAATTGATTATGAACTTTATTGTGGCTTCCTTACAGTAAAGCATAACTTTCAGGGTTTCCACACCTTCTTAAGTATGACATCAACAAAGAGAAAAACAGAAACAGAATTACATTTTTTGGGAGAAAAAATCTTTTCACTCCAACAAAGTAAAGTACAGATATGTGAAAATTCTACTTAAATACAACACAACACTGGCTATAATGTCCTTTTTGCCCTGTGCAGATGGAGAATGGCTGCATCCTGAACAGTACTTACCCAGGAGGCTGTGATCTGCCTAACAGAAACGGAGCGGCGCCCCCTACTGTCCAGATGCCCGGCCCTGAGACTTTGTCCAGCCTCCCCGACCCACCAGCCACCGGGTTCTACCTCTGACCAGCTGCCCAGCAACAGTCATGGAGCAGGACTCTGTTAATGGCCAGAAAGACACAATGACTGGACCAGCCTTATATATCTAGATACCACAACAAACAAAGCTGAATAAACGTAGGCCTATACGTTTATTTTATTTTTTCTTTCCTTTGTTTGCAATTTGTATTTTATTTTTGTGTGCGTATGTTGTATTTCAAGTCATATTATCATACGAGTCCTTTGTTTACAATAATGCAGTCAAGAGTGCTCAGTTGAGTTTATTTGAAGTACTACAGAGAGGTAAATATGAGTTTTTAAATATGAGTTTCACACATTTGCGTTCAGATACAACACGAAGCAGGAATAAGAGTTTAAAGCAAATAAAAAAAAAATATGAATAGTTCTATTATTTAATATTTAAATCTAAAAAAACACATCTGTCATTTCATGTAGGATTTTGATATATTTTGTACACAGAGCAAGATAAACGGAACATGTCCTATAAAATGTAGATATACTGGGTTAATATTGGGTGTTGGGTGTTACTGGTTTACCAGTGGAAGCTGAATATACACATTAAATATCACTTTATTTGTAGATTAAGGGATTAGTTGATCATCACAAAATAGTCATTTTTCAAGCAAATATACCAAACATTTGTTGGTTCCAGCTTCTCAAATATCAGGATTTGCTGGTTTTTTTTGTCTCATATGGAAGTCAGTTGAATATCTTTTAAGTGTTGGACTGTCGGTCGGGGGGAAAAAAAGAGACATATGAAGACGTGATGTACAACTCTGGGAATTTGTGACCAGCATTTTTTGACTTTTTCTAGACGAAACCATTAATCAAGACAATAACCGCAGCAGACTAAGCGATAACGGAAATGACTGTTCATTTGTGGCCCTAAATTGTGAGATGCGAAAGCAATCAAACAGAAACAAAGAAACTGAGGCGAAGAGAGGTTGTCGTAGATTTCCACTTCATGAATGTACATGGGAATATTAGTATCTGACCAAGTATCAAATGCAGTTCTTTTTCTCAGATATTTTCAGATTTACATACTTTGTTTTTAGAATCACTTGATTCGCTTTGTATCTGAACTCACCATAAAACACACACAAACACACTCTTATCCCCGTCAGTGCAACTCCAACGTGATTACAGGTTTTTGTTACTGGCAGGCGAAAGCATCGCTCATAGTTTTTCCGTCATGCTACAAGAATGTAATCTCTCAGCGTTCGGTGATTTCTTTGTTGAACATGTCAACAACGAGATTAATCCATATATGTCGGAACAAAAGAATAGAATATGGAGAATTATGGCTAGAAATATCCTGCACTTTATTTCAAGCACCCTCTTAATGCAAATGTGTAGTTGGGGATACCGGGGTTATAAAAAAAAACAACCTGTTTATCTTCGAAGCTACTGATGCAACATGGACCAGTTTGCATTTTTTATTATTTTGAGGCACATTTCAGGTGATGGGTTAATGTCCTCACAGGCACACACACTTCCGTACAACTTTTCACATCATCATTTTTGATCTTTCTCCACTTGAATTATTTTTGTCGTCGATGATGTTGATTGGACATCTGGATGAGTTTTCTTTCCTTATTTTGGTTAAAAGTTGAAGTGACTTAAGTAGAAGAAGTCCACTTTTTTTTAAATTATATTTAATGTGTAAGACATGCTCTTGTACAAAAAAAAGAAAAAGAAAATGTAAAGCTTTGTCATCCTCTTAGCTGCATGTAGGCAGTGGTTGCACCGGCTCTCCAGAGGGAATCAGTGAATCCATACACAACTCCATCACAGTACTGTTCGAGGTTTTTAACGGAAAAGTCTGACATAGAGTTGGAGAAAGCGAAGACTGATACAAACATACACAGAGAAGAACTGAAATCCATCATTTTACCTGACAAAATGTCAGACTTTTCCTTTTTAAATAGTAGAAAGCTTGGCGATATATATCAGGTCAGTAAATTTCAGGTGTGCGCAGCATCTCAGAGCAGTTTCCAGAATGGCAAACACTGAAAAACCAAATGTGAGTATTAAAAAGAGAAGGATACAGATCTGAATGTTTCTTGTACATAGCACAAAAAAATGACTGGGAAATGATGATGCGGAGTAGAATTATTTCATCGCGAAGAGATGCTGAAAAGAGATTTCCATTTAATTGTTCAAACAATGTCATTACTATTGGTATTAATATTATTGTTCTATGTTTTATGTTGAAATGTGATACACACGTGGTTACGTCTCATTCGAATTGACTCATTTCTTTCCCTTTCATTTTATTGCAGCGGAAATGTTTGCTATATTTAATATGATTGATGTGACTTATTAACAATGTGAAGAAAAAAAGATGTGTATATAAAGGCAAACGAGCCTTGACAAATACACAACAAGTCCTCCACACCATACAGCGATACAGGTTGTTTATCCCTTCCCTCTAAAACGGCCCACAGGAGCGTTTCATAAATGAAGGCCCCCTAGCGGTGGCAGGAAACACGACCCACAGGAGTGTTGTCCATCCTTGTATCTAAAACACAGAACGTAACAGTTGCGATATAAAGATAGACGACGCATCTCCACTTCCTCCCACTGTACTGTACAAAAGTGAAGCCAATATATCCCAGATACGGGCGCTGCCATCTTGTAATTTTGGAGCCCGAGTCTGCGCAGTAATTAGTCTATATCCACGACGTTCCACTTCCGGGATTGCTCTGTTGCCGCCGGAAATTCCGCCGGATTTCACTCTTTTCTGCCGGATGTCCGTCACCTTTCACTTCCTTTGTGTTGGCGTTCTAAACTCCGGTGGATTTCTGAGGACTGTGCTTAACTGCTCCTCAGATCTCTGCAGGGTAAATCCAGACAGCTAGCTAGACTATCTGTCCAATCTGAGTTTTCTCTCGCACGACTGAAACAACTTTTGAGCGTACACCAAAACAAGTTCCTTCCAGAGGCTATTTTGCAGCAGCACCGTGGATCCTTACGGCGCTTATTGACGCCCAAGACAATTGTGATTGGTTTAAAGAAATGGCAATAAACCAGAGCACGTTTTTCTCCCATCCTAGAATGCTGTGTGGACTGGCCAGACCCTCCTCCACAGCGCTGTGTAGGAAGGTCTGGCAAAGCGAGACTAGCGCAGTAATGATCGGGGCGGTGGAGCCACGGTAATTAAGTCCCGCCAATACACACATTCGCAAGTCAGTCTGTAAATTACGACGTTTCACCCCGTTTTTATAATAATAATAATAATAATAAATTTTATTTATATAGCGCTTTACATGGTACTCAAAGAAACTTTACAGTAAAACCAGCACATATAGTAGATTCAAAAGAGATAATCAATAAAACCAACACATAAAACAAGCATATAGCATCAAATAACTAATTCAAACCAATCAGAAAAATTGAACACTTGAACAAACAATCAGCATGATCAGAACTCCCTGAAATGACATGGACCATCTTTCGACACTTAGATTTATTTTTTTAGTTAGGCCCATCTCCCATCTGCTAACATTATGACCTATAGTGCAGGCAGCCACCAGGGGGCGATCCAGATGTTTTGGCTTCACTTACACAGTTCATGCATCAACTCGTTTTAAACTCCTCGCTAACGTTGTGAAACAGTCGCAGGTCGGTTACGTTTAGGCACCAAAACTATTTAGTTAAGTTTAAAAAAAAAAAATTTAAAAAAAGATTGTGGTTTGGGTTAAAATCATGGTCATTTCTCATTTCTCACATTTCTTTACTTCCGGTTACCAGAGGTGGAAAGTTACAAAATTACAATAACTCACGTTACTGTAATTGACAGTTACTTTTCATAGTAGTTTTTAAAATGTGTACTTTTACTTTTACTAAAGTAAATATAATGGTCTCTAACGTTGTTTTGTATCATCAGCAAACTAAAATGGAAAGCGGCTTTGTGCCCTTACCAAATTACAAAAGTAAAATAAGTATAAATAGGATGAAAATTAAATTAAAGAAAATCCAAAAATCTCCCCCCACTGTTAAAAACTTTTACTGAGTACATTTTTAAATGAGCTACTTTTTTACTTTCACTTGAGTAGATTTTTATACTGGTAATTTTACTTGTACTTTACTTGTAAAAGTTCATCAAAGTAATAGTACTTTTACTAAAGTAGAAAATTTTTGTACTCTTTCCACCTCTGCCGGTTACACACATGCCGAAGAACGTGAACGTAGTTCCATTTTTTTCCATAAAGTAAAAAAAAAAAAAAAAAAAAACCTCATTGTTTACTTTTTTTCCAAACAGGACTCGAACCCTGGTCTTCTGGGTGAATGTCCTGCGTTTGTTATTCTTCGTTACCCAGGAAGTCCACAGTTCTCGCTAGAGCACAATTTTAATTTGCCACTCTGAGTCACTCTGGCATCGAGTAATGATGCTCATTAACTCTGCCCTTGTATCCGAGCTGCACCAATCACATCGGTGTATCTGATATAGGCGGGCCAGAGGCGAGCTAAACAGATGACGACAGCGCTGCGACGTCAAAGTCATTAGTAAACATTGCAAGATGGCTACGGATGAACACCAGTTAGATTAGATTTGGCTTTTTATCTAAAAGAGGAACAGAAGACGGCGCTCGAATCGCTCCTTTGCAAGAAGGATGTTTTTGCTGTTTTGCCGACCGGATACGGCAAGAGTTTAATCTACCAGTTAGCTCCGCTGGTAGCTAAGTGTATGGGGCTCTGGATATATCACCCCGTGTATTGTTGTGATTGGTCGTAGTGTTATCCAATTGCGTGCAGTGGCATTTTCAAATGCATGCTTGGTGCCGTGCCTTGAGTTGGGCCATTTTCATTACTCATTGCCAGACCCTTAATCTTTCGGATTTGGGTCTGGATTTCCAGGCTAATTCTTCGTCACATTCCTTCCTGCTTTGCTCCAATCATCATTACTATGGCCACTAGAAGGCACTGCCACTATAAACGGAAATATGAGTCATAATTGCTGCTTTAACAAACGACTTATGTGGCCGTTTTTCAGGGGAGGACATGTTTTCAAATACAGGGATATACATAGTTTTACGTCATGTCACTCGTTTCGAGCACTATTTTTTTTAAAACACGTGCTTATCAAACGTATTTTTTGATTATTAGCTCTTTTCTTTTAAATTGTAAACAGTACTCTCATCACATTGGACTCTATGACAGCCTGAAAATGGTGCCATACTACTGAGACTTGTTAAATAGGCTATAGTGTTGAAGAGTTTAATTTTCTCTTTTGTTTAGCCACGGTAACTTCAACATGCTGACAGGACAAGGTGTATGTGTTGCAGATTTGACCCGTGTCCTTTGACCGCTTGTTTGAAATTTATTTTTTTTTCTTTTCTTTTGAAATAAAGGATTTCACAAAAGTGAAAAACACAAACATCTTGTGAGCATATAACTGAAGCGTCTCCCTCTCTGAGCCCTCCAGTTTTCTACTCACTCGGACAGTAAACAGCAGGGGTTTCCAACCGGACTCCTTACCGTGGACCCCTGACATGTAAAGGTGCTATGTGTGGCATTTTAACATCAATAAATCATTACCACATTAACTCTGAGAAGTATGCGTGATTACTGTAAACAGAACCACTGCCAACCAGCAGTGGAAGAAGTATTCAGATCCTTTACTTCACTAAAAGTACTAATACCACACTGTAACAATACTCTGTTACAAGTAAAATTCCTGCATTGAAAATGTTACTTTATGTAAGTATAATCAGGAAAATGTACTTAAAGTATTAAAAGTAAAAGTACTCAAAGCAGAAAAATCCCCACATTTTAGAAACTGTAAACGATCCAAACAGTTGTGTGTTTAATCGGCTCATTTCAGCTGGACTTGTAGGCCGTTATATTGTTGGGTAGTTTACTTTATAATAAAACATTGTACTTTATAAACTACATGTGTTTTGTTTGCAAACATCTTAATTTATATAGTAATTAAAGCTGTCAGATGAATGTAGTGGAGTTAAAAGTTAGGGGTGTAAGAAAAAATCAATACACTTGAGTATCGCGATATTTTATTTTGCAATACTGTATCGATTTTCATATATATATTGATTTTTTTTAGTTTACGTGAAATAATATTCATGTAAGACAGTGGTTCACGTTTATGTTACCGCTAGATGGCTATGCTGAGACACACCACTAGTGTCCTTGCCTAACAGTGCCTAGCAGTGCCTGACTTTTTGCTAGAAGCTAACAATGTAGCTATGGCTGACCTACTTTAGCATATAAAAACTTTTGGTCACTAAGAACCTGTGAACCACAATCCCAAACTGGCAGTTTGATTTTCTGTGTACTGAATTGTTTACCTAAAGTAAACTTCTTTGACTTTTATGCACATCATGTCTTTTTTTAAATATTAGTTTTTCTAAAATTATCCCAGTATCGAAATATATTGCAATATATTGAATCGTAACCTATGTATCGTGATACTTATCGTATCGCCAGATTCTTGCCAATACACAGCCCTATTAAAAGTACATTTCTCTCTGAAATGTAGCGTAGTGGAAGTAGAAACTGGCATGAAAAGAAAAGACTCAAGTAAAGTACAAGTACCTCAAATTTGTACTTAAGTACAGTACATGAGTAAATGTACTTAGTTACATTCCACCACTGCTGCCAACAATAAACAAAGATGCTAATTCTTCAAACAGAGGGTCACAGAAAGTGTCTTCCATAGCATTGGTACAATGTAACCAAGTACATTTACGCAAGTACTGTACTTCAGTAGATAGTTCAGGTACTTTACTAAAGTGTTTTATACTTCTACTCCACTACATTTATCTGACAGCTTTAGTTGCTTTGCTTAAAAACATGTTTGCACACAAAACATATGAAAGTACTGCTGAAATAATTAAGAATCAGAAAGCAGTTTATTGCCACAGTACACAGGAACGGCATGGATTTGCAAACAAACATATTAAACAATAATAAGAATAAAGAAAAACCAAAACAGAGACAAATATATACAAAATAGTTGTCGATTAGTCAATTTATCAGAAGGGGTGGAAAGAGTAGAAACATATTCTACTTAAAAAGTACTATTACTTTGATGAACTTTTAATTAAGTACAAGTAAAATTACCAGTATAAACATCTACTCAAGTAAAAAGTAGTTAACATTAAAATGTACATATTTAATTTAATAATGAGTACTTTTTAACAGCAGAGGGGAGATATACTGTACTGTGTCTTTATATTTATACTTATTTAATATCTCATTCATACTTATTTAATTAAATCACTTTTTTTTATCAGTAAATCAGATTTGGTTTAAAATGTAGCAAAGTACAATACTTAAGACAAAACATACTTTAAGCAAAAGTAAAATTACAGATTTAAAAAACTAATCTAAAAAGTAAAAGTACACAAAAATGTATGTAACATGACTTAATTACAGCAACGCGAGTAATTGTAATTTGTTACTTTCCACCTCTGTTTATCTGTTAACAGAAAATGAAATGGCAAATGTCCTTATAACGTCTTAATGAAATGTCCAAATGGTTCCAACCACTGACCAATCATGACAGTTTAATGTAATGTTAACACATTAAGCTAAGGTATACACATTCTTTTTCCTGATTATACTCACATACTTTTACTTAAAGGTGCTGTAGGTAGGATTGTGAAGCCAAACAACACAATCAATCAATAATTTCTCAGTCCCTCCCCCCTTTCTGCTAAAGCCCAAAACGGTTTCCTAAGCCCCTCCCCCCCATAAGGGAGAATGAATGTGTGTGCATGAGCAGTGATTGACACGCAGTTAGACACCCCCCTGGCCCTGATTGGAGCATCTGAACAGGGAGCTGTGGATTTTTGCAAATTACACTACAGGCTGTAGGTTGAGCCAGAGGAGCTGGATTTATTTTTTAATTACCTGCTTCATGTAGTTCTTCTGGAACATAGGGTCAGTTTCAAATATGACAGAAAGTTAGTTTTATAAGTCTTACCTACTGCACCTTTAAGTAATGTTTTCATTGCAATTTAATTTAATTGTAAAGGAGTATTTTCACAGTGTGGTATTATTAGTATTTTTACTTAAGTTAAGGAATAGAACATATTTCCTCCACTCCAGAACAATGTTTACAGATCACAAGTCAGTCCAGGAACCACTTGAGGTCCAAGAGTTGTCTTTTTAAATAAAAGTCTTCTGTCAGTTTAGTTTCATCCTTCACCTTGAAGAGCCTTTTACTTTCCTTTCAAGCAAACAGAGACTCGTGCATTCTTGTAGCGATTATGTTGTTGATGGAGTGGGCCTGACATTGCAGCCGCTGCATACAGACTTCACCGTGATGCTTTGTGATCAGCAGTCAGCCAGAGGGGAGCCGCGGCAGTGTTAACAGGCGTTGAAGGGACACGCCGTCACAATAAGGTCTTCACACCGATGCAGGCTTCTTACACTTCAGTAACTCACTTTGTCATACACAGACACTGTTCTTCATATCATTAGTGGTGCAGCTAAAGATGAGCAACATGGGATCCATTGGGTCGAATCATAATTACAAATTACTGTTGGAAGAGGAGGAGATTCATGGGAAACTATTATGAAAACTCAGAAACATCCATCTAACACAGAAACTTTGCCATGCAGTCCTCATTCGTAAACCTTAAAACAGTACGGTTTTATAGACAGTTTAAACCAGGGGTCTTTAACATTTTTAGGCCAAGGACCCCTCAGCTGAAAGAGAGATGGAGCAGGGACCCCTTATGATGTATACAATTGAGCTGCATATTAAACTGGGCATACAATAACATGTAGGGCTGCCAAGGGCCTTTATATTTAATATATATAATATTTTTATGGTGCATACTAGGGATGGGAGTCACCAGAGGCCTCACGATACGATATCATCATGAAACTTATGTCACGATACGATATTATTGCGATTTTAAACACATTGCAATATTCTGCAATATATTGCAATTTATTACCTTTTCTCCAACTTCAAATTTTTCCCAATTTCAAATGATGTCCCCTTTGTTAACATCTGTTTTATCTAAAATGATACATTTCTCTGTTTGTTCATCTCACTTCACTTTTGTTGCTGCAAAATGGGATTGTCAAGCAGACAAACTGACCAACACATATTTAATAAAGGATTGATTCTTGGCGTCTGTGTATCGATACAGTATTGCCACGGAAAATATCGCGATACTATGGATTTTTTCCCCCACCCCTAGTGCATACAATACTAAGCTATTAAAATTATTGTTGACACATTCATATATTTATATCATCGTGTTTTAATGTTAAAATGTGGAACAGTAACTGTATCTGTGGATGGCTACCTTACCTATAGGCCAGTAAGCCTATCATCAATGTTTTATCAATTAAAAAAGATTTATCTTGAATAATATGTTGGATTCATGTTAATGTATATATTCAGTCGTTCAATGTATTTTTTTTTTTTTCAAACTATCAAATAATAATTTGGTGGTCCCCCTGCAGCAACTCTGAGGACCCCCTAGGGGTCCCAGACCCCCTGTTGAAGATCTCTGGTTTAAACGCTTTATCATCATGAGATTGTTCAATACTAAAAACGCCCATGTCTCGTCAAGTATTCCACTAATTTGAATAACACAATACGCCACTTTTATCCTGTTATTGTTTCTCTACAGTTTTGATGCAGATATGGCTCTAGAAAGAATTCACGTACTATACTTCCACTATCATCATCATCATTCTCTAAAGTTGTCATTTTAATAACCACAAACGTTTTGACATTGATATTCCGGATATACAGTATAGTCCAGTTCAAGACCTGTATCAAAATACATTGATACAGTAGTTCTAGACGATTATATGAGAACCATGTGTCAGATTATGTCCATTAAAAGTAAATTCTGTAGATCATAGATACTCAATGTTAAGAAATATTGGTTTCTTTAAAGGTGCTATAGGTAGGATTGTGAAGATCCAGGACTTAGCCAAACAATTTGAACATCGACAACTTCTCTGTCCCTCCCCCCCTTTCTGATAAAGCCCAAAACGGTCTCCTAAGCCCCTCCCCCCCATAAGGGAGAATGAATGTGTGTGCATGAGCAGTGATTGACACGCAGTTAGACACCCCCCCCCCTGGCCCTGATTGGAGCATCTGAACAGGGAGCGGTGGATTTTTGTAAATCACACTACAGGCTGTAGGTGGAGCCAGAGGAGCTGGATTTATTTATTACCAGCTTCATGTAGTTCTTCTGGAACATAGGGTCAGTTTCAGCAAATATGACAGAAAGTTGGTTTTATAAGTCTTACCTACTGCACCTTTAAATCTCTGGAGTTGCACCAGAAACAAAAAATAACAATTAATTGAAACTTGTCTTGTTAAATAACACACAGGAACAGAAACATATATTCTTCTTGGCAGCACTTTTTTTTTTTTTTTTACAAAGCTTAGTAAAGTACTGCATTTCATTTAAACCTCATACAGCAGCACAGTAGTCTCTGCAAAACTTGGATTTACCTGCTTACAAATTAAACAGGTAATGGGTTTTCATGTCATTTTTTTTCTTACATTATTATTTAACTTTAAATTAAGAATTAGAGCTTCAAGTCTGAGATGCTTACAAGAAGAGATGTTGTGTTTTCTTTGAATGCAGTCAGCCACAGAGGAAATAATGGAATATTGCAGATTAGCCCGAGGCTCAGTGACACCACTAGTATTGAAAGATCCAGAGGTAATATTACTCATTGTTAATGGCAGGAGAAGAGGGCAGAGGGATGTGGATGGGGGGGCAGAGGGACTCAATGTTCACATATAATTCTATTATTACCTACCCTAGATTTAGATTTGACATATAAAGCCATGGGAAATGTGATCTTGATTTTTCAAGATAAAGCCGATAATAGTACAAAAATAATAATAAGATTGTGAGGCGAATGTCAGAAAGAAGCAGTGGAAATGTCACTTTGAGTCTCCTGAGGGCATAGCAGCATATTTCCAGGGAAAGGCTGGACGGTGGGTGAGAGGCACTAAAGCTCTCCTTGTTTATGCAAAAGACACATCTCGCCTTATTTTAGTTTTTTTGTTTGTTTTTAAGAAAAAAGAAAGCACAATGGGAAAAGCGTGCTCAAGGGATACTGTTATAGATGTGAGCTTTGTCAGACCGCAGACATATTGAGATAACAACCGGCCAATTAGAGTCCCTCTGAAGTAGAGGCAGAAGGGACTGCTGCCTGGGACAAGTGAATCATCAGCCCAGTACATCTGCTTCTCCCCGCTGTGTCACGGCCACACTGTGGTTTCCATGAACGTCAAATACAGACAAAAGAGCTGCCAAAGAGAAACATCATGTCATCATGGAAAAACTTCTCATGTCTTTACAGTTTAGCTTAATTAAAAGCTGCGAGTGTGGAGAGGTGATCTTGTGTACAGTGGTGGAATGTAACTAAGTACAAGTTCAAGTACAAATTTAAGGTACTTTACCTGAGTCTTTTCTTTTCATGCCACTTTCTACTTCTACTCCGCTACATTTCAGAGGGAAATATTGTACTTTTTACTCCACTACATTAATCTGACAGCTTTAGTTACTAGTTACTTTACACATTTAGATTGTTCCACACAAAACACATGTACTTTATAAAATACAATGTTTTATTATAAATTAAACTACCCAACAATATAACGGCCTACAAGTCCAGCTGAAATGATTAGACTAAAATTTGAGGATTTTTCTGCATTGAGTACTTTTACTTTTAATACTTTAAGTACATTTCTCTAAAGATACGTACATACGTTGACTTAAGTAACATTTTCAATGCAGGACTTTTACTTGAGTATTTTTACAGTGTGATATTTTTGTAATGATTTTTTTTGGGGCATTTTAAGCCTTTATTTTTGATAGGAGAGTTTAGACTTTAAAGGGGAGAGAGAGGGGGAATGACATGCAGCAAAGGGCTGCAGGCCGGAACCAAACCCACGGCCGCTGCTTGGAGGACCGAGCCTCTGTACATGGGTGCACGCTCTACCAGGTGAGCCACCCAGGCGGCAATGGTATTAGTACTTTTACTCAAAGGTGCCCTGCCACACGTATTTCATTACTTTGTGGTGAAGTTCTACCATGGACTCTGTAACATTTTTTGTGGAAAGAAATGCCTTGGTTACCTTGTTTCAAGCCATTCTAGCGTGATATAGAAAGCCTGCAGGAAGACTCTCGATTTGTGCCAGTTATCATTAATATTCAACGAGCATGAGAGCCTGGCTATCAGCATCCTTTACCCAGCGCAACTGGGCGAGCTCATGAATAGTAATGAGCTCAGGCAACACCACGTCAGACTGACCAGCTTTTGTAATTGGCCTGATTTCTCCACTTATTTCTTTTCAGTGGCTAGAGCTGACAGAGGAGGTAGCAGTTCATTTACACATTCACGACATAACACATATGGACCTAACATATTTCAAAAAATGCAAGTAAAAACGGTTTTGTTTGGCAGGGCACTTTTAAGTAAAGGATCTGAATACGTCTTCCACCGCTGCTTGTGTGCAGCAGGACTTTTTTTCACAGCAGCTATTTGGACTAAAAGGAAAACCACACGTGTTGCTAGTGGTGGAAAGTAACTACAATTGTATGCCTCTTTTTACTTCTACTCCAAAACATTTGAGAGGTGTAGTTACTTTTTATTTTTCTGTTTAAGATTCTGCCGAAAGTCATATGATACACTTATAAAAGACAATACATCATTATATTAAACCAGTGGTTCCCAACCTTTTTGGTAAGTGGCCCCACACATAAAAGCAGTCGGGGGCCTTTGTCCAGCTTAAGATGTCTGTGAGTCACCCAACTGTGATGTCCCATCTAAACGTTTCAGATGGCTTTATGAAATTACTGTATAGGTCAAACTCGAGCATGGGAACCAGATTAATCTGCAAGGTCATGTTGCATTTTCTCAGGCATTTTTGCAATTTATTGTGGCCATGCCAGGCTTGTAAAACTCTTCACTATTTCACCAAAAAAAGCAAAGATTAGAAGATATTCCAAAATATGAATACAAATGTGTGTATCAGAACTTTTTTTTTTTTTCTCTCCCTTGAATCATCTCACAATGCCACATTTATCTTGTGACCCTTTGGAGGGATGGTTGGTAACCAATCAGAGACACATTGAACATCTGTATAAATGTAGTACAGAATACCACTCAGAGGGGCCAATTTTACTTACAGCTTTACTTTAGGTACATTGTGTTGCTATATGTGTACTTTAACTTGAGTGAGATTTTAAATGCAGGTCTTCTACTTGTATGTAAGAGTGTTTTTGCATTGTGGTGTTGGTACTTTTACCTCAGTAAATGATATGGGTATAGAATTCTGCCGTCATTCATTTTATTTTAAAAACACTTGGGCTTTTCCTACTGCGACATGCCTAAAAGTGAAAAAGAGTGATTCCAGTCTTGTCTTAGGGATTTATTGTAAATGTTGTGTGGGATAATATTTGCCTGTTTGTGCATTGAAACCCCTGCAGACCCTCGCAGGTGTTTTGACTCCGACCAATCAGACCTCTGCTGCGGTTGAAGTTGGGTGGAGCTTTAACAGGACTTACAACAGGAACAGGTGCATCAAAACTAACAGGAGAGTGCAGATTAAAGATGTCACACACACACACACACACACACACACGCACAGTCCTGCTGAGGGGTTTATCAACTTTTTGACGTGACCACTTGTCCTGAGCGACTGTAGCCTGTCCCTGTCATTGAACAAGTCAGCAAGCATGCAAAAAGTCGATTATTTTTTAACTAAACCAAACCATCCATTAAAAGTGACTTGAGAAGGGCTTTACAGTAATGGGGCCCTCTGGGGCTGTCAAGTGGGACAAAAAACTCATATGACAATAACATTATACAATGATTTAGCCGTTATGTGCAATGGTGTCCACTAGATGGGAGCAGCACACAGTGAGAGGATACAGACACCGGAGCAGATTGCATACGGCCTCCATGCTGATAGGGTGAAGTGTTCAGTGACAGGAGGAGAGCTCACACTGGCAGGTAAACCAGAGGAGAAGAGTCAAAGGGAGTGAAAGGGGCAGGTTAAACACGGTTATCTCTGGACGAAGGCCAACATACAGGCAGCCTCCTCCTGCCAGGTTCTAAAGCTGGAGCAGGAGAACACGATTGGCTTCATGTCAAAGGCATACGTCATACATTAACTCATGTGGAATGAAACGCAGCTTGGACAAAACAGTTTGTTCATTAGTTGTGATGAATTAACCGAATACATCGCTTTAGGAACAACTGTGTGATCACAAAGTTAGGCCGACATTTATTCCTGCTTTGCTTTGTTCTACATATGCGGCAACTCCTCCTTTTTGGGGGGGCACAACAGGCTGACGGACTCCCATATTTTAGCCTCACAACCTTGTTTGGGCTAATGTGTTAGCAAACATTTGCCTGTGTCCTAGCATTTGGAGTTTTCTCTGCAGCCACGTCACAAATGGACACCAATTTGATTCGCCTTTTAGCTCTAGTTTGGGCTTCACTCATTCCTTTGTTTGTCTGCTGTTCGGTGCTGGGCAGGTAGCATATTAAAGTTAAAATATTGAAGCTTTGGGTTAATTAGATTGTTGAGATTGAACCAAACAGTAAATGTGCAGTAAAACCTAAACTATTTTCTCAAAAGACGCTAAAAAGTTTGATGACTTTGATGACATACAGTATATTGGTTAATGGAGCTTTAAGGGGCCATTTGGCTAGTGTGTTAAGTGGATGCTACTATTCATCGTGGTCCAAATACCATCCATCCATCCATCCATCTTCGTCCGCTTATCTGGGGTCGGGTTGCGGGGGCAACAGCTCCAGCAGGGGACCCCAAACTTCCCTTTCCCGAGCCACATTACTGTGGTCCAAATACGTGGACGGAAAAATATGAATTAAGATGTCTGGATAACAGCTGACATACAGTAGTGGAGTTTTGCTTTAATTTATGGGCAGGAGAAGCTTCCACTCTATTTTCAAACAGACAAAGTGGACCTTAATGGAGCACACATTACATTCCAGCTGCATCACTACCAGCCAAACACTCTCCAAATCGTTGTATCAGCAAGGTTACAGTTTAGTAAGAACTTTATTTTTGTGCTTTCGTAATGCAAATGGAATGGAGTCACTTGAAAAGCTTCTTGGTGTAGTGTGTGTCAACTCCAGGGCAACAGAGTCATGTTCTGCAGTATTACTGCTTCTTGTTGTTTGGCTGAAGTACCTGATATTTTGTCATTGTATCTCTAATGTTTTTCTGTAACAGATACAAAGACACTCGCTCTACATTTTCAGATTTGGATTGTATAGTTCACCCTTTACTGTCAGGTCATTTCCATCTATTTCCATCTTAAGAGCCATATTTAAACAACTGCATTTGAGTCACTTCATGTCAAGCTTTTATTTAGTCTTTTTTCACTGATTTAGCATGTGCATCCCCATTTTAAATATGTACAAGTTTTCCACATTTCTCTGTGAAGACATTTGGGAAATATTTGTAGTTTTTTTCTATTTGCTATACGCTGTGAATAAATGGATTTATCTTGAAATCCAAATTCTTGTTATCTCCGCAGCCGGCAGCTAAAATCAGCAGATAAATACTTTATGTGGCTATTCATGGTCTCCAGAGGACAATTCATAATGTTTCTGTTTAAGTCAGGATTAGGCTACTTATATAGCCCAAAATCATGAAATAGTTTAAATGGAGGCGCAACAGACAATCTTACAGACATATTGTTTAATAAGTGTCCAATGTACAGGGTAGAGAGAAGTAGCAGTAGTACAAATACAATATGGACGTCAAGCATCTTCCAGGTGCCTTCAAGTACTGGTTGGACCTGATCCAAAAAAAAAACCCTTCCCTGTGCCTCTGAGAGCTGAACTACAGTAACACCACCAATCCATTATCATTACCTGCTGATCATGTGCCATGTTCTCTGTTGTTGATGGCTGTCCCAGCACTTATTGGGCAGGTCAGGTGACCCTTGACATGTCGCCAGCCTATCACAGGCCTGACATTTAGACTTCGACATTTTACTGTCTCCAGTTCACCGAACCTGCAAGTCTTTGGGAGGAAACCGCAGCAGAAGATTCGAACATGCACAGTGTTGTACCCTGGAAAAAAGTTGTTTTTTTCATTTTTAAAAAAAATATTTTTGTCGAGGGACTTGAAACATTGCGTTGTTTCGACTATTATAATTACAAGTTGCCGGTTGATATTAGTTGGTTGGTGAAACTTGGGAATTAGATTATCGTTACGTTGGCAGCACAATCCAGAAAGAGTTGTTAAAACTCAAAATAATGAATGCAACTAGTTCACCCGTTATTTTAAGTTGATACGACTAAGCACTTTTTACAGTGTACATGCATGTGAGAGACAAAACTCAAGCATAGGCCTACTGTTCACACTGAGGTAGATGTAAGGGCATAACTTTAGGTTCAACATGTCTGCAACAATCTGTGCCTTTTCAGCATCAATATATGGTTCAAATGCCTTGATTTATGTAAAGGAAATTATAATAGGTTTTTGGGGTAGTTTGCACTGGCCAGTTTTGATTATTACCCCCAGTATTGATTATTACCCCTTGTAAATTACATCTATGGGTAGATGGCATGGTAAGAGGATGAAGCCGTTTGCAGACAACACACACAATGCATGAACACATTTTGAAAGACATTTGTATAAAAATGAATATACATTTAAAAATTCTAATAGGCTACTTTTTTTTTTTTTTTTTATAAGAATTAATGTAGGCTACTGATGCTCCCCAGAGGATGAACTCTTATCATTTGGAGTTACATTAGCGCCACCATCAGGACAAAAAGTCAATAATAATAATAATAATAATAATAATAATAATAATAGTAAAACATGATCATAAATTGTTGTCAACAATCATAAATCTTATTGACAATACATTATAAATGATTTCACAACACACACGCACATAATGCCTTGCTAATGAAGGTCAATGACTTGAATTGGGAGAGAGAGAGAGGCAGAGGGAGGGGAGGGAAGGCACGGGGGAGAGAGAGGGAGGGAGGTAGAGAGACCCTGGCGGACAGCAGCAGAGAGGGAGGTTGGACCGGGAACAATAGAGAGAAACGAAGCCAGCCCTGAAACACCAAACAAACCGAGAGGGCGACAGAAAGAAAGAAACCCAGCGAAGGAGGGGATGGAGGGAGAAAGAGAGAGAGAGAGGGAAACGGAGAACATGTGAGGACTAACGACAGCGAGGATTTTCCGGACCGGAGGGCTTTATTTCTGTCTTTCTCTTTGTCGGTGGATTGTATTGAACCGGATTCCGATATGAACCCTGCAGAAGCGGCCGAGGAGGCGCCCAGCGACCCCGACACTGATGCCTTCTACAAAACAGGTAGGAAGAGCGGCTGAGAAACAGCCAACAAAATGTGTCACAAAAGCATGATGTATGAAGTGTGCTGAATGTCACCAGGAGCCGTCTGAACCAGCACATGAAACCAAGTGAGGCAGTAGCAGAAATCTGCAGAAAATCACTAGAAATCTGGTATCTGTGCTCTCACACAGGCACTGTAGCCTACTACATGGGGATCAAACAGGGAATCGTTACAATTCAGCTGAAAATCACGATAAATGCGGTTCTGCGTGCCGATATTTGACGTTTTACATTGCATTTACAGTGGGATTATGTGAGTGTTTGTTGTGTGTGTGTGTGTGTGTGTGTGTGTGTGTGTGTGTGTGTGTGTGTGTGCGTGCGTGCGTGCGTGCAATATCGTGAGCTCTTGTGATGCTGGTAGTCTCTACAAAAGAAAGAGGAATCATGGAGAAATGACATCAGATCAGCTCCTGGAAATATGTTCGATATGCGACTAAATTACGATTTATGTAGAGCCTTGTAGAGCTCTGCTTTGAAAGCAGGCTGTGTGTGTGTGTGTGTGTGTGTGTGTGTGTGTGTGTGTGTGTGTGTGTATTTGTGTGTCATATACACTGATGCACTTAGTTAAAAAGCAGCAGATGACAGTTTATTCCGACTAAAATGGTCAGAAGGTGAGAGAAAGTGTTTATATGGTTGTCTGCAGGATACAATGATGGAGATTGTGTGTGTGTGTGTGTGTGTGTGTGTATGTATGTATGTGTGTGTGTGTCTGACACTTCTACCAGAGCATAATGGCTAAACACACAGCTGGCATCATTGATTAATCTCCTTGTCAATCGTGTCTTTAAACTGCTTATTGTGTCTTCTCTGTGGATTTGAAGTACAGAAAAGAACCTCACTGTGTAGAAGCTGAAACCAGATAATGTTTGTGCAACTGCTGCAAAGATTAACGGATTAATCAATTAGTTAGAACAAGAGAAAATTCATCAGAAGCTACACTGATAATTTAATCTTTTAAGTCATTTATCAATCGAAAACACCAACTATTATCTGGCTCCAGCTACTTAAACATGATTTCCTTTATTTTTTATATATATATATATATATGATTATAGATTAAATATATTTGGGTTGTGGACAGTTGGTCAAACAACAATGTCACATTGGACTCTGGGGGGAACTTGTGATAAGCATTTTCCCACATTCTGCCAAAGGAATACTTGATTAATGATAGAGATAATCAACAGATAGATATATGAAGAAAAATCTAAGTTGCAGCCCTAATTCTTGACTTATTATTGATTTATTTTATGAATTGTCTATTTGTCGATTAAGTGACGAATCGTGTGAACAGTGCACATGCACCTGGACTATAAGCATGCAGGAAAACACTGTGTTATGAAGAATTCAGTTTTGTTTTATGTCATGTAATGTTATCCCAGGGTTATATGAATTCAAGTGCATTTGCGTGTGTTAGTGTGTGTGTGACAGAGAGGGAGAAACATGGAAAATAATAATATAAGTTTAGGACACTGGTGACGCATTGGTGACATGTTTGACACACACACACACACACACACACACACACACACACACACACACACACACACACACACACACACAGTATGCAGCAGTGCTGGAGGGGGACACACCCTGACTCTCCCGCTCTCTCTGTCAGTGTAATTCAGTTCAATAACTATCATGAACAGTCCTGCCAAGGTGCTTTATTAAATCAGAAACACACACACACACACACACACACACACACACACACACACACACACACACACACACACACACACACAGTGAGACACTGTGTGTATTGTTTAGAGTAAGAGGGCTCTGTTTGTACTCTTCTTCTTGTTCTTCTTCTTCGTTTTTCCCATAATATTAGATGACTGTCAGTTGGAACATCTCCAGCAAATGGACATGGAAAATCTACCGGTTGACTCATCCGGACAAACAATGAGACACTGTGCTGGAAAAAAAAGTTGGATTCATTGAAATGTGGTCAAAGGTACAACAGCTGTAGGAGGGAAGTCAAGTGTGAGTCCCAGAGAGCATTGATGGAGGAAACAAACCAGTTATCAGGGCAAACGCTGCTGATGGCAAGCTCAAGTCCTGCTACTCAAGGTGTAGTCTTGTGTCTTTGATCGCATCTGTGCTTTCTGAATATGGTAGAACTGTGTCTGACATCTTATCTATAGCACTATAGCTCTGAGGCTCATATATAGGATATTGTAGTATTTATATACAAGGTTCGTCCTGGCTCAGAATGGGCCTCGTGTGTGTGTGTGTGTGTGTGTGTGTGTGTGTGTGTGTGTGTGCGCGCGTGTGTGCGTGTTAGCGTGCGTGTGCAGCCGGACTCTGGAGAGAAAACTGAGATTTCATATTCAAGTTTATGTTCTGCTTGTTCAATGGCTGTTTGATAAATTGCTCTTAAACACATTTGGACAGGCTTTGGATTGCTGTTTTTATTCTCAATTCTTATTATTTTGCTGCTGGTGATTTTTCTTTGGGGATGGCTAAAACCTCTTTGGGTGATATAGTGCCTTGCAGCATGTCAAAAAGACAAATCTAAAAACTAGGGTTGAATTATCCAGCAGCCTTGTGTGATTTGGTGACAATATTGAGGTTCATTGCAGGGCTTCAACTAACAATTTGTATTATTATTTAATGCCGTGAATGATGTTATGGGTATGATTTCATATATTTATTAGGGCTGTCAATCGATTAAAACATTTAATCTAATTAATTACATACTCTGTGATTAATTAATTGAAATTAATCGCATACATAATTAACGGTGCCTGAACCGATATTTTTTAAGAAAGTAAAAAAAGAAAAGAAAAGGGTACTAAACAACAGTTGACATTAAAGAACGGCCATATGGTCAAAATTAAATTATTTAATAATAATGTATAACAATAACTTATTTCACTAGTAAATTGCTGTTGAACGACAAAAACAACAACCAGATAGGAAAAGGACATTTACAATAACTTCAAATGCACCACGAGAGTGTAGTTTACCAGTTTCATTGAACGTACCGGCTGTGTTGTTTCTCCGACGGCAGCTGCAGATTGTTACATACCGATGTTGAATCCTCTACAGTAAAACACAGTCAAACTTTACACCGTTTAGCGTTAGCTGTCAGCATTTTAACCGTGTTCATCCAGCTACTAGCTAGCGGTAGGCTAACATTAGCTGCTCTTTGAGTATTGTGTTAACTAGCGTCACATGCAGCGGTGTTTGTTTCCTGTAATGTCCGTTTTCAGAGCATCAGAGAGAAAACCAGACATATCAGTGGCACCAGATTTTCGCCTGTATGCAAACGTCAATATGGAATGGATTAATCTGCGTTAATTTTTTTAACGCGTTATTTTTTTCTCAGATTAATTAATCGAAATGAACGCGTTATTTTGACAGCCCTAATATTTATATACACTCACCGGCCACTTTATTAGCGCCACTTTGCTTGTACCGGGTTGGAACCCATTTTGCCTTCAGAAATGCCTTAATTCTTCGTGGCATAGAATCTGCGAATCTCCCTTTCCACCACATCCCAAAGGTGCTTTACTGGAGATCTAGTAACTGTTGAGGCCATGTAGTGAACTCATTGTCATGTTCAAGAAACCAGTTTAACCCTCCTGTTGTCTTCGGGGTCAAATTTGACCCATTTTCAAAAAGTCTCTATTTCAAAAATGTGGGTTTCTTTCAACAAATTGTCCAAAAAAAAAGAACGTGGGTGGTTCCATACAACGTTCTTTAGTATAAAATAAATGATCAGTTCAATACTTTCAATTCATTTGGGTATTTTATTAGATTTTATAGCATTTGAAATTTTTTTTTTATAGAAGGTTGAAAAAAGTGACAAAAATGCTTGAAAAACGTGGGGGGGGGGAAAAACAAGAAAAACTTCAAAAGAAATCGAGAAAGAAACAGTGACAAACTTGGAAAAAAGTCAGAAAAAGCTTCAGAAAAAGCTTCAAAAACTTGATACGCAACAATTCTCAGGTAGGCCGTGGGATGTAAACGATGCTCAATTGGTACTAAAGGGGCCCAAAGTGTGCCATTAAAATATCCCCCACATACTGTATAACTAAACAGTTGATACAAGGCAGGATGGATTTATGCTTTTCATGTTGTTTACGCCGAATTCTGACCCTATGACATTCATCAGACAAGGCAACATTTGTCCAATCCTGTATTGTCCAGTTTTGGAGAGCTTGTACCAGTTGTAGCTTCAGTTTCCTGTTGTTGGCTGAAAGGAGTGGCACCTGGTGTGGTCTTCTGCTGCTGTAGCCCCTCTGCTTTATAGGTCGGGGTTCAGAGATGCTCTTCTGCACACCTCGGTTGTAACGAGTGGTCATTTGACTTACTTTTGCCTTTCCATCAGCACGAACCAGTCTGGCCATTCTCCTCTGACCTCTGTCGTCAACTAGGCTAACTTTTTTGAGAACTGCCAGCCGCTGGATATTTCCTTTTTTTCAAACCCTTCTTTGTAAACCCTGAGTGTACTGTATATACATGTATAAGAAATGCAGCAACGCCTTGGTTTTAGAAGCAACTAACTATATTTCTGTTGCCTAAACTTAACTAGTTCTGTTTCACAACGTTAACTACATGTTTAAAACTTCAACTGTTACCTTAAATAGAACTGTCACGTTATTAAAACTGCCATTTGCGGTCACATGTATCAGTTACAGGTTGTAAACAGCCACCGCGGGCCATTTCATGGCATTAAATAGAACGCTCGTATGTCATTATGGGAGTCATTGGCCATCGACCTATTCTGTCGTTTAGGTATGAGGGCGTTTTGTTATCGGCACTAGTTTATTGCTAGAAGTGAACCTTCCAATGCACATTTTGTGTTAGAAAAACTACTCCACCTTCATTTATAACCAGTGCAAGTATGAAATGTTGTCAAGTGACATGATATAACACAACGTGGTGTGTCCCAAAGGCTGAGCATTTAGGGATGGATGATCTTTTTAACTTTTCAATGCAGGGAGCTATCATATTCACATTCTCTTTTTCATAATGTCCATATTTTCTTGCTGCTGCAGTGCTGAGAAGAGGCTCCATTAAAATGTTTTATCTCATATCTAAAGAAAGAATAATGCCTCCACACATGGCGTGCAGCAAGATTTAACACCCAGGTCTCTTAAAGCGCGCCTCCCTCTTTCCCCTCTCCTTTTAGTTCTTTTTGTATGCTGTATTAAAATCATTACAGATGCAGCATCGGCTGAAATACGCACCAGTGTCTTGCTTTAATCAGTGTGTTGGCTTTATAGAGGTAGAGGACGCTTTTCTTTTTCGAAAATTATTCACATACAAGAGCAGAATTAAATGATTTCTGTCTACAACAAACGAGTGACAAACAAAGCTACCTGGCACCACTGTGTCTGAACAGCTGTGAGAGCGAAGCACAGGGGGATCTATCTCCATCAGCTGAATGTCTCTTTGACTTTAGCACAGAGGAAATTAGAGATGCTCCGTAGCACTTCTTCATTCCTGAAACCAATTACACATTATTGAGTATCTGCCAATACTGATACTAATCTGAGACTATACCCAGCTGTTTCCATGTTCCTGACATTGTCTCATAGAATTAAATCCACCTGCCAGTCATTGAACATCCCTTCTGTTGCATGCATCATGGATTCCTCCTTGCCGCTTTCTTTTGCAAAGCTGAATTCAGTCTATCCAGAGCACTGATTCAACCCTCATATTACATACTTTGCATTCTGCTGTTTTGCTCTTTACTTCCTTTGTGACACAATGAAGGATAATAATAATGTGGCATAAGATGTGCGTGGCATTGACAAACACACTGAAGTTAGTATGACAAAGGTAAAAACTAAACTATATTAGAAAACAGATTTAAGCTGGTCAGACTGTTGATGCTAATGACGTACAACAGGTTACCAGCTGCAACAGCGATGCTGGTATTGTTTTCACCGTGTGCGTGTGTGCGTGTGGATTTGAGATTGGTTGACATCTTTAATCCTTGAGACACCTACTGCAACACCCCACACATATTTCCACCAACATATACAGTTTCTTTCAATTGTGACAGAACACAGAGCACATTGAATGAGTAAATACAGAGGACTGAAGAATGGATGATAATCTACTATTTAGTTCAAAACAAACTTCCCTCCAAAGACACTCAACTTTGCTTTGTTTTAATGCTGCAATTTGTGCAGAAAAGGTGAAGAAATGGAGGAAAAACACTAAAGTCGGATGAAATGGTGGCTGGAGAGACGATGACAGCAAGGACTAAGATAGCTGGAGGAGAGAAAACTTCATGAGAGTGAGGTCAACTTCAGCTGAGCCGCTGGCTCTGCGCTGAAACCTGATCGACTGGATTATTAAATCATTCTTGCTCACAGCTCGCCGCCCTTTTTTATTATTAGACTTGAACTCATGCTATATTAACGGAGGGTGCCAGTTCGGTTTGAAAAATGTTTTAAGTCATTTTAATGTAACTATATCAGAGGACAAAGACTTTAACACCACAAACTGTTTGATTTTATCTATTGAGTGTCAACACCAGCCAAACTGCTGACACCCAAATCAGAACTTACAGTATAGTATACTCGGCTCAACATTTTCAATGTTTCCCAGCCTCCACAGACTTGTGGCTGCCTGATGATAAAAGGTCTTTGTAGAAGTTTTCACAATTTACATATTAGCTTGAAAAGCTCTAATCAAGTGGATTGTTCTTGTCTTTATTTTGTGTTTAATTTGGGCTTCCTTTTCCCTGTATATGGCTGAGGCAGTTAGTGTTTTGAAAAAGTGATATTTATGTACTTGACTTTTGTATGTATAGGAAATGGTGGAAGTGCTCAGAGAAGAAAAAACATTAAATGGTAATTAGAAACATTTTAAAATTTGAAAAAAGAGCAAAAAAAAAAAGAGACACACACACACACAGGAAAGTGCAGGCGGCGCGGCTGCCCAATGTTATGCTAATCAGCAGTTTATAAATAGGATCCTAAATTATCAGACGGAAACAGGAAGTGACACACATTCATACCTACTCGCACGCAATCAGAGAGCAGTGTCTGAGTGTTCATCAGACAACCGACGCCAGCTGTCTGTCAATAGCGGTTGCTTCGCTACATCGCTAAATCTCTTTTTTTATCAGAATAACAGACAAAACAAGCAGGAACTAGCGATGTCATTCCGGTCTTTTGTCGTGTTAGAAACAGGTGAAGCGCAGCAGATCCTCACACAGGCATGCTGGGGGATTAAAGTGCCCATATTATGAAAAAATCACTTTTTCTGGGATTTGGGGTGTTATTTTGTGTCTCTGGTGCTTCCACACGCACACAAACTTTGAAAAAAAACATCCATGCTGTTTTGAGTGCGATACGTCTTCTGAATGTGTCCTGCCTTCAGTCTCCGGATGAGCTGTTCAAAATCTGACGGCTTTCTACGTAACTAGCCGAGACGAGGGGACTAGGGGGCTAACCGTTAGCATGCTAGCACTAGCATGCTAGCTCGTTCTCAATGGCAAAACACTGCTACAACACACACAAATTCACCCTAATCTACAAAATAAATTGTATAGAACTACTTCCATGTCCCTGTTCTGCAGGTATTCAACACAAAGTTGGAAGTCCGCCCTCGTTTAGAAGAAGTCTCCCAGCTAATCCTGCCTTGTACAGGCCGAAGATGCAGAAACAGCTAGCTAGCTCATGTAATCCTTACCTAGCTACTGAGCATGTGCGACTGACAACAAAGATCTTACAGAAGTTGAGAGGTCTCACTCTGTAGCTAAAACAGAGACCTGAACACAGGGTGAAAAGAGGAGCTGCAGCAATGTGCAGTACAACAAAAATAAGGTGTTTTTTGCAAATTAAACCATGTAAACCTATTCTGATACAATCTCAATTTACAATTATGAACCTGAAAATGAGCATAATATGGCCACTTTAAAACTATACACACCAGGTAACATTAAGGCTGAAATATTTCAATTACTTCTCTCTTGAAATACAAAGTTAAAACATCTTTTATTATCATCTTTATTTATCTTTTATTGTTTTCCTCGTACTGTTACCGATTTGCATCAATAGCTGCTTATTCTCGTGAGATTGAATCTCAGTGTGTGCTCTTCATATTCCAGCTGTGAGGAGTGAAGCGAACACTCACTGTCTGTGCATGAGCAAGTAATTAGAGTTTCTTTTCTCAGCTAATCTACTGAAAGCCATGAGTAAATCTGTCGTCATGGAGATGTAGTAAAGACAAAAGAGGGCGGCTTCGGCGGCAGTCCAACATTAATTTGGCACTTTTGGCAACTTCGGTAAGGGAGATAACAATAATGCCCACTTGTCCCCGGGTGTGGAAAGGTGTGAGGCAGAGTTTGAACTTTTCGCTCAAGGTTTTTATTTTTTATTTATTTTTTATTTCTTCACTTATTTCGTCGCTTTTGTCTGTTCAACCGAGTGGAACACCATGAATGCGAATGAATTGAGGAGAGACTGTCCAAAACTGTATGTTCTACAGTTATCCACATTGGTACAATTCATCACATGAAGACCAGTGTTTCCCACAGATTAGAAATCAATTTCTAATCTAAATAATTACTTATTTTTGTAACAATCAAGTATCAAAAACTAAGGAGGACACACTGTTGGATGCTGTCCTCCTCTCCTACTCTTTCTTCAATGCCTAACAAATCTATCTCTCTCTCTATCTGACCCTGTCTTTCTGCTTGAGCAGCACTGGTTGAAGCCTGAAAATATTGTAAACAAATTAATAACATAACTAACTGCACTGGTCGGACTGTTCAGCTCTGTTTCAGACTGATACCTCCAGTTCAGGCTGGTCCTCATCCTCAACACATCACGTGCCTTTTTCAGTAGCGAAAAATACTTTTCAATACTCATGTGGATTGAAGCAGCAAACATTCGGTGTAAGAGTAAAAAAATGACAAAACATTATTTATAATAAGTTTATTTGATTCACAGCTGCTACATATAGTGATTTTGACCTCGACAACCCAACTGCATTTTACTGCAAACTTGCGACTAGTTAACTTTCCAAAGCAGGTGCAATCGCTTGTTTGCTAAGAGTCGGGTCGGGACTCAACGTTAACACACTGACAACATTGTATTCAGAATATCAAATATTTTTATAGCACTTTTTAATGTGTGATTGTTGTAAAGGTGTTCACGAGATACCAACCTTTCGCGAACTTGTGAATTTCGCCAGCCGTGTGTGTGTGTGTGTGTGTGTGTGTGTGTGTGAGAGAGAGAGACGCAAGTGACAGAGAGATGGACAGCAGGGAAAGGAAATGCAGCTGAACGAATACGCTGCGTGTTTTAAATAGCGTTAAAAAAATATGTGGTGGCCGGTGTTTATTGTGTAGCGCACCGCCACAAATTTGTCTGTGTGGGAAACACTGAAGACTTCAAAGTAAGTAGAGTTCCTTGAAATATATTGGGAAACCAGTGGAATACACCGAGGAGGAGGCTGTGATGGCCTTTAGACGTAATCGGATGACATGTTGTAATCCTCACAATCCAACTTTTATCTGTTTTCGACACTGATTCCAATACCCCAACTTAGGTTACCTGCAGATGCTGAGGACCAATCAGACCTCTTCAGACTATTTCCCTTCTCCATGTACCTTGGAAGTAGCTGAAGCTGTGCCAGAAATTCATACACTTCTCTCTGAGTAGATCCAATACAGGTGCTCCCTTTCCCCAAAATTGAAAGTCTGCATACCTCACTGCGTGGAAGGTAATGGGACCATTTTAACATAAGGTAACGAGATGCCAAAAAAACTGAGTCAGCGGCTTTATGTGACTGAATGAATGTAACTGATACAGGAAACAATGAATCTTATAATAAGATAAGGAAGAAACTAACTAATGTGGATCAGTTACGTCTCGCCGATTCCTGAAGTCCTTACAGTAAGACGTAATTTCATGTTAGGGAGAGATCTTATTTCACTCTGGAAACAAACTTGAAACGTCTCTAAAGAGAGACCTTATTTCACCCTGAGGAGAAGCTTGCAGCCTGGAAAATCTCATTTCTACTATTACAGGTTTCTTTTAGTACTGAAGGAAAGACTTGAAATAACACGTATGGTTGACATTACATATATTTTTTTTGTGTGTGTAGGACACCTAAGAATGACTTTGTGTAGCCTGTGGATGGACGTGGATAAGTGTATGTGTGAGTGCTTTGGAACAGAGACCTTGCATGGATAAATGACCAGTAATCCATTAATTCACTGTGATTCTCACACACACACACACACACACACACACACTGCTACCTCCAGGCTTAGAGCCAGATTAACGTGCAATACAGTATAAACACTGAAACTCAGAGAGAGAGCGAGAGATTTTAGATGAATTGTAAAACTGATGTGTGATTTTGTTTAGCAGGGTTTAGTATTGTTAATCCCACTCTCACCAAGCTGTAGTTTGGATGTCTGTCATTAAAATCAATTACTGAGTTTATTTAGCAGGATTAAAGCTAATGATGAAGGCTGTTGTTTAAATACGCTTAATGAGATCACGCTGTCGGTAACACTACTTGGTCTAATGCTAATCCACTAGTATTGCCAGCACTTACACTGACACCTCTGATCATGTGCTGCCATGAATACATATTAACAGACTTCATTACAGTCAATTCACTGAACGCCATCTGCTCTCATGTAGGTGTGCAGCAGGCGAGCTTAGCACACTTCAAATAAGGCTGTACCAAACTAGCTGCATGCTGGTTTGTTTACGTGTGTAAGGCCGTGGGGTGCTGCTGTGGATTAAATGCCTGCTAGAGAATTTGCAAATGAAAGTAGTTTGTGCAAGCATTTGAAATTATGTAAAATTACATCAT
Source organism: Sander vitreus (assembly GCF_031162955.1). NCBI lineage: Eukaryota > Metazoa > Chordata > Actinopteri > Perciformes > Percidae > Sander > Sander vitreus. Next base: position 26,117,908 of record NC_135865.1, read on the forward strand.
ATATGTAAAGTTATAGGCAGCCCGCCCTGCCTGCTAGTATATAAATATAGGGTCCATGTTTCTGTAAAATTTGGTGTTTTTCACAGAAGAGATTTTTGCCATGTTTCAGAAAATCACGAGTGTTTAAATTAGACATAGTGAAATGTGCAGTAGAGTACTGGTTTAGCATTGCAGTCCTATAACATTAAAAATCGTTGCAGCAGAACCAGAGATATCGTCCACACAATCTTCTTATTGGTCATAACCTAGCAACTACATTACTCATAATGCAACTCGAAAGCAAAGTAAGGGATTCAGATGTTATGCTAATTGCGGCTAATGTAGCCTCGAGCCATAGCCGGAGGAGTGGGCTGCAGATGTCTGGTAAGCTCACTTTTTTTCTAACTCAATGCACAGATTGTTTTGTAGTCTTTGGGCCCAACCGATGCTCAATTTATCAGACTCCAGCAGCTCCCTCTGGAGCCACAAAAAGCTCATACAACCTTTTTTTTCATATATGCAAAAGTTCTCCTAAAGTCCTGTAAACGGACTTTGATGTGAAAATCTGTGGCGTTCCCCTTTAACAGTGCACATCTGGCTCCAGGCAGAAAGGAAAACTGAATTGTAATAGCATTCCTCAGCTAATGTTCCAACTCCCATCTATTAATAATGAGCAGAAAATGTGGATTTATCATACAGAGGCAGCAGAAGTCTGTTGTAACCTAAAATTTGTCTTACAGGACAAGCATCTTATATACACATAGTCATCTAAAGTTTCAACGTACACACTGCATTCCTTTCATTACACTTTTAGGAGCGCTGGTGGATTGTATACAGTTTGTGGTGTTGACATGTTTCCAGAAAAAAGCTCTTGTCGCAGAGAAATGTTTTTTTCTTTGACTTTTTTCAAAGTTCATGGCAGATCAGTACACTTCATTTGCCATGGAGTGAAATGGAAATCGTCATGTCATGCATGCAGTTCACAGCAGGGACATGCCTGTACCATCTGGGAATATAAGGTTATTAAAATCTAATTTCTTAAAGCAGCTCTGGTACGGAGCTAATCCCCCCCAGTTAACAGTTAATGCAGCTGGTGCATCCCCAGAATCCACCAGGCTCAGTCCAGACTGTCGATACAGTTTTGAGCTTGATTCAAGCATTGCTCTGGTCTTTCATTATCGGTGATAAGATGAAGGAAAATCCAGCAGAGCGGTAAATGTAGAAATAAATGCAGGGCTCATTCTCCAACTCCTGCCGGTACAGACATGAGAGAGAGAGTGGCTGGATGTTAAGGAGTCAAAACATTCCGTTCATAAAGCTGAAATTATGTATTCGGACAGATGAGTAACTAGGTTTCTACTACCGCAGTACTGTTTATTTTAGGGGGAATACACTTCAAGACGTGACATGACCTGTCCTCTGGTGGACATACCCACACCACCGCCGCTCCGTGGATTTTTATTGGGATGATTATCACAGAATACTGTCTGAATACACTCACCGGACGGCAGCTAGCAGCTAACGGCTATCAGCTAGCAGGGCAAGCTAGCTACCAGCAGGATCGAGACAGGGAATTTAAACAATGTCTGAGATGAAAACGCATCTTGTTGACACGTAAGGCCCTGCTCATGTGGCACAGACATATTAAATTGCATTTTGTGTCTGTTAAGAGGCACAAAGGCACTCTAAAACTTGCCCCGACCACTGCCGTTTTAGCTCAGGGGACGCTTGTAGTACGTAGCTGCAGCTTCTCCGTGATACCTGCACTGATTCGGGTCGGGGTTTTTTCTATCGAAAGTACTCGCAGAGCTATAGCGATCAAGATTAACGTAAAAATTGGCCGGAATTCTCCTTTTAAGATATTTCTTTACAGTAGATTTTTATTTTATTCAGTTTGTTAATGCCCATTTTCAGTTTTAGCAGTTTTATATACGTATTTCTGGATATGAGTACATGAATATATCTTATTCTTATATTGATCTTATGTTGACATGGTTGTGTTAATTTTATATTGTAGGGGTGTAACAGTACGTGTAATCGTCCTGAACCATTCGGTACAGGATGATGTACTTGCATGATTCCTGCAGGTTTTGGGGTCGAACACACACGTTGAATGGATTTATTATAAGTCACTTTGGATAGCATTGGAGTAAATGATGCATTTGTTTGGCACGGCACTATTTTATGCCGCAGTGGAATAAATGCTGCACTTGTCGAACATGTAAGAACCGAGCATTTTTTTCCTCATTGGTCATACAATATGTCAACAGTTGTAATTGCCTGACTTACAGTAAGAATTATGCCCAATGAGAAGGGTGTCCTGTTCCTTTAAATGAGGCCTCAGTCCTGAGTCATGGTAAGGAAACGTAGTGGGTGGAGCTGCACATCTATTATTGAGGGGTCTGTGTGTGTGTGTGTGTGTGTGTGTGTGTGTGTGTGTGTGTGTGTGTGTGAGAGAGAAAGAAAGAGAGGGTCTCTCACCCCTGCTGTCATCAGGGACAATAAGATGCTGCTGCTGAGGAGACAGAGAGGCAGGGATTCCCTCCTTCCCTTCCTCCATCTTTCCCTCTTTGTCTCCCACTCACACACCCAGTTTAAGAACAGTGGCAGATGGGTGTGAAGAATAAAGTGTGTGTGTTTGTGTATGTGGGATGTTGGGGTGACAGACAGAGCAGAGAGAGAGAGAGAGGCAGCTTAAGTGGATTAGCCCTTATTACCCACCAGGGGAGAAACGAGAGAGAGAGAGGGAGAGCTATAGGGAGAAAGAGTGTTAAATAGATAAATACAAAGAAAGGATTTCCTCTCCTCCTCCTGCTCCCTTTGTCTCCTCCCACCCTAAAAGCTTTCTAGTCTTTGGACAGCTGCAGCCATATGGTGTGTGCATGTGTCAGTGTGTGTGTATGTGTGTTAGTGTAATGAGCATCCGTTTTGACTATAATCGATCACAAAGACATTTTACAGACGTGTGTGTGTGTGTGGGTGTGTTACTGCCTGACTAGTGGTGCTAGCTAGACCTTGATTTTATTAACTGCTGTGGGCAGGTGTGTGTGTGTGTGTATGTGTGTGTGTGTGTGTGTGTGTTACTGCCTGACTAGTGGTACTAGATTTTATTAACTGCTGTGGGCAGGTGTTTGTCTTTTGTGTGTGTGTGTGTGTGTGTGTGTGTGTGTGTGTGTGTGTGTGTGTGTGTGTGTGAGACAGAGACAGGAAGCTTTTATCCTGATTGACAGAGCCTGTAAAAGCCACAGATAGTCAGACTGTTAAGCAAAATGGAAATAAAGAAATTTCTTCTACAAAGTCATCTTTTTAATTTGTATGACAAAATATTGTCTCAGAGTGCTTTGCAATATGCACAGTGACACCCTCTAACCTCATACCCTCAATTCAGATAAGAAAGAAAGAAAGAAAGAAAGAAAGAAAGAAAGAAAGAAAGAAAGAAAATGTCTTACAAAAATAATAGTCATATAGGATTAACTACCAAATGAATGAATACTGCTGGCTTCAATGGGTAAACCCTTAGTTTCTCTCTCTTTTTGAAATAGATACATCCTTTTTTTCCCCACATCACCCATTGTGTACCTTGGTGGGGATTTTAAAATAAATTATCATAAAAAGCCTTGTTCCATCCACTGAAGTGTTTATATTACCCTTTGCTGATATGACCTTTTTTCAGATTGTCTTTGAGCAGACATATGCATCAAATGTGCTGAGCTCACTAAACTCCACAAAATCAAAGGAATCCTAAAAGTGGAAGCTGTCCTGTCTCAACAAGTGCAACAAAACGATGCCGAGAAGAGGCCTGTCTGGCTCCATCCTCTTTTCCCAAATCAGCCGTTTCTAACAGTAACTGAAAAAGATGAGAGGGAGTGAATCATCCAAACGCCAGGCTTTAGAACATCCCCGCAGAAACCAGCAGCATCTGCTGTCTATGTAGAAACCAGATAGTCTTTGTTGTGGGCATGTCTTCAAACCCCCTGAAGCAGTATGGACAGACTTTCTGCTGCAGTTAATTCACTCATATTTTTGTTGGACTGTCTCGCTGCGCTTCATCTCCATCATTCAAATATATAGGAAGCTTTGTGTTTGTAGCCACAGCACCGGTTTATGTGAACATTGCAGGTGTACCGGAGGCCTGTACTACAAATCAAGATCAACATGCCCTGGATTTATTTCAGTTACCCGGCATCACCTAACCTAACAACCGTGGTCCCGCATAAGCTGTGTCACGACAAATCAACGCAGGTTTAAAAACTTCCTCACGTTATCGGGTCAGGTCTATAATTGTGTTTGAACTGGTTTGCAAAAATTCAGCTTGTATTACAGTCCAGGACAGTTATCATCCCAATTTTGTCATCCGACTGGGGCTCCGCCTCTTATCCAATGACTTCACTGGGATTTCTTCAGAGGCTTTCCTATTAACCAATGATTATTTTAGCAGAAGGTTATTTGTGGAACAGCTGCTGACCTGCCTGTTAGATGATATACTGCCCTTAGGTTCATGTTCTGAATTGCATCTTGCGGACGCGTAGTGTTAATTTCTGAAGACGTGCACAACCTACGCTCCAAAGGTTCCTTTTGAGATACGCGTGGCAGCCATTTAACAAATGCTAACGCGTAGATAAAAAGCAAGTATATCTGCGCCTTAACACATGAAGCACTGCAGTCGTATTCACGTGTGGTGTCTTTATAACCAGACGAGCCAGATGGTTTGTTACACAGAACCATCTGAGAAGCCGCCATTGGAAGTTGTTTGAAGAAGGGCAGGCACTTTCAAAAAATACCTGGCAGGTGATTGGATGAACCATCTGTCTATCACGCCCGCCATTGTTGTTTTGAACGAACAATCGCCTAATCACACACACCTAAACCACGACGGTAGCTGCCAGCAGCTCCTCACCGGACGCTGATTGGTTCGGTAAGCTGTTAGTTCAGACACAACCGCAGTACTTGAAGCCTGACAAGATGGATTTTCATGTGATATGTGATCCTGCGACTCTCACATGATCTTGTGATATCACTAATCCAGCCGCTGTGCAAGGTAAATGTCTTTATTGGTTGAACTGGACCCATGCAGGACTCGTAGGTGTCCACTCTGACCGTCCCGGTTTGATCCCTGTGTTTTAGTTCCTGCAAGAAACAGTAAGTTTCAGCTTGAGTATCTTGAGAGGATCCTTTCTAGCCAACGGTCCATCAGACTCGATTTAAGACACAGCCTGAGTCGGGCTGTCAATGCACACACACGCACACACGCACACACACACACACACACACACACACACACACACACACACACACACACACTCTCTTAATAGGGCTTGCTTGGAGATCACAAGTATGCTTGACCCTGAGTAATTACTCACCACCCTGGCTGAGCTGTCAGAGAGCAGATAAGAATCCTGAGAGAGAGTCAGTCAGACCTGAACACCATGTTATTGATTCCATTGTCTCGCTCTCTTTAAAGCAGAACAATATCACATTGACCGATTTTATGTTCGCTATGTTTTACTGCTGAAGCAATCTTCAGTCAATTGATTAGTTGATGGAAAGAAAATGACAAATTAGGCTGTCATTTGCCACAACGCCTTATTTGAATCATTTACTGGTTTCAGCTCCTCAGATGTGAAGTTTTGCTACTTTTCTATGCCTCTGGTTTTTATTGTAAGTTGAAATAGATTTTTTTTTTTGTAGTATTTCTCAGACAAATCTGAAGGCATGTGTGCTTGTTTTATGTATTGTATACACTTATTAATTGGAAGAAAAAAAAAACAGTTTACACATGAATTGATAATGACAGAAATTGTTTTTTTGCAATCCTGCTATAGTTTTTCCAAAGAAGGGACAGAGATGCTACCATTTTGACAGGAACAGACACATGTGCATCTTGCTGCTCTGTGTTAAGCAGTCTTGGTGTAAGTTTCTGTGAAATAACAAAAAGTAATGAGCTCATTTCGATGTTGTTCCTAGTGTACCATTATCGACTAGCCTGACATCGCCAGACCAAATGGCAAATGCAAGTTAGAACTCCTCAGGTCATTGTCGATATCCGAGGGGCGTTATCAACATCCGTAGACCAAAATGCAAGAGACGCGATTGGATAGACCTACATCCAATCGGAGCAACGTTACACGTGCAGAGGGCTTGATGACAGACGGATGGATGTAAACAGACTACAGCTTGCAGGGCTGAGTTGTGATGGCGTCGCATCAATATATCTGTGAATGAGTGTTGCCGTCTTTGCCATCAAAATTTGAAAATAGCACTTCAACAAAAAGTTGCACATCAGCTGCAGTCATCTTGGTTGGTTTCGAAAACGCGCTACCCTTCACGGCGCTACCCTTCACTAAGCTAGGTTTATGCTCCCCGTAAATATCCCCGACCTGAGGGTGCACGAGACAAAATTGACATGATCACGTATTTTGCAAATTGTTACTTATTGGGGGGGGACCTAGTCTCGCATTGCCAGACCTTCCTCCACAGCACTGCGGAGAAGGGCCTGGCTAGTCCACACAGCATTCCGGGATGGGAGAAAAACGTGCTCTGGTTTATAGGCATTTCTTTAAACCAATCACAATCGTCTTGGGCGGCGCTAAGCACTGGACGGAGCCACGGTGCCTCTGCAAAATAGCCTCGGGAAGGAACTTGTTTTGGTGGAACATGTGTACGTTCAAAAGTTGTTTTAATCGTGCAACAGAAACTCAGATTGGACAGATAGTCTAGCTAGCTGTCCCGACATCCGGCCGAAAGGTAGGGCATCCGGCGGAATTTCGGAGCAATCCCGGAAGTGGAACGTCGTGGATATAGACTGGGGGGGGGGGTGACCAGATGTATCTGCCAGAGCAAATAAAACCAGAGCTTGCAGATTTCTCTGGTTCCCAGGCTATTCACCAATGGTACTTTAAGGACAATTACAACCTGGAAACTTCTCGAAGAGGAATGTTGAATCAATCTGAGCTGATATGTAGTCTTGACGTAGAGTAGTAAAGTAGTTTTTCTTCAAAAATTTAAATTGAAAGCATTCATGATTAACCAGCTAACTTGATTTGAAACACTGGCCTCCTGTTTGCAGTAACAGTACAAACAAGTACTGTGTATTTCAAGTTGTCAGCTCTAAACTGACCCGACTCCACATTCAGGTAACCATTTACTACTGAGCTGCAATTCTGAATCATATTACTACTAAATAAGTCCTAAAGCTTAAAAAACAGAACAATACTCGTACAACCTGTACCTCCCTTTTCTTTTAGTTTTGGTTCTTTATACGGGGGCTGAAACTAATTATTGTATTCATTTTCAATTCATCTGCTAATCTAATTATTTTCTGGATTCAATCAATTAATAGTTTGGTTTATAAAATGCCAGACACTCAATCTAAAGCCCAAATGATGACTTGAAATAGATATAATTGTTTTGTCTGACCAACAGTCCAAAACACAACCAAAATATCAGTTTATTTTCATATACAAGCAGTGAGTCTTTGAGTGACTTGAACTACAAGATGTTTGGCATGTTTGCTTAAAAAAAGAATATTATAAATAATGAATCATTATCAACATAGTTGCCGATTAATTTTCTATCTGTAGACTAATAGATCAATCATTTCATCTCTATGTATTGATATTATAATGATTTGGTCATTTTTGGTAATTTGGTACCTTTTTCCTGTTTGCTAGTACTTTTTTACTTTGGCAAAGTACAGTATCTAAAACTGATGCTGGGTGTAAATGTGATTGATTTGACCCATCATTTATATATTGTTTCACAATGCTGCATGTAAATCACACGATTAAAAAATAACCAGCAGCTGAAAATAAGACCTGCATCACTTTCAGATGAACCTGAATACATTTAATACCACTGCAGGCATTTATCGTAAAGGGCTCTCAGCGTTAGAAGTGTGACCTTGCTCGGAATCACCATGTGCATAATGGTCATATTTATCTCCAGTTTACATGAAAACCTTATCCTGATCACCAACAACAGCTGGCACACAGCTTTGGTTTGATTGTTTGTTAGTTTAGTTTAGTTTGGTCTGATTTACTGCTCTCTCCATGCCCTAACATCAGCGCTGTTCGTTGGTTCACTGCAGGTATAACAACAGCTACTGCTACAGTATCCTAGCTAGAGCGCTATGTGGCAGGTGCTAACGTTAGATAGAGTTTAGAATCTCTGCCCGAGCCCGAACCCGCAGGCCAGGTCGAGCCGATATGTCCCACCACTAACCTCGGGCCGGGCCGGGCCGGGCCGGGCCCTTGATCAAGCATTTGTGTTTTTTTAATCATTACTTTATTAGCCTAATTGGGCGGGGAGAAAGCTATGCCATAATTAGAAATATTATATATATTTTTAGACCTAAGTAGCAAATGTGTACAAAGTTGCACAAGTTAGGCTACAAAGTTCCAAAATGCAACACGTGTCATGCGCAGCGTCTCCTCCACTCGCTCGCATCACACCGGGCCTGCTGTGCTGTATTGTGTAGCTTAAGTGCAACCCTGCGCTTGAAGAGAGAGAATTAACTTTGAGCAAGTTTGGAGGAAAGTCGGAGGTATGGAACCATTTTAAACAAGTCGTGGGCAGTGACAACATATGTGTCGGCTTTGTCGAGTGCATTAAAAGCGGCACGCTGCTCTCCTATGACTTCGACGATGAACAGACACATCTGCTTCATGTGTCTTGCCATGGCAGAAAAGATGAGTCAGCCTTCAATGTCCTCTTTTGTTACCTCTCCAAGCATACCCCTTCTAAACAGATTTATGCAGTTCTAACAACTCGGAATTGTAGTTGAGAATGTCAGTTATAAAAAAATAATTACAGTTAATGTGTCGGGCCGGGCTCGGGTAGGGTCGGGCCCGATCTAAGCTAGAGATGTTCCGATACCAATACCAGTATCGTTATCGCCACTGATACTGCCTAAAACGCTGGTATCGGTATCGGGAAGTACTGGAGTTTATGGACCGATCCGATACCACGTAATAAAGCTCTAAAGAAAATCTACATTAAGTAGTTTATTTATGTTATTTTTCCGTTTATAACTGACTGTCAAACTGCATAATAATAGAAAGTTCTGGGGCGTTCATTGTTTTTGTTTGTTCATGTTTCACAAAGAGTTTAACCTGAGCCAGACCGACAACAAAGATAGAAATCATATCACATCCATACAGGGATAGTACTATACAGCTGTTAAAACATAATAAAATATATGACACACTGGTATCGGATCAGTACTCGGTATCGGGCGATACGCAAGTTCAGGTATCAGAATCGGTATCGGGAAGCAAAAAAATGGTATCGGACCATCTCTAAGCTTTAAGGTTAGATAAAACAAAGCGGTGGAGCGAGCTACTGTAGAGAAAGAATAGAGAGAGAGAGTGGTGCTGCTAACGTTACATAAAACAAAGCGAGTTCCCTCTACAGGGAGCACCAGGTCATACCGTATAAGCACATAACTCTGTGCTCTGACTCCATTTTTGCTTGTTATGAAAACGACATGTCAGGCTACTCCGCTTGTCATAGGTTGGATGTAGGGCATTTTTTTCAGAAAAGTTGAACTTTTTTCAACTTCAAAAAGATGCTCCTAGCTGAAAGTTGGCGGTGGCGTTTAGAAAAACGCTCAGGACTTTCATGAAAACACGGTTTACACCATAGGATTATAATGTAAAACAGACGCTGCTGGAAGCATAAAAAAACACGCCAAGTGTGAACATAGCCTTATGGTCAGTAAACAAAAAGGTGTGTTATGTGACGCCCAGAGATTAAATTGGTCACGATTTCCTCATCTAACTCTCATTTAGACAGTAAATAAGCACATTTCCCTCAATGTCTGCGCTCTCCTTCAATGGCCTGCACACCGAGTTTACAATTTACTGTAAAATTTCCACTTGCGTGTCTAACAAATCCAGGGGATTTAGGGGAGAATCCTGGTATGTCTGCTTCCAGTTCATCAGTAATGCTGGTTTTATTAAGCACGACATCTGAGCGGACAGGTTCACAAAACCTTTCTTATTCCCCTGAGATAAAGAGGCAGCAGAAGCAATTAGAGAGACAAAAAGGTTATTAAAATCACTGTAGCTTTTCCTTGGGCACCCAATTTTATTGTCTTTTGTTCATTTTTGCAATGAGTTACTAGCTATAGCCTAAAACTTTGAACCTCTCAGGCATATGAAGATTTAGTATGCGTGTGGTTTGGCCTGAGTCAGTGAGTTTGTGTGTGTCATGGACGCTTGGAAAACACTCCAGTACAACCACAAGTAGCTCTTTGCAGACTAGTCCCACTGCAGTTGAGTGTGCATTTCAATTCCTGATTTTTATTCATTTTCAAAGTTCTGTTCATAGTTTCCATTCAGACGGAATGAATGAAGCAGCTGGGAGTGATTCACAACACTCTTCCATTTATTCTTTCTTTCTGTGTGTTGCTTTTTTCAAAGTGGCTTCTTTGTGTGGTCACTGATTTCATATTAATTTCTATTTTATTCAGTGTTTTGTCCTCCAATGTTTTAGTGGTGTTTGTACCTTCTCCTGGCATCTTTCTTTATTTGAACCAAACCCTAATTAAAGCTCATTCATCCTTAAAGGAGGCCACACACACACACACACACACACACACACACACACACACACACACACACACACACACACACACATTTGTGTCAGGCTGTAACTGAGCGAACAGAACCTGGCTTACTGAGGAGTATTAATAGAACAGAGAGAACAAGAGTGGAAACATTAATCCTTAATATTCCTCAGCTCAGGGTACAATTATCATCTGATTTTCTGAGCTTTACATCCACGATCTGAGAATTTGGCCTCACTGTTTCCTCCTCCCATGATGCTCATCCAAAATTCATTAGAGAATCAAAACACTCTATTACTGAGACAAAATGTGGACAGAGAAGGGCAGCTTGTGTTCATCATGCCTGCTGGCAGGTAGGGTTTGGAGGTTTGCCAAACTCAGCCACATCATCTCTTTAACTGGCTAATACTGCTGATGCACTGGGATAGGGTCCATCGTGTCTAGTGTAAATCACTGCCCTGAAGGCACCACTAACATACATTAGGATCATCCAAGTTGACTGCAGACTGCTGCTGCACAATAATACTACAAATACTAAGATCTAGCGCTGCAAAGATAAATCGATTTGTTTTCAACTATTAAATTGCTAACTTCAATCTATCTTGATATTCGATTTATCGGTTTGAGTAATTTTCTATTAAAAAAACGAATTCCAGCTTCTTAAATGTGAATTTTTCCTAGTTTCTTCATTTCTCTGAGACAGTAAACCGGATTTCTTTGAGTTGTGGACAAAACAAGACATTTGAGGACGTCATCTTGGGCTTTGGGAAAACACTGGTCAACGTTTTCACCATTTTCTGACATTTTATAGACCACACAACTAATTGAAAAAATAATCGTCCGAACAATTAACAATGATAATAATTGTTCGTTGCAGCCCTAAGATCACATGAGTATTGCGATGTAAAGGCATCACTTTAAAAGGGATAGTTTGGATATTTTGAAGTGGAGTTGAATGAGGTACTCCATATTCAGTGTATTAGCTACAGTTCAGTCAGGAACACTCTGGTCATAGATTTAACCATTTATTGCAACAACTGGAAATACAGTTATGCTTGGCGCTGATGGCTCCGCTCTTGATAATGTTGCCAGCCAAGCAGCATGCTAAGCTGAGACAGGGAGCGCTATGTAGGACCCCCCACCTCCCCACCCAGGGTATAAAAGAGTGAGCCAAAAGAAAGACATTGAAAACCATTTTAAACTTTGAGTCTTGTTAGGACTCTGAACTAGGAAGGTGGAGGCTGGGGTGGTGGAGGCAAAGCGTTGCCAGCGGCAGCAGCAGCGAGTGAAGGAGCATCAGTGTAGCAGGGATCAGTGAGAGGGAGTCATATTTAAAAGGACCGCCTTGATGTGAGAATGGCTGTGATTAGTGTGTGTCTGATAGGAATGAAGATTCAATCAGCGGCCGTATGACTTCCGTGGCCGTCATGAACTAACGCTAAGCTTAATTAGATGGCGGTCTGCACGCCCCCAGTTTGGAGTAGCTAATACACTAGTCTATAGCCACGCTGTTCCACTTCTGGGATTGCTCCGGTGCTGCCGGAAATTCTGCTGGATGTCCCTATTTTTGGACAGATTTCCGCAAAAGGTCTGGCAATGCGAGAGTACTTATACACTGACTATTGAGAAGTACCTCATGCAACCGCACTTTAAAATATCCAAACTATCACTTAACATAGTTATGACCTTTACTACCACCACTGTTAGGCTGACACTATTTATTTAAAAAACACAATATAGTGTACTGATTGACTGATTTAGGAGCCGAGTGTAGTTTGGACTGGATCACACTGCAAAATCAAAGGGCTGCAAGTATTTACACTACAACGCAAAATCCCAATAATACCGTTGAATATCCCAACAGGGACACACACATTCCACTCTCTATTTGACTGGGAATTTGTAGTAGTTTTGAATGTGTTCTTGCAGGTTTTGAATCACAGTGCAATGAGAAAACTGTGTTAATTCTGTCAGCCGGTTGTAGTGAGTGGCTCTAATGACGCTGGTGCCTATGGGCCTCAGTCGGCCATTAGAAAAAAAACACCACACAGAGCTGTGAAGTCAACAATCAGCAACAAAACACAGAAATGTATAGCTGCTGAAAAGATTGAAATGTGATCCAAAATGTAAAAGTAAGTTTTTGAATTTTTTCATCACAAGCTTCTAAAGCTCAACCTCTAACTTCAGCCTGCTGTGTGCCCTGTTCGCGTCACAGACCTGCAAGTCGTAAACAGTTGTATAATTGCAGAGTTGGTCATGTGAGGGTTAAAAATACTGTTCATTGACAACATAACACTATATCTGTTAAATTTAGGTTTAATTACCTTGAACGACTGACTCTGGCTGACGTGTGTGTCTGTTTGGTGTCCTAGACGTGATCATGACATGGATTTACAAGTTGGAGATTGGTAATTACGGTGACGCCAATATGACGTGAACCCAGGATTAGTGGCATGGACAGAGAATTTGAAGCTCTATGCGTTTGGCAGTTGGAACTTGTTGTCGACTTCTTCTTTAAAGTCTACAGTCTTGTATTTAGATTTTCTGTAATATGGCAGATACTTTCCACAAATTGTTTGTTTCAGTGATGATTCAACCAGAAGAGTTTCATGTCAGTATACAGTAAGTGTTGGAAATGCTCCAACAGAAAGTTGCCTAATATTGTACAAAAGATGAATACTGTAGGACTTTCACTTGCAGAACCTTAGCTGCAAACATCTCAAGCATCAGTAATGTAACTGACTTTCTCAGGAACGCTTTCTCAGGAACGCTTGGTAGCCTGGTCCCAAATAGCTAGCTGTTAGGGAATGACATATATTCTTGAGCATTGCTAGGGGACGCAACTATGTCATGGGAAGGGTGTGTTGTTCAGGACTCGAGGAATTGCAGTGTTGAGTGTGAAGTTGTTTGGATGAGCTATAGGGCTGGATTTAAATATTCCGCTATTCGGAAATCCGTTCGTTGGGTAGGTGTCTGATTTTCAATTTTGGGATACAAATATTTCATTTTTTTATTTCAGTTTGTTTTCTCTAATACTGTAATAAAGTTGAGACAGATTCAACTTTTAGAGAAACGCAACCTGACGTCATCCTGCGGTGGCCAGTCATGTAACTGGCGGTTGAGGCGGTGTGAGAGTCCTGTACAGTAAACTGGAAACAACACTGCCTCTATCGCTGCCACAAGAAAGTTTTAAATCAATATGAGGGTCAAATACGAAACACGAGCACTTAACTGCCCACGAGTTTGTGTAACAGCTGATTGTTTCTCAGTCGCTCCGTCTCTTTTCCCTCTCTCTTTCTCCGTGAAAGTGCGGTCAGAAATGTCGAGATCTATAAGCCATCTGACGGAAAACAATAACAGTGACATTTTAAGTCTGCTTGTGCTACATCACATACAACAGGGAGTCATGAGCCATTTCATTGATACTCCCACTGACGCATAACCCTTTGGCGATTGCTTTTGTTGGTCTGAACCATATTTGCTGTAGATTACTACCGAAGCATAGCCTAGAAATCTAGACGCACCGTAGCAGCAGCAAATGTAATTTGCAGCCAGGGTCAGTCTAGCAACTCTCCGTTGGCTTAACGAGCTGGAAAAATTCTGGTCAGGCCAATCACATTGTGTAAAGAGTCGGTGGGCGGGCTTAACATTAGGACGGCAGAGTTGCAACGGTTCCATGTGAATTCCCTGCTACTTGAAAACAAAGAAGATGGCTGCTGCCGCTGGTGAACAGCGGCCTTTCGAATCGTCTTTAACCGCGGCTCTGGAAGACTTGGAGTTAAGCTTTTCTTTGAGAAAAGAACAAAGAACGGCACTGAAGTCATTCTTAAAAAAGGAAGATGTGTTTGGAGTTTTGCCGACCGGATACGGCCAAAGTTTAATCTATCAACTAGCGTTGCTCTGGTTGGCTATGAGTGCAGAGGGGATTTGAAAGACAACCGTTTATCCCGCCACTCGGGATTGAGCCCTGCCAATGGTGAGTTCTCAGACCCAACATCTTGATGTGGGTCTGGCTTGTCAGGCTAAAAGAAGCATCGAACCTACAAAAAAAAGTTATTCGGGACATCCCTAGGATGAGCAGTTCCCATATAGGCACGTTTTAAACATGCACTAGTGTTTTAATAAACTTGTTAAGTAACCAAAAGCTATCAAAAAGTGTAATGTAGTAAAAAGTACAATATTTCCCTCTAAAATGTAGTGGAGTAAAAGTATTAAGTAGCATGAAATGTAAATACTCAAAGTACAAGTACCTCAAAGCTGTACTAAAGCAAAGTACTTGTGACAAAATATGTTTAATTACTTTCCATCCCTGCTAATAACTAATGTAATACTGTCTATGATATAAATCCCAGATTAGAAGTGTGTTTGTTGTTACAGCGAATGTGGCGCCTCTAAGTACCTAACTGTCACCAGGCTCTTCACTCACTCACACACACACACACACACACACACACACACACACACACACATTCCATGTCTGACCACGCGGTCTACGTTTTTCCTCTCTACAGACAGCTGCTGTCTGGAGACTGAAAGCTGATCCAGAGAGAGAGAGAGAGAGAGAGAGAGAAAGAGAGAGTTTCATCTGATAGCTGAAACACGTGTTCCATGTTTTAACATTTGGTTCCTCTCTGTCTCTAGCTCTGTCTTTCCTTGAGGAAGGCACCTCTGGCTTCCTCTTGGCCTCTGACATCTCTGGTTAATCATGTTCATGTGTGTGTGAAGTGTCTCAGCAGGATAACCATGTGTGTGATGGATATTTCAGGATAGTATGCAGTGAATGGGTGGGTGTCTGTAGCAGCTAAACGTCCAAATAGTCCAGCAGGTTATCTTCTGTGATTAAAGCAAGACATCTGCATTTTAATGGGCTTCAGTTTCTGCACACTTTAATTATACATGTGCTCTACATGGTGAGAATATCTGGCTTGGAGGTGTTGATTTGATCTTAGTGAATAAAATGTCATTTCTGGCGCTTCGCAGAAATTGAATCATTTAAGAGCATCTCTTTCCAGTGACTTAGTCTCTGTTATTCGTGTGGACTGATGTCACTATGAACAGTTTTCCTAAAAACTACTTGCGAAGAAATAGTCCTTATGAAATTAATTCAATTTGTATGTAATCATACAATACTGTAAGCACTAGGAATGTCATTCACCTCTATTAAATAGGGGTGGAGCCAAACATCTTTAAACCAGCTGAATGATACCCCTAGATGTAAGTGAGAAAATCACTTTTTCCATAACTCGGGTGAACTGACCCTTCAAACCAGTGAATCAGCATCACTGTACTGGTTTTTTGTCTGGTGCACTAAAACTGAGACCAGTACTGTTTGATCTCAAGCTACAATACTAAGAGAATCGGCTTGTACGTGTATGTGTGTGTGTGTGTGTGTGTGTGTGTGTGTGTGTGTGTGTGTGTGTGTGTGTGTGTGTTGTGCTGAGTCAGCACCATCCAGATGGCATCTCTCCATGTGGTTGGAACGCAGTGCAAATGATGTCATCACCCCCAATCCGAAGCTTTGATTTGATTGGTTCCTGCTGAATGAGTCAGATGGGGGCGATGGACAAGTGGAGAAAAAGGAACACACACACACACACACACACACACACACACACACACACACATTTTTATAGATACATGTGTACATGCAATCACACACACACAAACACGTCTTCCTCAGTCAGTTCTTAGTAGGTGAGAATATTTTGGTTTTATGCCCTTCAGCCAACTGTGTGTGTGTGTGTGTGTGTGTGTGTGTTTGCAGCAACCTTGAAAAGCTCATTGTTATCCCTGTGGAAACAGCAGGGAGAGTCTTAGAGTCAGTCAATTATCCAGAAATGAGGAGTTAAACTGACCGTGTAGGGACACAGAGAGAAAGAGAGAGAGAGAGACCATTGCAAAAAATTTTTTTTCAACAACTGTCCCTTTATGAGAAGAAGTTTCCCTATGGAGAATACATCATCTGCTGTGTCTCTGTGTGTGAGAGTGTGATGCCTGGCAAGCACTTAACTATTACAAGCTCTCTCTTTCTTTGTGTGTGTGTGTGTGTGTGTGTGTGTGTGTGTGTGTGTGTGTGTGTGTGTGTGTGTGTGTGTGTGTGTGTGTGTGTGTGTGTGTGTGTTTGAGCAAGTTTGGGAGTGTGGTTGTGAGAGACAGAGAAGAGAGCAGTGTGTGGTTTGCGTTGGAAGGGTGATGGATGTGGGTTTCCTCTGCAGGGGAAACTGGAGCCGTCCGAGGCCATTAAAGCGTGTGTGTGTGTGTGTGTGTGTGTGTGAAAGAGCGTCAGAGATTCAGATAGGAAACTTATTCGCTGTGCAGTGTTAAAGAATATATGCAGGTGATATGTTGAAATAATGAGACAGAGATGAATTATTCACATTTAGTATGCTTGACATTATACAACTACTGACTGCTGCAACAAGCTGGACTGAGTAAGGGTGTCATGATTTTGATTTTAAATTGAAAATTGATCGAAATGAGCTTTCGATATCGAAATCAGAAGCAGGATCAGTGATTACCCCTTTATTTCTTTCTCTCTCCACCCGTGCCTACTTAGGCAACAACAGACAGCGTAGTTTACTGGCTGGTAGCATGCAGCTAAAGACACAGGGTAACGTTAGGTTACCAGTAGCTTACAGCTTGACTATTCCAGAAACCATGACCACTGCGGGAGTCGGAGATGACGGAGAAGCAAAAGAAGGATGCCGCCGGAAATTCCACCGGATTTCACTCTTTTCGGCCGGAAGTCTGTTACCTTCCACTTTCTTTGTGTTGTAATTTTAAACTCCGGGTTGATGTATGAGGACTGTTGTTAACTGCTCCTCAGATCTCTGCAGGGTAAATCCAGACAGCTAGCTAGATTATCTGTCCAATCTGAGTTTTCTGTTGCACGATTTAAGGCAGCTACACACCGGGCCGATAATCGGCCGTTGGACAGTCTGGCGAGGTCAGTGACTCGAGTCTGTTCGGTAGAGGAGCTGTCGGTCTTCATTTTGGTCGACCTGACATGCTCAGTCGGAGACAGGGCAGTCGGGACTCACCCGCAAATGGCAAGCGGGATGACCTTGACTAAGCCTCTCAAAATCTGATGATAAAATTTGAAACTGACCTTTGTCGATCTGAAATGAAGACAGATTCAGCAACTGCTTAAAATGTTGTCAGAAACACGTTTCAGTGAACTATTTTACTACAATATGAGATTATGAGATTGTATTCTGAATGAGTCGCCATTAATGGCCGGGTGAAAAATCCAAAATCCAGAAGTAGCAGCCAGACCTACGTGTTCGTCCAATCAGCTGCCGGTTTTCATTTTTTGGGCGACAATACAGATTAGCGCCGCCTGCTGTTATGGAGACGTAGTAAGTCTCGTCTCTTCGGTGTGTTCCGCGGCACTTTTTTGACCAACTCGGGGAGACTGATCAGTCCAACTGCCTTTTCTGCCAACGATCGGCCATCTGGTTGGTCTGTAACGGCCTTAAAACAACCTTCGAACGTGCACGTTCCACCAAAACGAGACGCATACAGTAGCGCCGCCCAAGGCGGTTGTGATTGGTTTAAAGAAATACCAATAAACCAGAGCACGTTTTTCTCCCATCCCGGAATGCTGTGTGGACTAGCCAGACCCTCTTTCGCAGTGCTGTGGAGGAAGGTCTGGCAATGCGAGACCACTGTGGTGGCAACATTTTGCCTTCTCCGCAAGTGAGTCATATAAACAAACAACAAAGGTAAAGCATGTGGGCTCTAACGGGACTCCATGGTGTCTTCAGGTACATGTCGTTAATTCATTTGCGCCACTAAAAAACTGAGAAACTCAAACTTGTTGCAAAGTACCCTTCTGCTATCTAGTGGCTCTTGTGGCATTGCCATCCCTGTTGAAATGGACCTTATCACAGTTTAGCAACTTTATGTATCTGTGTCATGAAGGTAGCAGGAGATATTATTAGGGCTGCACAATATATCGGTTTTTTTTTTATCGCCATCGCAATATCAACTAGCGTAACATATGTATATCGCAAAAGGCTGCAACAGATAGACAGAGATATATTTTGTTAGTTGAAAGAAAATATCAATCTTCAATTTGTTCAATAAAAGAATGTTAGAAATGATTTCCTTTTGTTTGAAATTCAACAAGCAATTTGTTGTATTTTAGAAGAATACTGAAAGCAACAGAAAGTCAGAACTGAGTACACTTTAATATCTGTTATCATGATATTCAACAACGTTATCGCATATGGCATATTTTCCTCATAGTGTGCAGCCCTAGATATCACTAGCAGAAATTGTATGTGGGAAACTTGAGCAACAAGTACAGATTCTTTCAAATAAAACTTGGACGCTGTTTGGACCAGCACAAGTGGGAGATTAAATGTCACTTCAACAGCGTGTAGCGATTCAAGATCCCTCGTTTCCAAACCCAGAAGGTAATTGGTCCTCATGCACAATAAATGCCAGGATTTTTCTTCGGTAGATTAGCTTTGTTGGCGTCCAGAAGGAGTTGTAAGGACCTTTGTTGCTCTGGTACACTTCCTCTTAGCCCTGCTTGCATGTACATCTTTGTGACATTGCTTTGCATGATGCCGTTAAATCATACAAATGTTAAGGGGGCTTGTGTGCTTGAAACACACATGCTTTACATACTGTTTTGGATTTTTGTTTCAATCAAGCAGCTGCTCATCCTCTGCTATACTGAAGTTCTACTGTTATTATTACATGACGTGTTGCTCCTTCTCTAGATTAAAAAAACTAGCGGAAAACAGCAAACTAACAGAAAAAAACTTCCGGGATTAATGGTACCCTGTAGAGTGTTTGACCACTAGTAGCACTATGTTTTTTATGAAGGGATTCCTGTTTTGTTTGTCTTATGTGACCAGGGACACAAGAGACTTAGTTGTAGATATGCAAAGGTTTATTGAACATATGTATATTTGGAGATTAGACTCCATCGGGGTAGAGAAACAAGACATATCCCCCCGATGGAGTCTAGACACTGGTGGTGGCGGCGAAAGAGCCCGAAGACCAGACCAAAGTAGTCGACGAGCGTTCTGCCGGAGGAAGACCCGGGGTGCCTCGGGAGCTGGAGACTGGAGGAGGAAGGGGAGGAGGAAGGTTGCACGCTTTGCCTGAAATGACAGCTAACAGCAGCAGAGACAGAAATCGATTTAAAGCAGGGATATAATGCTGTGATTGGATCATGAATTTCGTGGTCAATTCTGGTTGGTTTACTGAAAAGTGAACGCCTCTAAACAGCTGAATGGTTTTAGGAAGAGAGAGCGGTGATTGCAGATATTATAAGTTTTCCTGAAAGAATTAACGCTTAGCTTCATGTGTGTGACGCGATGCACCCTCCTGCCAACAGTTTCAACAGTATTCTACTGATCAACAGTCAAGGTTTTAATATGGCAAGAAACGGCTATGTGCCATCGAAAGCATTGGAGGAAAAAGACTGCTGGTGATTAAACATGGGTGTAAACAATGCAGGTTTCAAAAATATTAAAATAATCCGCTTTACAAATGTTTTATATGCGAAAGGAAATGTATTCAACATGTTTGTTCGGGCCTGAAGATGACAAAGTGAAAAATAGTGACGGTAAACATAACTGTGTTTGTTTACAAGAAACATCTGCAGGTTAGTTTAGTTTATTATTTTTCGGCCATTTGTAACTTACAACATTCAATGCGCTGGTAATAAACAATACATAAACATGACATTATTGCACTTACTTCCAAAAACAACAAAAAAATATATATATACAACATACAAACAGGACCGAAAAGGTTTACAACATGAATTATTTTCATTCATACAAAGAAGAAAGTAACAGAAACTAAGTATACACTATATAGACCAGTTCCACAAAAAATCCCAATTATTTTATGTACCATCTGGTATTCACACTTCTGTTATATATTTGTTAATCAACTTATGTTTAAATACTTTTTTAAATCTGTTAAATGTTTAACACATTTCTGTCAGTTTCTAATTCATTCCACAATGTAGCTCCATACACCGAAAAACACATCTTTGTTTTACTTTTGTTCTGCTCTTTGGCTTAGTGAATATACAGCTCTCCCTCAGTTCATGTTCCCATTCTCTTATTTGAAGTGTTTTATTTGAAGTGTAGAAGCACAGCTCCGCTAAAGTTCACCTCACTGTTACAAATTTCACTCACCTCCGGCTCTCTCTGCTGAGTTTACAGTCTATGTTGTGCTCCCTCCCTGTCTGCGAGACTGAGACATCTACTATATGTATGAAGGTGACGGTTAGGATGTCTTAGTTTGAGTGGTCTCTCCTCAGCCTAAAGCCTTAAAGTGTAGAATTTGTAAATGTATGGTATTACCTTTCTGACTCCCGTTAAACTCTTGCATCAACTATAAATCCAGCTTCAAGCCGCTGCTGTATGGACTCTACTTACTGTATTTTCCCTTTGCCAAGAAAAGGCTTGTCTGTAGCTTTGTGCCTGCTTATGATAGTGGGATGAATATTTAGGATATCCACATATACCGTAGATGCATGTTAACAACTGGTATAAATGGGGCAAATCTTGCACATATTAAAGCACAACACCAACGTGCTTACTACAACACTTATTTTCTATTAAAGATGTTATTTATGGTAGTTTTTACCTCCGTGTTTACATCACTGATTGCTTTCTGATTGGACATCTCTCTCTACAGATGTTTCATGCTAACCACTTCACACATGACTAAGGGCTTCACCAGCCTAGATATTCCTGCTCTTTTGAAACTCTGTTTGAGATAAAATAAGGACTCGAACACAAATGCTGTAATAGATACAAACAGCTGACGCAACCCAATCCTGATAGTTAACACATGCTGACGTGACTGAGTGACAAGTGTCGCTTTTATCAATGTGTTGTAACCCGCGGGAACCTCATTGATTGGCGTAAAGTGGATGATACCTGCTCGGCTGAAGCTCAGTGGATTTAAGCTCCCACAGCCGTTAATACAAGAGTACTGTACAGTGTCACTTTTAATTCTTTCAACATGTAAGCTAAGCAACATTAGGTATGATAGACCCCAGCCGCTGTCGCTGTGGTAACACATTAGGTCCGGCAGCCGGTTGTCGGGGCAGCTGTTGCTAGGGTGCAGATGGCTTCACCTGTTGCCTTCTAAAGACATTTAGGCACATGCATGACCTGTGTGTGTGTGTGTGTGTGTGTGAGTGTGAGAGTGTTTGAGAGCATGTGATGCATGCTATAGTATCTCACACACACTGACGGCAGTTTGGTTTTGCATGAAGCTGTTAAACTGTGCTTGTTCGATTCAAAATGACTAGATAGAGCAATCTCTCTCTCTTTCTTTCTCTCTCTCTCTCTCTTTCTTTCTTTCTTTCTTTCTCTCTCTCTCTCTCTCTCTCTTTCTTTCTTTCTTTCTTTCTTGCTCTCTCTCTCTCTCTTTCTTTCTCTCTCTCTCTCTTTCTTTCTTTCTTTCTTTCTCTCTCTCTCTCTCTCTCTCTCTCTCTCTCTCTTTCTTTCTTTCTTTCTTTCTTTCTTTCTTTCTTTCTTTCTTTCTTTCTTTCTCTCTCTCTCTCTCTTTCTTTCTCTCTCTCTCTCTTTCTCTCTCTCTCCAACTGGTCGCGTCAGATGGCCACTCTGTTTCATCACTATATGCTTGCTCTCGGGGGTAATTGTTTTGGTCTCTGTAAATTATAGTGTGGTCTAGACCTCCTCTGTCTGTAAAGTGTCCTGAGATAATTGCTGTTATGATTTTACACTATAAATAAAATGTAATTGAAAGACATGCACACATAAACACACGCACGCCGCACACACACACACACACAAACACACGCACGCCACACACACACACACACACACACTGGCTCTCACTCTCAGATGCATTAGGCTCCTGTGACCTTTTATAATTTTTGGCAACAGTTGTGCAGATCTGGGAAATGAGCCTCTCTCCTTAGGTAAATGTACATCATATTTATAGTGATTTATACAGCCTTAATAACTGAAACGAACGTCTGTTGGCTGTCTGAGTCTCCTCAGTGTCACCTTCACTGTCTGCGGAAAAGCTTTCTCTCTCAGGCTGACGTGAACAGAACCTAAAGCTGGAAGCCTCTGAATGCTTATCTCACTCCCACAGCGTTATGGGTGCATGTCAATGATGGTAGCAGTTCTTCCGGTAAGGTTGGGTCATCATTTGCTTCCTGTGTGATGCTTCTAGCAGTGGGTAATGGTTCCAGCAGGAGTACATGTTGACCTTTAACATGTACACGTCTGGAAACGTTGAACACCAGCTATGTCTCTCTGCATATGTGCATGTGTGTGTGTGAGTGTGCAGCCGAGCATATTGTGACCTTATCGCTGTTGTTATACTGTACGTAAGAATAGACATAGATAAAATGGATCTCACACACACACACACACACACACACACACACACACACACACACAATGACATCACTTCCTCACTGTGTGACCTTGCTATGACAAAAGAATCACACTGTACACAGTACATTCATGTTTCTTTCCTGTCGTAGTGTGGGAATAAATGTTTCTCTAATGTCTGTGAAGTGTGTGTGTGTGTGTGTGTGTGTGTGTGCGTGTGTGCGTGTGACATGACCGTTGTATGTTCAAATCCTACAATGCATCCTACCACACTCACGCACGCACACACCCACACACACTTCACAGACATTAGAGAAACATTTATTCCCAATTCCAAATGAAAAAAACATGAAGGCTCTCTGAAAGGCTTGTGAAGTCTTCTGAGGACTCCGTATGTGTGTGTGTGTGTGTGTGTGTGTGTGTGAGAGCGGTTGGTTTGGTCACAGTGTTTTTTGCGTAGCTTTACTTCTTTGAAATACTGTAAGGCACTAAATCTGTGATCATAGAGACATTGTGTATTTATGTGTGTGTGTGTGTGTGTGTGTGTGTGTGTGTGCGCGTGTTTGTTTCAGTGTGATCGCTTGCAAAAAATGCTTCAGTACTTTACGGTACATTAACTTTCTGATGTTGCATTTTAGCAGTTTTTGGAACTCATATGTTTGTGTAAAACAAATGTGTGAAACATTGTATTATTATATTATATCTTTAGCTATAATCCTATAAATGTTACACTATCTGCAACAAGCTGAAGGGTCCAGCCTAACCAGTCTGTATCGACACAAAAGACCGGATCAGCTGTTAATCTTAATCAGCTGCTAACATGATCCACAGTTAGTAATCAGACTGTAAACTTGGAATATCATGATCTCCAGAAGGAATCCATTACAGAATACAGTATTTTTTTCAGCAGGGGATCTTGTTCCCCATCAAAGAGGATTTGGTCCAATCTATAATCACACTTTGAAATGGTGCTGATGGGAAACTTTTGAATGCGTTGACCTTACATTGGAGAGTAAAAGCTTTTTAAATGAAATATTTGTCTTTAGTTAAGTTAATATGATCATGTTGTAAATGTGTAGTATGTAAATGCTCTTCTCTTAACATTTACTTAAGAGAGAACCATGGCTTGATATAATATTAAGACTTATTTCAAATATGTGATTATTTATAGTATAGTAATTTGATCACATTTTAGTTAGCAAGAGCGGACAACAGACTGAAAGGACACACACTCCAAAGCCTGAAATTGATTTGGATTTATCCAAATGTTCTAATTATGGTGTTTATTATGACACTGACTTTTAATAATAATAATAAATTGGATTCATATAGCGCTTTTCACGAACTCAAAGTCGCTTACACTCAGTAGCAGTGTAATATAGCAGAGTTTCCAGACTGTGACCTGCTCTGTCTCCAACGTTTCTGGGTGTATGTTTTGACTGAAGCAGGCTTAATTTGAATGTATTACTTTCAATCCTAGGGTTAGGGTTAGGGTTAGGGTTAGCCACTAAGCTGTGGTTAGGCAGGGGCTAGCTTACTCTTATGTAACTAGAGCGTATCTTCTCACTCACAATGACAGTTTTAGAGAACATAGTGTAACATTCTCTACTGTAAAATCAGGAATTAACTTGACTTTATAAGGAACCTCACCCCTCCTCAGTTTTTTTTGTTTGTTTTCTTCCTCCAGTAGGCAAAGACCAAATCATTGTGCAATGTATTTAGTTAGTTAGCAAGCAGGTTAGCTGCTAGAAGCTAGCCACTAAGCTGTGGTTTTGCAGATGCTAGCTTACTCTTATGTAACTACAGTGTATATTCTCCCTCACAAAGGTTTTTGGAAAGAACCTAAGTTGTAAAGAACATATCAGTGTAAAATTGTCTATTGTAAGTTCAGGAGTTAACTTGACCTCATAAGGAACCTCACCCCTTTATCTCTGGTATCAATCATACCAGGAATAAAGGGGATAACTATTCTACCACCAGCAGTTGGGTTCATGTGATTGTTACGTTGCTAGTAGCAACTATTGATTTCATTATTGCTTCTAGTGATGCCTCTGGTACTCCTGGCTTTAACGCTACAGCTGTAAGAACCAGACTCATTCAGTCTGATATTTGCTGGTGGAATTAAATATCACTCATGTATGGATGATAGAGAGTTCACTGAACACACACCAACACAAAAACACACCCACAAGACACAAAGTCTTCTTCCATCGGTGTACCAATGGCTAGCAGATGTCCCAGTTGGTTTCTGGATGATGTCAGCCTCAGCGTAAAGACACACACACACACACACACACACACACACACACACACACACACACACACACACACACCACACAGAAGATGCACTGCCTCCAGGGCAGCATGGCAGCAAAGATGAAAAACCATTCAGGTTTTCCTCTGCATGAGGATATGACTTTTGTTTGGCTGTAAGCACAGTCAACCCGCTCTGTGTGTGTGTGTGTGTGTGTGTGTGTGTCTCAAGTTAATTTAATGGCCCCAAGTTATTCAGTCTAGTGTGTTTAACAGCCATATGCTGCTGTAATCACTGCTGCATTGCTACTGTACAAACATACAGTACGCTGAATATCTGTATATGCGGTGAACATCTCTGATGGAGAAAACACATCCTGGATCAAAAGAGAGAGAGAGAGAGAGAGAGAGAGAGAGAGAATGACAGTTATTTTAATAATTGAGGCTCAAACTGGATTGAATGTATTTGGATACTTTGACCACACTGTTCTTCAACATCATTAATTAATCAAATGTGTTGTGTGTGTTAGTCAAGGATTGTTAACATGTTCTTTCTTCATGTCCTCTCACTCCGTTTCCCTGTGGGAGCCCACAGAGGCTTTTTATCTTGATGTAACAACCTCTGCTT
Organism: Sander vitreus; assembly: GCF_031162955.1. Lineage (NCBI taxonomy): Eukaryota > Metazoa > Chordata > Actinopteri > Perciformes > Percidae > Sander > Sander vitreus. Next base: position 26,143,691 of record NC_135865.1, read on the forward strand.
TGTTATCACGAGAAAAGGATTTCAAACAAATCACGTCATGTACACCAGGATACTGATTATTGTTTTGTATAACTGTGAAGCAGATGTTGGCATCCCCTCTGTAACGCAAATCTGAGCATAATAGAAAGAAGACTAATTTGCTCAATGTACACATAGCCACCTGTTAACACCTGCTACTTATTAAGCATTGCGTTAGTTCATGAAGGACACGAAAGTCATAGGCCCACTAATTGAATTATCATTCATGCCATTTTCACATCAGGCGGTCCATTTAAATGTCTCCCTATTCCTCACTGCTTCCTGCTACTCCAGTGCTGCCTCACACTGCTGCTGCTGGCAAAGCTTGCCTCCACCACACCAGCCTCCTCCTTCCCGGTTTTGGGTGTCATCATAACTATGTCTTGGATTGGGCCTACTCTTGTGTACAGGGGGGGTCACAGCAGTGTGCTCCCTGCGTCATCTTAGCATGCGGCTTGGCTGATCCAGGGAGCATCATCAGAACAGAGCCTTCATCGCCAAGTATAACTGTATTTGTTGCAATAAATGGTTAAAGTGCTCATATTATGCTCATTTTCAGGTTCATAATTGTATTTAGAGGTTATGTCAGAATAGGTTTACATGGTTTAATTTTCAGAAAACACCATAGTTTTGTTGTACTGCACATTGCTGCAGCTCCTCTTTTCACCCTGTGTGTTGAGCTCTCTGTTTTAGCTACAGAGTGAGACATCTCACTTCTGTTGCATCTTTGTTGGGAGTCGCACATGCGCAGTAGCTAGGTAAGGAAAACTACTAGCCAGTCAGAAGCATAGTATGAGGGAGTGCCATGCTAGCAGCTAGGTGAGCATTATATAGTGTGTTACAAAGTGACGCACGTTCGTCACGGAAGTAAAGGCTGGACTACAATAGAGCTGTTTGGAGCAGTTGGTGAACAGTGTTTTCTGATGGAGATGGTAAGTCCCTTTGGGGTGGACTTTGGGCTTTTTCACTTTGTAAACCTATAACGTGCACAAAAAAAGATATATAACACAATAAAGGAAAGGGGGAAATAAAAGCATAATATGAGCACTTTAAATCTATGACGAGAATGTTCCTGACTGAACTACTTTGGTTACAACTTTACCATATACTGCTGACAGTAGGAACACCATCACGTGTAACACACTTAACATTTCAAGTAGGATTACTATATGCTGGTTCCAGACATCTGAATCTCTGCCTTAATCTCAGATTTTTCAGCAGTTCAAATAGGTCGTAAAAGCACCCGAGTGATCCATTCAAAGCTTTGTAGGCAGGGTGAGGAATGGGAATGTCAAGACAGGAAAAGGCCGCAGAAAAAAATGGAGATTGACACAGCTTTACAGGTTGTGACAACTCTTTAATCATCCTATTTCTTTGATCAGTGTGAAAACCCTTAAATGAACTGAACCTAAACTTATGTGTTGACAGAAAATGACATAGATAGGACAAATCCATCACTCGCCACTGATTCAGTGTGATTATCAGGCTAGGATTTACTACTGTGAACAGATGCAGACCATACAGCAGCGGCTGTGATCCTAGCCGACATGCCACACTCCTCACTTATCTTTAATACATATTATATGTTTTGAGTTGAGCCCAAACAAAACCAAACTTTTGCACTCATTGATCTGACCACCTGTGTGTGTGTGTGTGCGTGTGTGTTTTAATATTTGTTTTCTTTTATTCTTCTACCAAACCAAACTGCTAAACCACAGATCTCCTGTGGAGTGATTTTGTTTACTTCAGGTGCTTAAAGTTCATGTTTGCTCATAAAAAACGTCAGTCCCTTTTTTTTCTTCTTTTTTTTATTCTCTCCCCTTTTATCGTGCTTTTCTAAATGATCTCAACTTCATTGAGTCAACATTAACTTGTATTGAAAACGCTGCTCGAGGTAGTTTCACAATAAAGGTCCACTGCAGTGCAGCCTTCACCCTAAAACATATTTATTATCAAGTATTTAGGAGGTGATGAGTTAATATCAACAGCAGCTGTATGCATCAACATTATATTATTATACTGTAGCAGAACTCCGTAGGGCTCCGGCTGTTACAATGCTGTCTGAGTAACAGAATGACTGCTGGCAGAGGGTCAGAAGTGAGACAATTATATGCACAGCTGGTGCAGAAAATTCAGGCTGAATAAATGTAGTTAGAACATTGCTGTTATTTCTTTTATTGTACAATTTACAAGACACTAACAATTTAAAAAAAGAAAGAATTGTCCTTAAGTAGGAAACGCACAACTCTATACAGCATCACAAAGCCCGATCATGAGCACAATTTCACCACGACAACTGCATTTTCACATTGTGGAGAGTCAGCAGCACTGCTCTGTGAGAGCAGTTGAGGTCGGCATGGACAGTCAGCAGGCACAGGCGTGTAGTTTGCCGGATTTGAGGACTCAAATCTTTCAGCTCCTGTCTGAGCCTCAGAGCGGTCTGAGCCTTCAGGATTCTATCAGACATGTTTGTTTTATGACGGTGAGGCTGGATGATTGTGGGACAATTGTGAAAGTCATTCAATGAAATGTGTGAGTTTAAGTCTTTCCACATTGTAATTAAAATGTATTCTGATGTTCTCTGTATCTCTTTCTCTCTGCAGTTTCCTTTAGTCTTGCAGTCGACTGACTATCGACACTTTGGGCCCTATCTTGCACCCAGCGCAACTGACTTTGTACACCGACGCATGTATCATTCCTATTTTGCACCCGACGCACAGCTGACTTTTGCCTCCACAGACTCACGTCGGTAAATTAAGGAATGAACTTGCGCTCCCGGGGGTGGTTCAGCAAAAAGAGGAGGCGTGTTCCAGAGCAAATGTTCCCTAGTGCTATTTTGCAGTTTGAGAAAACAAGTCCGCCACAGACCAGGAAAAACCTAGTCTAAAGTCAGTGGTGCGTTATTCAGATGCTATTTTAAGGGTGCATGCTTGGCCGTAATGTAGAGTGTGCACACCGCGCATACACTTTGCTTCTCTCATCTCAGGGACCCAGCAGTTCCCATTTTTGCAAACCATACATAAATACAAGGAAAAATATGACCTTGTTTTACACAACATTTCCATGAATCATGGATGTGTTGATGACATAAATGAGGAAATATTAGAGGACTTAAGGAGATGTGATGTTGAACTGCATGTGCCGATGCCACTTAACCCAAATGCCCCAGCAGCAGCACGGGAGAGGAGAGACAGAAGAGCTGCGTCGTCTATAGTGAGGTAATGTTAGTCTAATGTTAGACAACATTGCAAAAATATCACCATGCATTCATAACCTCGTGATTCAGTGAGAGTGAGCCCAAAACATCGGAAAGTATGTTTTTGTGACATTTCTTTATTTACATTTTGTCAAAAAGAAAAATCAATAGCAAACGTCGGTCTCCTCGGCTGTAAACCGCTCCTGGCGTGTGCCCATGGATGTATTAAGAGCATGGCCTAGCAAATCCGCCATTATAATAGCAATCCGGCATGGAACAAGTGCACCTGCTTTTAAAGGGAATGTGAGATAACGCTCTGATTGGTTTATTGCACGTTACTCCCAAACCACACCTATGAGTAATGTAGCTACTTCCGACCAACCCATTTTAGATGTGCGTCGGGCACAATAGTCATTTATCCCGCCGGTATAATAGCAACAGCCGAGATCCGCCCACAAAGCTACTTGCGTTTGCCATTTGATACTTGCGTTTCAGATCGTTAAAATAGGGCCCTCACGGCGGATTTCCACCGGCTGCAGATCGGCTCCGCTGTGTTTCGGCTCCGCTGCGTTTCGGCTCCGTGCTCCGCCATCCTTCAATACCCACCAGGTCCGTATTTGTTGCGGAAAGGCTGCGGCCATGACAGTTGAAGTCACGAGGACCCACGGGATCTCGCGAATTCACGTATGATTGCGCAATATAACAGGATGTAGTTTCTATAAACAGAACCACAAAACCAACAACAGTTTGTTTCAGGCCTATCTCCGCCCATTATGACGTTTTCAAGGTGTAGGGCAGGGAAATATGATCCGCCGTGGGCACGGTGTATTTTATTTTGAAAATTAACCGGATGTTTTATTTTGTTTCTGTGCTCGACTTCCTGTCCCGCACTATCTGCCCTGTGCTGAATTGCTGCGGAGCTCTCCGGCATTCGTCAAAAATAGAAGCTCTGCGTATCTGCTCCGGAGGGCTGCGGACCGCCAGAGCTGGAACGCAGTCGGAACGCAGCCGTTCCGCAGTCAGTGGAAATACACACATTGACTTTAATGGAAACCTAATGACTCCGCCGCCGTTCCGGAGCGGATCCGCAGCCGTTCCGTAGTTGGTGGAAATTGGGGGTCAGTGTCAAAGCCACTGAGGGGACTGAGTGTGTGTTGTGGGGACAATCCTTCCATCTGGAGACAAAGCTGGTCCCCGCAATGTAAACCATTACATTTTAGGGGCAAGTCTTGGTGTTTGGTTAGGGTTAAAGTTGGGATTAAATAGTGGTTAAGGTTTGGATAAGAATTTCTTAGGGGATGAATGTTATTCAACGCAATGGCCTCTTAAGTGGCAAAAACAACTGTGTGTGTGTGTGTGCGCGTGTGTGTGTGTGCATTTTGTGTTTTATCTCTGCTGCTGTGTCAGACTTTATCGACAGTTGAAACCATTTGCATAATCCTCTTTGTCTTTTTCCTATTGAGGAACAGTTACAGAGAGGTATAAATTAAGGTTGAATACATTTTAACTTAAGGTTCTTCATTTCAACAAAATGATTTTTATTCTGGTTTTAATACCTGTGCATTTATTTCCTGTCCTTATTCTGCACACTGCAGAACCACAGCCAAACCCGACTCTGACTCACCATCACTTTCCTGTCAAACACAAGACTGATCTAAAGAAAACTAGCTTCCTGTGTGTGTTTTGAAATGACAAAAGTTGTTTCCTCTCAACAGTAATGAACGAATGAATCTCACTCACTGGCACGCACACGCACACATGGACGCACGTACGCACGCACGCACGCACGCACGCACGCACGCACGCACACACACACACACACACACGGACACACGGACGCACGTACACACGTACACACGCACACAAACACACACACACAGATGCAGGAACACACACACACACACACATACATACAGACGCAGGCACACACATACACACATGGACGCACATACACACGCACGCACATACACACGCACACACACACGCACGCACACACACACACACACACACACACACACACACACACGCACGCACGTACACACGCTTGCACATACACATGTGCACACAAACACACACACACACAGATGCAGGCACACACACACACACACACACACACACACACACACATACATACAGACGCAGGCACACACATACACACATGGACGCACATACACACGCACGCACATACACACGTACACACACACGCACGTACACACACACACAAACACAAGCATGTACGCACGTACACACACGCACACGTACACATGCACACACACACACACACACACACACACACACACACACACACACACACACACACACACACACACACACACACACTCTTCCTCTGCTGTGTGTATTATGCTGTTGTTGGAGAAGAAGCTGCTGATGTTGGCAGCACTCTCTTCTCACTGTTCTTTCCTTCATTTCCTGGAACACAAACCGTGTTTCTATGCAAATCATTTAGCTTTCAATATAAAGACACATAAATGCAGACTCGTCTGTTCTGGCTTCAACTCCAGCGTCCAACCACCCAGCTGGGTCTCCATCACGCAGCGAAATTGTGAAATTGCCTGTTAGGAGAAATCGCAGGCTAAAGTTGAGACAGCTTGTAGTGTTTTTTTTTTTTCTTCTTCTTTTTTTTTTTAGATCCATTCATTAACATTACCAGTCAAAGTAAACAGTCGGGTGACATTGATTTGTGTCTAAATAGAGCTGACTGTGTTTAGTTAACACTGTGCTGAAAGGAAAAGAGACTGTACAGTAGTTGCAGACGGTGCATATATGTGCAGGTTTAGCGGTTTAAGATATTCAATAGCTTTATACCTGATGCTATTCAGGATCTTTCCAGACTGTGTGTAGGGTCAAGTTGGGTCTATTTCAAGTTCACACTTGGCATCTAGATAGCTAATTGGCTGCAGCACATTAAACAGCATGTACACATACCTGCAACTGTCACTATGGTATAACGCCAGCGCTGTGGCAGCCTGCCACACAAACTCTGACACGCCCCACTAGCCGGCTGAGACGATGAGGAGCATTTACGATTTTTTCTCAACCTTGTTTTAATAATACATAAAAAAAACGACAATGGAGATTCTCGGTGGAGTGCTAAACCCAAAATCCAATAGGCATGTTCCAAAAAATGAAGAAAAGGTAGCACATATCAAGTTCCCAAGTCAAGGAGAACACGCTTCAGAGCGTCGCGCTCGGCAGAAGGCTGTGTGCCGAAACACGTCTGCGTTGATTCATTGGGATGTGAGCCTAATTAAACAAGTGAAGTGAAAGTATTTTTTTCCTCCTTAACTTGGAAACTTGAGATGTGCTCCCTTTTCTTAAAGCTATAGTGCGTAGTTTCTGTCGCCCACCCATGAGGAATTCTAAGTAATGACAACAAAACTGTCGGCGCGTTGAAGTGATACAAGCCTTCCATGATCGCGTGCTTCCCATGTTCCAATGTTCATATAATTTGTGATTAAGGAGATAAACCTATAGCAAAAACATTGGTATGGTCCTTTAAATATGGTGGAGCCACCTGCACCTGGCTACAATCCATCTCTGTACTGTAGGTTAAACTGCTCCATCAGGTTTACATCAATACTATTTCTGTAAGCCAGTGGCGCACCATTGCATGAGCCAACATAAAACTGATCAATTAGATCATTAACCTTGAAAGACATTACTGATCGGGACTAATCGCTCAGCTGCCGAACTGTGGGAAGCTCTGATCGGTCACATATCTTGTGTCAAGAACGACCTCTGAATATGGCTGAGCGATGTGATCCCGGTGCATCATTCACACGTTGTTTAAAAGCTGTTCACTTGGGATCAAATCACCCGCGATGCAGGAAGACAAGTATATACATATTGGCAAATTCTCGTACTGTACATGTTTCCAAACTTTACCAAACTGAAAATGAGGGATTTGAATATTAAAATGGCTCCTTCAGCCTCTTTTATGTGGAGTGTTTTTTAAAATATATTTCATGACTATAAAACAGGTTGTTGATGTCAGCGCATTAAAACATATAATTGCCCTTTCTCTCTCTCTTTCTGTACCCTGAGATACAGTTTGTCAACTTGGCGTTCTCACTGTGGAATGTTCTTGGAATTTGTGTGTGTGTGTGTGTGTGTGTGTGTGTGTGTGTGCATGTGCGAGTGCGTTTGTTTTATTGTGTGTGTGTGTGTGTGTGTTTGTGTGTGTTTTCGTAGGCAGGATAATGTATCACATGCACAGACACACGGCAGGACATGGACATTTGGGCTTTTTTCTACTGAGAGAGACAGAGAGAGGTGAGGGGTTAGAGAACGAGACTAGGGGAATGAAATCATAAAGATGTGAAGAGATTGCAAAAGATGGAAGAATGAAAATGAACTGCGTGTCTTCTTATGTGACTACATACCTGCTACTACTGCTTGTACTTCCACTATACTTTTATAAAACAGGTGTGAAATGCTTACAAGGCCAGCGATGATGTTACAGTATGTTAAAGACAAAAGACCAAAAGTACACACATGCAAAAAAAAATTGTGTAAAAGCTAGATCTGTGCGTGCGAGAGTGTGTTCTCTCACACAGGAATGTTGATCTGATAATGGGATTAATACTAAGAGCTCCACCAACTGACTGTTCCTCTCTCTCTCTCTCTCTCTCTCTCTCTCTCTCTCTCTCTCTCTCTCTCCAGGGTCATTAAGGACTGAAGGCATCAAGGCGTCAGATGTTCTTCCTGTGTTAAAGGAGAAAGTTGCCTTCGTGTCAGGTGAGTGTCAGTGTTGCAGTTAAATCCCCAAACCTGCAGTCCAAGAAAGGAGTCTGTGGTCATAAACTGTATGCTAGAGTTGTTTGAGATCACATCCAAGCCACTGAGGTCATAGAAACCTAAATCAAAAATATATCAGATAGTGGGGCAGAACTCCAGGGGCTGTATTCATAAAGAATCTTATCTTTCCAAATGCTGCCCTTGTAAATTGTGCTAAATGTTCCTAACTGAGAGTTTCTTAAATAAGAGCTATTCACAAAACTGCTGAGAGCAACTTTTAGGACAGAACTGAGAGAACTCCTAGATACCAAACCCTACATTGCTTGATGGCAAGATCTGTCTTCAGTATGTCCAGATAGATAGATAGATAGATAGAAACTAAATAAAATATGCACCTGTAATTATTATACCAGCATTCAAGCAAACAAAACAAACAGATTCTGAACAAATCTTCAGATATTAATAGGGTAGTTCACCAATTTAACCTCAAAATCCAGCGGTGACCATGACACCAGCTTCCTTTATTTAACTACACATCACAGTGACACATTACGTTACATTTTGGTTTGATTCATAATAAAAAAAAAAAAAAAAGCTAAGATATTCATCAGTGCTGCACTCTGACTTCACAGTCACAGTCGCGCCGAGTTGTGCAAAAGATGTTATGTGACCCCAAAAAAAGGTGGGGGGGTTGTGATGGTGGGCATGTCAAACACTTCGTTTCCTGCGTTCTGGTGAATTGTTCTGCAACAATTTGTGCCTTTTCTGCATCAATTATTGGTGTAAATTATTATTAGATATGTTTTTGGGGGGTGCACTGGTCAGTTTTGAATATTGCGGGGGTTGTGACTCCCCCATCCCCCCCCCCCCCTGTAAATTACGCCTATGCGTGAAGTTACAACAACTTGGAGCTGAACACACTCGGAAACTGTGGACTTCAGGAGGAGCCACCCACAGTGATCCCACTCATCGTACTCAGTAGCACTGTGTCAGCCTTTAAACCTTCAGGACTGCAGAAAAGATCATTGGTGTGGACCCAGACTTGCACACCTCCTGAGACAGGAAACGGGCAGGGAAAATCATCACAGGCCCTTCGCACCCTGAACATGACTTATGTGAACTTCTCCCCTCCGGCAGCCGCTGCAGATCACTGCGTGCCAAAACAAGCAGAGAAAGCAGACACATGAGCTGTTTCGCTCAAGTTGAGCAACCAAAACATTGCCCCTCTAAAATATTTACTTTTAAAATAATGTACTTTTAACAGTGGCTGTGTATAGAGGAAAAACCCAAAGCACAGATCACGAAAAAAAAGGAGGCACGTGAACATATACATAAACTTGCTTCACTCTGTATACCCAGCTCTGTGGTCGAGGACTTCATGAGTCATTCTGGGAAATGTGCTCTGGTTTATTGGCATTTCTTTAAATCAAACACAATCGTCCTGGGCGGCGCTAAGCGCCGGATGGAGCAACGGTGCCTCTGCAAAATAGCCACGGAAAGGAACCTGTTTTGGTGGAACGTGTGTACGTTTAAAGGTTGTTTTGAGTCGTGCAACAGAAAACTCAGATTGGACAGATAGTCTAGCTAGCTGTCTGGATTTACCCTGCAGAGATCTGAGGATTTAAAATGACAACACAAAGAAAGTGGAAGGTGACGGACATCCGGCCGAAATAAGGGACATCCGGCGGAATTGGTGTGTCCACCTGAACAATCCCGGGAATGAAACATCGTTGCTATAGGCCAGACTGAGTGCAAAACGGACCCGGCCCTGCTCAGATCCAGGATCTGGTCTCGCCTTGTCACTAGGAAATGAGTAAACCCATGAAAACCCATACTATGTGGTAGCAAAGTTGCACTGTAAGGCATTTAATAGTAAACATTTTGTAAAATGTAATTAAGAAGAGTTCCAGCTTCTATGTGATGGTGAACTGATCATTTTTTGGGGTTTTGAAGACATGAGCTTTTTGTAAATATAATTAATTAAATGTTTATATCTTTGATATTTTATATACAAAAAAAGATTAATTGAGAAAATAAGGGAAATAATTGTTAGTTTCAGCCCTGGTGAAAATGTTTAAATGAAAGAAAACATTGATATTCACTTAAATAAGTTTCTGATGAATCAAACCATGTGGACCTTTGATGCTCAATGTGAATTGTACACCAAGAATGTTTTGTAAATGTTGGCAAATATAGATGCCTTGGTAGGTTGCACTCCAGGCTCATACTACAGTATTGGAATCAAACAGTCTTCTCATAAACTAAGTGCTAGTACCATAGTACAAGACTTAAGTACTGCTTTGGTTGTAGTACTGGTTCTGTCTTGCCTGTCTTGTACAGTACAGTATATGAGAGAGAGAGAGAGAGAGAGAGAGAATGTAAAAGACAGAGTGCCAACAACAAGCTGTCATCAAGATTCCTCCTTAGAATACAGCAGCATGCTCCCTCCCACATCTCTCTCTCTCACACACACACAAACGGATTTTCCACGACTGAGTAGCAGTTTCATAAACAGTGCGGTTTGTGTTTCTTACATTAATCTAACCAAAACATCTCTACACACGTAATTTATCACAGAGAGGGAGAGCAGGAGTTTGTATTTCGGATGGCTCTCGGAGCCTTTGGAAAGTGTGTTTACTGGCGGGAGTAGCTGTGATGGGAGTTATGTTACAGATACAGAGATATTAATGCTATTAGTGTAAAGTAATGTGCAGATTAACACTGATACGGTCCGCTTGCTGATAATGGAGTGACGGAGTGGTTGTAGTGTAGACTATCTCTGTTGTATTTTTCATTTTAATTTAATGCTGCTGTTACTACTACTACTATTACTACTAGCCTGCTATGTATTAATACAAAACAGGATTACCTTTTTAACACTGCATTTGTGGCAACATCAAACATCCCACTTCTCATTTGTATGTGTCCATGCACAGGTGGGCGAGATAAAAGAGGCGGACCGATCCTGACATTTCCTGCCAGGAGTAACCACGACCGAATAAAACAGGAAGACCTGAGGAGACTGGTAACCTACCTGTCTACTGTTCCCAGGTACACACATTCCCATCAAACACATACAAATACAAATACACAATTATGTTTTGGAGCTGCTGTAACAAGAGAATGTCCCCAGTCTGGGACTCTTATCTTATCTTAGTAGCATGTGTATTCTTTATTTTAGATTACATTTAATTATATTTGGGCGCCCTGGTAGCTCTTGTGGTTGAGCGTGCGCCCCCATATACTAAGGCTCAGTGCTTGCCGCAGTGGCCGGGGTTTGAGTCCAACCCTCGGCCCTTTGCTGCATGTTGTCCGCATGTTTCCCTTACTTTAGTAAAAGTACTAATACCACACTGTAAACATACTCTGTTACAAGTAAAGGTCCTGCATTGAAAATGTTACTTAAGTAAAAGTAAGTAAGTATCATTATCAGGAAAATGTACTTACAGTATTAAAAGTACTCGATGCAGAGAAATCCTCAAATTTTAGAAAGTGGAAACGATCCAAACAGTTCTGTCAATCAACTAAGTGTTTAATGGTCTAATCATTTCAACTGAACTTGTAGGCCGTTATATTGTTGGGTAGTTATTTTATAATAAAACATATTTTATAAACTACATGTGTTTTGTGTGCAAAAATCTTAATTTGTAAAGTAACTAGTAACTAAAGCTGTCAGATGAATGTAGTGGAATAAAAAACGATATTTCTCTCTGAGGTCTAGTGGAGTAGAAGTAGAAAGTGGCATGAAAAGAAAAGACTCAGGTAAAGTACAAATACCTCAACATTTGCACTTAAGTACAGTACTTGAGTAAATGTACTTAGTTACATTCCACCACTGCACTTCACTTTGTTGTAAAGCACTTTGAGCTACAGTCTCTGTCTGAAAGGTGCTATATAGGTAAAGTTTATTATTAGTAGTTATTATATTTACAGTTATTATCTATTGTCAATGTTAACTTTGTTACCTTTTTATTACCCTTATCAGTCAGGACAATAAGGTTTAGTGAACCAGACTTTGTAGGAGGAAGAGGTGCAGGGTGGAGTGCATGTGGAGTGCTTCAGTGCGGTCCACACTGTGGAAATCAAGCGTTGCTTTCTCCGCCATCACAGAAGCAGGCTGAGAGCAGCGTTTGATTTGCATCAGCATGAAAGCTGCAGTGTTTGCAGCCGACAGCAGCGAGTCTGTCACTTCAAGTCCATTTATTCCTGCTGCCCCTCATCACAGTCTGAGGATGTTACAAGGAATGTGCTGGTCTAGAGAAAACTGATCAATAATCAGTCACAGACCAGTGAGTAATATGTACCTTTGTAAGAAATGTAAGATTTGGCTTTTCATTAGCTGACTTAAATTATCAGAGTGTCCTTAAATGCAACGACAGGAAGAGTTTTCAATCGAGTCTGCGCTTGAAACTGCATTCAGATGCTGATGTGCATGTAAAACATTTACCTGGCTGACTGGGACACGGTGCGATTGAACCAAACGAGCCCAGAGTCTGTATTACCATTTGATCCCTATCAGCCCCGCTCTGATTCCTCCTGCTAATCGAGCTGCTGTTTCCATGGCGACGATTGGAGTTTGTGCTTCCCTGAGGCAGACTATAATGGATGTGCTTTTGTTGAATTTGTATTAATAGAGGTTGTGTGTGGAGATGAGGTCATTTCGGTATATTTTTACTCTCCAATCAGCAGCAGCTGAATTTAAAGGCCATTAGACTCCAGCATTCACAACAGGCGTGCTGCACTGGTTACAGATCAGCTTCTAGTCTAGTTTACAAGTGTTGTCCTATCGCATGCTAAGGGAACGTTATTTTGATTACACTGCAGTTCTGTAATTGATTCCCATTTCTAACATTTCCTAGCCTGGGAAAACCCTGACAAATTTCCGGCAAATTTGAGATTTGCTCTTCAAGTCAGTCTGGCCAAGAGCCCATTCAAGCTCATTTCCAACTTTTCCAAATGGAGGCACCAATCACAACCGTTGAGGCGGGCTTTACACGATGACGATAGAGCAGCGACGGAAAGCAGCTTTTTGTTGACATTCAACATGATGGCCTCCGAAGCGCAGCAACCCGTTGATGCCGCTGTCGCTGCTACGTCACCCGGATCGTTGGTCTGATTGGGTGAAGGACTATCCAATTGCGCCCAGATGCATTTGAGCAGCGTCCGTTGGTGACACCCCTTTGGAAATGGGCTGTGAATGAAGCTTGTCCAGACCCGCTCTCAGTTACAACTGAAAAGGGTCTGGTGTCAACCAGGCTATACATTTCCCCTTTATCCAATTTTGTTTACATAGTATTTGCAGACACTTATATATGCTGCATACACTTTATACAAACCAATGTATACAACATGCAACAAGCACAGCCAAATCACCATCTGGAAAGCATTCTGGTGTCTTCACAGATCTGTGAAGACGCCAAACAAATCTGAAAATCAAAAAGTGTATCAATGAGTACGTTTACATGCACACCGATATTCCACTATTATTCTGAATACGACAATGTTCCGAATTTGATACAGGTCAAGTAAACAGCATATTCCGGTTGGATATTCCGAATAAGGCCTTTTTCCGAATATAGCATTTTCCGATTAAGACATGTGGGATATTCCGGTATTATTCGGGTTTTAGAGGCATTCTTTAGACATGTATACAGCGCATTCGGAATACGCGTCTCAATCTGGGGTTTTACAGCAGTTTACGGCCTCTTGCCTGTTTACCGCTTATGGCCAGCTCTGTGTGTTGCTATTGTTGCTGTACACAAATCAACCAGCCAACAGTTTGCAAGGCTGCGGACCCGAAGGAGAAACACAGCTACTTTTAAACATTATCAAAGACTTGGATATCAACAGGTTTTTGGATATGCGCACACATCTCTACGTTGACTTTTTCAAGAAGCTGGTTGAAGGAATGAAAGGGTCGCTGAGTTTTCGCACAGTCCAACAAGTCCTCCACTGCTGGAAAACTTAGAAAAATCATATTTTGCACGGCCACATTTAAACGGGAATATAAGTGGAACATTCACTTTCATTAGCCATGTAAACAGCTTAGACGGAATATCGTCTTTTTTGGAATAAGGAATATTATGTGCATGTAAACTCCGTGATTGGTTTTCCTTGCTTTCAGGGTACTAATGTACATCTGATTGTACCAAATGTGAACAAAATTATTACTAATTTAATTTGCTAAGGTGATGTAAATAATGTGGAGCATTTGCATTTTGCATCAAGTGTTAAAATAAGTTTCACATTTTGCAAAATAGGTGACACATGTATCTTACAGAGAGAAGATATGGACCGCTCATATCTGTCCTGTATGTATAAGACTAGAGCAAGCAGACAGTTAAAGGGGCGCTTTGCAGTTTTGGCAATTTCTTTGCTGTTTTCTCACTTTTTGCTCGCAGGTTTCTCTATAGAGCTCCTCCTACAGCTTTGGAATAGATATTTGGCAACACTGTGTAAAAGCTGGCTCGGTCAGTCTGCCGTTTCCTCTTTCTCTGTTCCTCCGACAATGCTTTCCTAGCTTTCTGCTTCTTTTTTGCCGGCTCAGCCATGACGATAGTGTGAAAAACTCCATCGCTACCTTGTTCTTGCTAGCCAGTTCCTGAATGGGGGCGTGTATGTGTGCAGTGCCTAAAGCAATTCGTTACATCGCAAGACCTGATATCACGCGATACTTCCTGACGCTGAGGCAGGCGGCTTGCCGGACAAAAGTTGCAAGGGTGGTTTTTCAGCTCACAGGCGGTAGGGAGGAGCGAGATTACCACCATTCAACCCAAAAAAAGTCATATAACCATTCCAATGCCTCCGAAGCTGTTCATTTGAGGTAAATTAAGCTAAAAAACCTGCATAGTTCTCCTTTAACTTAGTTTAGCACAAAGACTAGAAACAGTAGAGACTTAAGGAAACTAGTGCTCCTGTCAAGAACTAGTTTAAATTTTGTTTGTCAAAAGGTATACTATAAAAGGAAATAATAATAAATAATAAGGCTGACTGCAAGCTCATGGCCTCTACTGCTTCCTTATAGATCAGTACAGACCACTGCTGAGACTGGTTCACTGAAGGTTTCTTTCAGTAGTTAGTCTGATGTAACAGTCTGGCAAGGATTACGCAACATGAATTAATTTATCTGTTTAGGACCTTCAAGCTATTCTACCAGTTCTTCTGAAACTCTCTATTGCCCTTCTCTGTGGTCCCTCTCCTCTCCTCTCCTTCCTATCTGTCCATTCTGTCTCTCTTATCAGCGAGGATGTATGTAAACGTGGTTTCACCGTCATCATTGACATGCGTGGTTCTAAGTGGGAGCTGATCAAGCCTCTGCTGAAGACACTGCAGGAGTTTTTCCCGGCGGAGATCTGTGTGGCGCTCATCATCAAACCGGACAACTTCTGGCAGAAACAGAAGACGAACTTCGGCAGTGCGAAGTTCTCCTTTGAGGTCAGTGGGCTTCCTTGTTTGTATTTTTTTCCCCCAACATACAGTACCTTAGTCTTATTTCAGATTGCATTTTTTGCACAGCATTCAAGCTCACCATAGATCGTCACTGTGAAAGGATTGTATGCTAAAGCAGGCAGTGAACATAAAAGAAATCACAGTACGTTCAATGTTAGCAGCTATCACATATAACGTTTCATACTTGTTTGGTTAAGTTTACTACCAGTTAACATCTCCCATGTAACTTTACTGTATCATTACATCTTTTTTTTTTTAAAGACAAATTCCTGACAATCTTTGAAATAATTTATATTCTGATTTCATACATGCTATTGTATTCATATTGTTCTTGTCTTGTAGAAATCTAGCAAGGAGATATGTTATTTCAGGCTAAATAATGTTACTTTGATTAAAGATAGATGGTTCCACTAACCAGCTCACTAACATTGTTTGGTTCTAGTAAGTTAAAGGTTCTGACACACCAACCCGACGGCCGAACTTAAAAAACGGCCAACGTCAAAAAAGTGCCTCGGAACACACCGAAGCGAGGCCGACTTGAGCGTACGTTCTGCGCGTGTGCGAGACGTAATACGTCTCCATAACAGCAGGCGGCGCTAATCTGTATTGTCGCCCCAAAAAATGAAAACCGGCAGCTGATTGGACGAGTGCGTCACGTGGTTCTGGCTGCTCCCGGATTTTACAACGGAGCATAATTGCGGCTCGTTCGGAATACGATCGCATATTTTACGAAGATAGTTCACCGAAACGTGTTTCTGAAAACATTTTAAGCGAGAAATAGGCCATGCAGTTGCTGAATCTGTCTTCATTTCAGATCAACAAAGGTCAGTTTAAAATATTTTCGTCAGATTTTGAGAGGCGATAGTTCCCGCTCGTCATTTCCGGTTTAGCACTCCACCAATCAGATTGGTTATTGGGTCCGACTGCCCGCCTTCCAATTCAACATGTCAAATCCGCCGAAATGAAGGCTGTCCAACGGCCAATAATCGGGTTGGTGTGTCAGGGCCTTAAGATGCTCTCTTTTGCAGGTAAAACAAAGTAAAACCTCTTTCCCAACACAAATACAGTACAGTGCACTACCACTATATATACCAGTAAAAAAGGGTAATTAAAAATATGTTTATGCCTGATTTTAGGAGGCTACAGTCCCCTCCTTCCCTGTCCATGTGTCCATGACTTCAGTTTAGCAGATAAAAGAGTTATTAAGAGAAAATGTACTGTCTACACACGATACCATATTTTGGTATGAAAACCAGAATTTTTTATTTAAGATGAGACATCATCAGACCTGCATGGTGTCAAAAAAATAAACAAATGGGAGTAACATGGATGATCCGTCTCTGCTAAAAAACATGCATTTTGATATTTCTCCTGAATTTCTGTTTGTGTGTAACAGACCAGCATGGTGTCAGTTGAAGGTCTGTCCAAACTAGTGGATCCCTCCCAGCTGACGGATGACTTTGAAGGCTCTCTGGACTACAACCACGAGGAGTGGATGGAGCTGAGAGTCTCTCTGGAGGACTTCATGTCCAACGCTGTTCACCTGCTGTCCAGACTGGAAGACCTGCAGGTGCGGGATGGACAGATAAATGGACAGATGAATGAATGGTCAATCAAGGGATGGATGGATGGATGGTCAATCAAGAAATGGATGGATGGATGGTCAATCAAGAGATGGATGGATGGATGGATGGATGGTCAATCAAGGGATGGATAGATGGTCAATCAAGAGATGGATGGATGGATGGATGGATGGTCAATCAAGGGATGGGTGGATGGATGGATGGATGGTCAATCAAGGGATGAATGGATGGATGGATGGTTAATCAAGGGATGGATGGATGGTCAATCAAGTGATATATGGATGGTCAGTCAAGGGATGGATGGTCAATCAAGGGATGGATGGACGGATGGTCAATCAAGGGATGTATGGATGGATTGATGGTTAATTAAGGTATGGATGAATAATCAAGGGATGGATGGACGGATGGTCAATCAAGGGATGTATGGATGGATTGATGGTTAATTAAGGTATGGATGAATAATCAAGGGATGGATGGTTGATGGTCAATCAAGGGATGGATAGATGGATGGTTAATCAAGGGATGGATGGATGGATGGAAGGTTTAAAAGGATTAAAGGATTCATCCCAATATGAAAACGTTGTACTGTGTGTTGCAGGAGCTTCAGTCCAAAAAGGAGTTTCCTGCAGATGTGGAGGGATCTCGTCGGTTGATAGATGAGCACACACAGCTGAAGAAAAAAGTGAGGGAGCTACTGTCAGAACAGTCTGATACAAACTGTAGACATCTAAAGGAATGGCATTTACAGTAGCTGGGCTGAAGCTAGCAGACCTCTGTGTTAAACATAGGCCTGTAACAATTATTACATAATTGTCTAAACCCAATTTTGTTTACGTAATCATGGTTTCTTTATTTAACCACGAATAATTGCTAACATTAGCAAAGGTCCTAAGTTGTAAGACTGTTGATTTTGTTTAGATATGCCAAATTGTAATTATATAAGTGATTATTGGTCAAGCTGTCACTTGTTGCCATAGCAACTCCAAACATCCTGGGCTGTAGCTGCCTCAAGCCAGAGAATAACCAAAGCGATATAACCAAAAGATGTATCATTCATCATGTTAAATATTGTTCTATTTGACTGAAAGAGACAATTATATTGTTACTCCCAGTTATTTCTGGGACAATTATTTGTACAGCAACATGTGTAATTGTTATAGCTCTAGTTAAACACATAGGATAAACATCATAGTTCTCTCATCATTACATATTTGAATCATGTTAAGGCACTAAAGTCATTTTTGTACTCTCCTGTAGGTGCTGAAGGCCCCAGTGGAGGAGTTGGATCGGGATGGCCAGAGGTTGCTGCAGTGTATTCGATCTAGTGATGGTTTTTCAGGGAGGAACTGCATCTCAGGCTCTGCTGATTTCCAGAGCTTAGTGCCCAAGGTAAATTCACTCAATCTGGGAATATAGCCAGCTGATGTGACTCTAAATCAGTATCATCTCTTGAAATTTTTTATCCACGATACAGTAGAGGAAAAGAGCCTCCAAACAAGCCCAGGGGTACTTGCTGTTTACATTCACACGTACACTTTCATACAGTCATTTGACTGCTAGAATATTGTGAAGAAAAACTAAGATTTTACCCCTTTTTTACCCTTTAGGAAAACTGGCAGTAAATACCAAACAATGTAACCAGAGCCAAGGCGATACAGGATAGAACAGTCACTTTTACTAATTATGAAGACGAATCTTGAGGATTTCACTAAGTGATTCTTCTACAGAACCGACATTCTGCATATTTCATCATTGTGAACACTAAAAGCACACTATCCCAAATGCATGATGGTCAAGGCCCACAGCTCATTAAGCGTCCCTCATTAAGGCTATTGAGAAGTCTTTGCTGCATGCCAATTCATTAGCCAAAGGACTCCACAGGAAAAGCTGTGAAAGAGCTCAGCAAGTTTCATTGCACAGGTTGTTTGCATAAAACATTACAAAAACAGAAAAATGCATTTATATTAATTATTCATATGAATGTCTACCAAATGTATGTCTACAGGTGAAGGATTGACAATTGAGAGGTATGTCACGGAAAACCTGCTTGTTCTTACACGACCCACTGGTTCATTTCAAAGGCCTGCAAATAAGCAGAACTCTGTCGGGGGTATCAAATGATAGACATGACTTGAGTAACCAGCAACACAAATCTGTCATTGTTTTTTTTTTGTTAAATTAGATTAGCAAAACAGAATTTTGTGGTGGTTAGAGTGCATACCAAACTACATCCATGGCTGCCAACTGGTGATGTTAACTGATGCAAAAATGCATCTTCTGCACACATTAAAAGTGTTACAACTTGAGCAGGAAATTGGCATGAAGCATTACACACTGGGATTTCCAGCAAAATATAGACTAGATGTTGTAGTTTGGGACAGTTAGCCTTACCAAGAACTGCATCATGTTTCTGTGCTTTTTTTTTTTAAAATGCTCATATTATGCTTATTTTCAGGTTCATGATTGTATTTAGAGGTTATATCAGAATAGGTTTACATGGTTTAATTTTCAGAAAACACCCTATTTTTGTTGTACTGCACATTGCTGCAGCTCCTCTTTTCACCCTGTGTGTTGAGCTCTCTGTTTTAGCTTCAGAGCGAGACATCTCACTTCTATCCCATCTTTGTTGGGAGTTGCACATGCGCAATACCTAGGTAAGGACTACAAGCTAGTCAGAAGCAGAGTATGAGGTCGTGACACGCTAGCAGCTAGCCTAGGCGAGCATTATCACGTGTTACAAAGTGACATCATAAAAAAGACCATCTAACAATTCTTAATTCTTTCTTTTTGCCAGGTGGCCAGTCTGCTGGATAAGCTCCACTCCACGAGGCAGCATCTCCATCAGATGTGGCACGTTAGGAAGCTGAAGCTGGATCAGTGCTTCCAGCTTCGCCTGTTCGAACAGGACGCCGAGAAGGTGAGTCATGCCCATGGATATTTTATAAGACCTGGATGCAACTTTAATGGCGGAGCCCCGTTCATTCCTATGAGAGTTGCTCAGTGGCGCATCCGCCAAAAAAAGTTTCTAAACTTCTGATTTTACTTCCATGATATGTGACCACTCACTATGCGCACTAATGTTTCTCCCATAATGCCTCGGGCTCTTTTTCACTGCTGGCCAATGGGGGGAAATCCGTGGAGGGGCTGAGCACTGTATGTGGGGGCCTGGTCATACTGGAACCTGGTCACTAAATGAGCAGACATTATCACAAGTGGCTGCGCGGTATCGAGAAAACGCAACTAGTGTGATAAACTTGGATCAGCCATTCTGTTTACTGACTCTTCTTATCATCCTGAGAAAGTGGAACCTAAAAATAAGTTAAGAGGTTAAAAAAAGGTTGAGAGCATAATGTTTGCTAACAATTTCTCAACCAAAATAACATAATATCCTCATATTGAATTTAATTATTTATGTTAATCTTTACCTGTCCAGTTTTCCATCCTTGTGGATAGTTTCATACAGTATTTTTCACTCTCTGTCCTTTTCACAGCCTGTCTGTCGAAACAGAGGAACACAGTTAGCAACTAATCCAGTGGAAAATCACCCAGCATTGCTATGCCTACACCAGTTAAGGGATTAGCTGCGGTTGTGACTGAAAGCTTGGATTCCATTCATAATTATCATACCAGTTGTTTACACCAACATGCAAAACTATTTCACTTTCCTTCCAAAATGCTATATATAGAAAGATCACACTTTGATGTGAAGGGGTCAGCATTTAAGGTAATACAAGTAATTGTAACCTCAGGAATGCTTTTATTTTTAGTAAATGGCACTTTGAGCTAAAAGAAATACTGCACAAATACAGCAGAGAATATCTTCTGTACACACGTCATTGATTACTGCAAACCGATGTCTGGGGTTGCTGATATCTGCACACCGGATAAATACCAATATATTCTGGGGAATAAGCTTATAGTTTTAAAGATCAGCTGATGGATCCAAAATGGCTGAACCATGTCAACACCCGTAGCCCTGCCTCTTGCTAACAGAGCTGCATGTGTTTGGTAGAACCCTAAGTGTTGTTGATGGGAGTGCAGCTTGTACTCTCAAAGACACACACACACACGCACACACGCTCACAAACACAGACGGGCGTCAGCTGACTTAGTGTGTCATTCCAAACAGAAATCCACATGCAGGAGCGGTAAATATTTACAGTAAAGCAAACAGAGAGAAAAAAAGCAAACAGTTTTGTCCACATCAGTGTTACCACGCTGAGGAACTGCAGGGGTGTGTGGACGAGTTTACACTGTGGGAAACACTCGGCGCTCGCAGTGGAGCCAGGGAAACAGTCAGACCTGACGACGCGTTCCGTGGAAATCACTGCTTCCATGGAAATCACTGCTCGAGGAGTGACTGCGTGGATGATGTGGTAACCATGGTAACCACTCGGCACCACAACCGGCCTCCCATCTGTCTGCAAAAGATTGATTGAGATGGAGAAGCAAGCGTGAAGGTTGTCCTGGCCTCTTAGATGAAAGCAACAAAAATGACTTTCATGGTTTCAAAAAGGAATATTCGTTGTTTGTTTTACAGCCTGGCACATGTTTATGTCATTTTGGCCGCAGTTTCTCTCAGCCATGGCAACGTTTCACTATGGTTTTACTCACCCGACTTTATTTTAGATACGCAAGATCAATCAGGGCAGCTGCTTAAATAAAAATGCTAGATGTTATAAACTTCAGTGCAATCAACTTCAAATACATCATGCAAAGGCTTATATCAAAGAAGAAAATATAGTTTTAGGAGTCGCCAGCCGTCAGTATTTGTGTCTGGTAATGACACAAGTTAGATCAATCAAAAGAATCTTATCTTCTCCACACGCTGAGAAAATTCCTCAGTTTTTTAAGTTCATTCTTGATCTTGGGAAACAGTAAGCTGAGATAGAAATTTAAAGGTCCACTTACTAGCTTTTCCAAAGCAACACAGAACGCTATAATACTGTCAAACATCGTTTGAGTTTAAGATATCCTTGTAAATTGATCAAATGGTCTCTCACATGGCATATGTTTTCTATTTGTTCCTGATGCTACTCAGTTCCAATGCGATACAAGAAATGAATGTGTTTCATAGTTTGCAATGTTGTTAATGTTGTTGTTGGTGTGTGTGTGTGTGTGTGTGTGTGTGTGTGTGTGTGTGTGTGTGTGTGTGTGTGTGTGTGTGTGTGTGTGTGTGTGTGTGTGTGTGTGTGTGTGTGTGTGTGTGCGCGCACAGATGTTTGACTGGATCAGCCACAACAAGGAAGTGTTCTTGCAGAGCCACACAGAGATTGGCCGAGGATACCAACATGCTGTGGAGCTGCAGACTCAACACAACCACTTCGCCATGAACTCCATGGTAGCTAATGTCATCAAAGCCGTAATTTTCACACTAACGCCACTGTAGATCACTTAGAGCAGAGATAAGAAGCGGTTACTATTAGGATCAACACACAGCCACTCTCTGTGCGAGCTAACCTGTTTATCTGCCCAAAGTGTTAACTACACTCAGAATATAGCAATGTGGTTAAATTAGCTTATGTTGTTTGGAGAAGCAGGCAGGAGTGCCGACACGGAAGCTAAGCAGTGTACTGCTGTGGACGTGGGCAGCGGCTAAACGTATTTTAGACACCTAAAAAAATCTATATCAGTTCAGGTGTAAGCTATATTTAGAATATTGTCACTGTTTACCAAGCCGTCAGCCAGCGCTTTCTGACGGGGAACTGAAGCCGTTGTATACATCTCTGCTCTCTTCAAAGCTACCAGACTCCTTTGACAAAAACTGTAATTTTACCTCCAGAACACGGGAGTTGCTGGTCTACCGCTGCCTCGATCGGTTAGTTAGTTAGTGTTATTCAAACTATCCCTTTGACTTAATAAAGCTGCCTTGAAGGTAAATGAGAAGAAATCTTTAAGATTTAGCAAAAAAACACAACTACAGCAGAGAAAACACACAAGAAATAGTAAGACGTAATTGACCTATTTTTACAAATTTAACTTCTAAATTTAGTAGAAATTAACTGCTGGATTGTGTTGTGACGAAATAAAAAAAATAAAGAAGAGTTTTATAGAAACAACTAGCTAACAGCACTGTTCATATAGTTGAGTTTCTACACACAGTATTCTATGTGAAATGTTGTACCAATGACAGTAGTACCAACAGGATCAGCATGTTTTTCTTTCTTTTCCCCAGAATGCCTATGTCAATATCAACAGAATCATGTCAGTGGCGAGCCGCCTGGCAGAGGCCGGTCACTACGCCTCCACACAGATAAAACAGATCTCGAGTCAGCTGGATCAGGACTGGAAAAGTTTCGCTGCTGCACTTGACGAGCGCTCCACCATCCTCGCCATGTCGTCTGTCTTTCACCAGAAGGCTGAACAGGTGAGATCATTAGAAAAAAGTGTACCCAGACGTCTTTTGAGCAGAGCTTTTCTACTGAACAAATCTGTACCCAGCTAGCATTAGATGGAAACTAGTCTTGCATTGCCAGACCTTCCTCCACAGCGTGGCTGAGAAGGGTCTGGCGAATCCACACAACATTCTGGGATGGGAGAAATAAAGTGCTCTGGTTTATTGGCGTTTCTATAAACCAATCCCAATTGTCTTGGCCATTGCTAATGCTGCGTTCCAGACACAATTTTTAGCCTGTAAGTTACGACTTCAAGTCATGACTCACGACTTGGTAGCATTCCAGGCAAAGTCACGACAAACCCTTCTAGCTAGCGCTAGCTGATACTAGCGATTTCTAGTCTGCGACATATTTTGGGCTTCATTTAATAAACATAACCTGTACTATTACACAATAGCATGTGTATTGTTTTGATTACAATGTGCGGAATTACTTTACGTTGCCTATTTATTTCTATTTCTCACGGTTAATCACCGGCGTCTGTACAGCATCAATGGGGGTTGCCATTGTTGTTTATGTGTGTGTGTGACGTCAAAAACTGTAACTGGGAGTACAACGATCTGGTATGAGTTCATGGGTAGTAAGTAACGGGTTTGACTGCTGTTCCAGGGCACTTTCACGGGTAGAAGGTTGTGAATCGGCCAGAGTTTAAAATTACAACACAAAGAAAGAGGATAGTCCAAAAATAATTGACATCCGGCTGAACTTCCGGCGGCACCGGAGCAATCCCAGGACTAGGATAGAAACATATCGGACATGTTTGTGGGGAAAATGTAAATACCCTCTCCTCCTAAACTGATGTAAGGACTTCCTCTTCACTTCTATGCCATTAGTGGAAAAGTTGTTCCATGCACTGTGAGACTGCTTGTGCTCGGTCGCTGATTTGGCAACTATCTAATCTAAGAATCTCTCTGCTGCAGACACATGTCCAGAATGTTAAATGTAAATGGGACATTTTTAGCGTCTGATTATATTTAATAGATCAAACTGCTCTACTGCTGATTCTTGGAAGGTTGACATGGCAACAGATGGGACTTGTTTGATTCCTGCTGGGCCCTTGACATTAGCTACAACAGACTTTGAGAGAGCTGGAGATGAAAGAGGGAGAGAGATAGAGAGAGAGAGAGAGAGAGAGGGTGGGTGGTGGGAGCAGAGAAGGGATCGGCTGAGATTTAGAAAGAGCCTGATGAAAAACAGAGAAACAAAAACGTGTCAGGATGAAAGATGAAACACAAAATGGGGAAAGAGACAAACGCGAAAGAAAATTGGCAAGACTACAGAGAGAATGAACATTAGTGTGTGAAAACGAGAGCGATTTAAAGAGAGAGGTAAAGGCTGTCTTCATTTTTGCAGCCACATTAGTTACACACGTTAGTAAATTACCTCAAAACTAACAACACTAACAGTCATTTATACTAATATACATACAGTGGCACTCATACGTTTATGAACCCATGCTAAGGTTGACTAAAAAGAGGAATAAAAAAAATCATCTTTTGGAAATTGATCTTAATGCCTTAATTAAAAAAAATGAGGAAAAATCCAGCCTTTAAGGACACCAATTTTCTTTGTGAATGAATAATGTATCGTAAATAAATAAATGTTCTTCCTTAAAATACAGGGGGCATAAGTAAGTACACCCCTATGTTAAATTCCCATAGAGGCAGGCATATATATATGAAATAAAACCATGCCAATCTCTAGGTATGGTGAAGGGTATGTGATGATGTGTGCCACACTGTATATATATATATATATATATATATATATATATATATATAGGGGATTAAATGTAAGGATGGAACTAGAGGAAAACCTTGAAGAAAACATGTATTAATTAAAATCAAAAAGGTTTATTGCTTAGGTTCTTAAAGTTATTTTTTTTTTTTTTATCTTGTGACCTAAAATTGAAATTTAGTGTTCTACCAAGGACCCAAGCTCATTAATGCATAACCTCTACATGTATCATACATTACTACAATGTTCTACTATCAGTAAAGGCAGAAACAGAACATTGTGAAGAAAACTGAACTAAAATGTATAGGACAATAAATGTGTGTCCGTGTTTGCTTCCTCAGTTCCTGTCGGAGGTGGAGGCCTGGTGTAAAGTCTGCAGTGAGGGGGGGTTACCGTCCGAGATGCAGGAGCTGGAAATCGCCATCCACCGCCACCAGAGCCTGTACGAGCAGGTGACCCAGGCTTACACGGAGGTAAGCCTGGACAGCTAACCACATACTGTAGTCTCGCATTGCCAGACCTTCCTCCACAGTGCTGCGTGGGAGGGCCGGATCGGTGCATAAACTCCAGTACTTTCCGATACCGGTACCAGCATTTTAGGCCATACCGAAGGCTTTTTCGATACTAGTATCGGTATCGGAACATCTCTAGTTTTTAACATGTGCTCTCCCGACTTGATGCATTTATTTAATGAGGTGACACTATGTTACAGCGTTGACAGGGTTCCCTTTAAGTTTCCTAATACGGCGAGACACAAACTCAACTGTAAGCAGAATCTTTTCCTTTTTGACGTAAATTGGTGATGATGAGTGAATGAGTTCAGCGATAACATCACGTTCTCGGTTCTGTGCCTACAAACGTCTTTTGAATGCTTAAAAGCAGAGAAGATGGAGCTGCAGGTGTCTCTGCCAGGCGCGCGCACGTGTGTGTGTGTGTGTGTGTGTGTGTGTGTGTGTGTGTGTAGTGGCGTGTGCTGAAGCTGCTCTTTACTTGGCAGAAACAGGGTCTGTAATCAGAGCGTTTCATTACTGGTTCAAAAGAAACAAACCCCATCATGCAGTTTGGTGTTCTACCTCCTGATCAAGGCAATAGCGTGCATTAGGCCTAGGTTTGGAATCATTTTCACAGCTAACCGTGTAAAAGAAATACTGCTTTGCATGTTTTACTTGTGCATCTCATTATGTAAATTTCCATTTCTTTGCAAGTGGCAGACCTGTGGTTAACAGCTCAGGAGCCAGACGTGTTTCTGCAAAGGTTCCTTCTCCAGTAAAAGCAGTAGTGCTGAAACAATTAGTTGATTAGACGTCAGACATATTTCTTTAAAATGCACATTAACAATGACACCAGCCCACAATAACTGAAATAACTATCACTCTAAACCAGGGATCTTCAACAGGGGGTCCGGTGTCAGAGTCAGTGCAGGGGGCCTCCAAATCATTGTTCATTTTTGAAGGTTTTTTTAAAAATTAAAAAGTCAAAACATGAATCCAACATATTTTTAGGAAACAGAAATCCCCACTGCTTACTGGCCTATAGGTAAGGTGGTCACTAAGGTAGCCATCCACAGATCCAGTTCATCCTCAGGATTCGCTGTGCTACATGTATGGTTTCACATGAAAACATGATTTATAAAACCATGCCAACAATTAGTAGGCTATTTTAATAGCTTAGTATTCTATGCAGAAATGTATGTGTAAAGGCTTTAGGCCGCCCTGCACATTATTTTAGGCCCAGTTTATTATGCAACTTAATTTTATACAATATGTGTAGTAGGGGGTCCATGCTCTGTCTGTCTTTCAGTCAAGGGGTCATTGGCTTAAAAAACGTTGAAGACCCCTGCTCTAAACAGTATTTTGAAAGGTTCATTATTGTTTTGTTGTCTTCGGGTCAAATGTGACCCTTTTTTCAAAATGTCTATATCAGAAATATGGGTTTCTTTTTAACTACCTTAATTTGGATGATTCCATACATCGTGCAACAAAATATAGGATCTCTACTTTCCTTGACTTTTGGGTGAAAAAAATTAGCATTTGAAAAAAAAACAAAAAACAGACTGAACATTGACATTTACCCTTCTGTAATTATCCTTCCTTTAATATGAGTCTAAATTATTCATAATTTCTGCTTTTTTTTAACTCTAGAATTAGGTATAATTTCCTATAAATGAACTGGTAATAAGTTGGTGTTAGTGGTGTTTATAAATGGTAGTGAAAAGAAGCGTTAAACGTAAAAAAAAAAATTAAAAAGAGACAAAAACATTGAAATAAGAGAGAAACATGTTGATAAAAGAGACGAAAACGTCAGAAAAAGTGTTGATTTTCAGGACGACAAGTACATGGTCGAAAGGAAGACAACACGAGGGTTAATGATCTGCAATGAGCTGCACAATATATTGTTTGTTTTTATCGCGCTCGCCATATACTGTCACGATCAACACACTCAGAGATTTTTGGTTAGTTGAAAGAAAATATCAGTAGAAAACTGCACTTTATAATGCAGCTGTCATTCTTTTTTTAGCGGCGCCTTTTATTTTCACGTCAATGTTCAATGTGTTCAATGAAAGAACGTTTGAAATGATTTCCTTTCATTTGTTTTAAGTTCAACAAGCAGTTTGAATACTGAAAGCTGAACTTTGCAGAAAGGAAACCAGGGTCACTGCTTGTGTGTTTCGCAGAGGTTTCAGTGGTGTGTTTCCATGTATAATTTAGCAATTAGCAGCAAGCAGTGAAATGCTGAATTGGAAAGTATATATTTGTGTCAGAAAGGAGAGAAGATCGACACCGAGCAGAGAAGAAGCAGAAAATGCTTCAACTAAAAACAAAAACCATATAAAGGTTAAGGTTTACTCTTTGCATCTGTATGCCTGTTTTCCTGTCTTCGTCCACCTGTTGCGTCTAATCTTTCCGTGACCTGTCTGTGTTTTCAGGTGAGTCAGGACGGTAAAGCCCTATTGGATGTCCTCCAGAGGCCTCTGAGTCCCGGCAACTCTGATTCGCTGACAGCCTCTGCAAATTACTCCAAAGCGGTGAGTGCCAGTGTGTTCCTCTGTGGGGAGTTGAGGCTTCTTCTGCTAGCCAATTACAAAAGAGAGGCAGCTTTTTTTTTTACTTTTATTTTTTTTATATTGAATATAAAATGAATTCAAAATGTCACTGTCTAGCTAACATTTGTGTTATTTTTCGCAGGTTCACTGCATCCTGGATGTGGTTCACGAGGTTCTCCACCATCAGCGGCGTCTGGAGAATATTTGGCAGCATCGAAAGGTCCGACTGCACCAGAGACTGCAGCTGTGTGTGTTCCAGCAAGACGTCCAGCAGGTACACACACACACACACACACACACACACACACACACACACACACACACACACACACACACACACACACACACACACACACACACACACACACACACACACACCGAGAGCAAGTGAAATGAAAAGATTACCTAGCCTGTTCTTGCACACCATTGCTTTAGCATTGAATCATACATCATATGCTGTATGATTCAATATCATACATGTATACAAAATAGATGTATTATTATTATGCATGCATCTCCATGTGTATGAACTGTACAAACGATTCCAAAAAAATGTTTCCAAATTTTTTGGTCAAGACTCAGTGCTGCTCAGTCATTTTATTATTGTTGATATGGCATGTTTTTCCTGAGACGCACGCATGCACACACGCAAGCACGCACGCGTGCGCGCACACACACACACACACACACACACACACACACACACAGAAAGCAAGTGAAATGAAAACATTAGGAGTGTTTTAGCGAGAGAGAAGTGGGAGTATCTTGTTGATATTGAATGTTGAATGTAAACTTTGGTTTCTCCATAATGACTTTTTAGGAACTGAGAAAACAAAACAATATTCTAACTTTTTATTTCCGTTTTGAGTTTACTGAAAGGGGTTTGTAAGGGGTCAGAGAAATTAGTCAAACCACAGTGGAGCATGTAATCTAGTTATGTCAGCATGGGATCAAGTGAACAGATGTGTGAGTGATGAACTTTGCTTAGGAGAACCAATGAGAATCACAACACATTCATTCATCTGTGCTTTCTTCTCCTCCCAGCTTAAAAAGTGTGTAATGTGAAAATTCCTGATGTCAAACGCACAGAGCAGATATTTCACAGATGAACAGACTATATGGTTTCGGGAAGGTGTCTGACCAGATTCCTGGAGGTTTTTGGAGATATTCGGGAGCTCAAAATGTCATATCACAGCTATGTTTTATAAAGGTTATTTTTAACCCGCAGAGTGAATCATCAGTGGGGGAGGAGGAGGTTTATTACTTTATTTCGTGTGATTGTGGGTCGGACAGTAATGCAGTAGGAATGAGGTACAACCAATTACCACTGGCATTAGCGAAACCTGTGGAAACTCAGTAAAAAGTACACTCTCTAAAGACTTTTTCCCTCCAAAGTTATGAAGGATAAGTACAGTAACAAGTAGTGCTGGGTGGTATGACCAAAAATGTGTATCTGTACTGTACTATATTTTTTAGGATTCTGCCAGTTTCATGATATATTACGGTATTTCTTTTTTGGACCTTATTAGAGGTTTACAGTGGCTTATTCTACTGTCAGGAGTACATAGAATACATAGAATATAAAAAACATGCTGTTCCGCGGTGTAATTTTGTAAATGAGCGAATTAGTAAATTAGTAAAGAGCACATTGAATTAATTAATTAAATAAACAGGTCCATTGTAACTGAAGTCATGATGTATGTGCTGTATGTATGTATGAATGAATGGCCCATGGCAGAGAGAGGCAGGGCATCAGGCGGACTACAAATTCAAAGATGGATGCCGAACGGGTGCCATGCAAACATTAATACATGACGAGAGAGAGAGAGAGAGAGAGAGAGAGAGATTGCTCTATCTAGTCATTTTGAATCGAACAAGCACAGTTGAACAGCTTTATGCAAAACGAAACTGCCGTCAGTGTGTGTGAGATACTATAGCATGCATCACATGCTCTCAAACACTCTCACACTCACACACACACACACACACACACACACACACACACACTCTCACACAGGAGAGAAAAACAAGTGTGTAAAGAAGAGTAGGTTATAAATTAGTTGAAAACAGAGCTTTGCCAACTGTACTGGTCATGCATCAGCTTCTATGAGACCCCAGAGAGAGACACGGAGACGCACACAGAGGGCGAGACATGCACAGAAAGTGAGACAAGGAGCAAGTGAGAGAGTCGGCTCATACCAATAGTCTGTAAATCACTGAAAACAGGGCTATTCCAACCAGAGTTGTAATGTTACAGGATATATGTGACCCCAGAGAGGCAGAGGCAGAGATGCAGAAGTTAAGGCTGAAAGAGAACATATTAGGTGTGTAGTGTTATTTGGCAGTTTTAGCTTCACGTTGAAACAAAGCGGCAGTCAGCACGCTTCAGTTTGAGTGTGCCGTGACCTTTCGCCGACCTCTTTGTGGCTCCAGCTGGACTGACTACACTACACTGACGTCATGAATTACAGCATCCGTGTTCTTTCAAGGCCCCAAAAAACAGTGCTTTAAGATGGCAGTGGTGGAAGAAGTACTCTGATGAATCAATATGCAAGTAGTGAAGTTTGGGTAGTTTACTCCCGTTGTTCCCATCCCCAAGAGTCACAAGATAAATCTCAGGGGTTGTAGTTAATAGGAGAGGCAAAAAAGAAGAAAAAAAAGTTCTGATCCACACATTTCTTTTAATATTTTTGACATTTCCATATTTGTATTTGTAATCTCATCTTTTGGGGATTTGAACAGTTATTTAAATGAAACCATCGGAAAGGTTTCGAGGGAAAAGCCTGACGTCAAAAATTTCAACCTCAGCGTCGGGCACCTCCAAAGAGTCACAAGATGAATCTGAAGGGTTGTAAGATGATTAATAGGAGAGGAAAAAAGAAAAAAACAATGTTCTGATCCACACATTTCTATTAAAGCTATAGTGCGTAGTTTCTGTCGCCCCCATGAGGAATTCTAAGACAACAAAACTGTCTAATGACAACAAAACTGTTGGCGTGTCCACATTATACAAGCCTACCTTGATCGCGCAACACCCCCAACCCTCCACGCAGTTGCTAGTAGCCAAGGAGGACACGGAGGATTAAAAAAAAAGAGGTCATTATCTTCACTCGATTTTCTGCATGCGAAAGTCGCCGGACAACACAATCTTCTGAACATAGTCATACTGAGAAATACAGAGAGAGTTGTGTGGAGCTGATAGTCTTAATTAGCTTTGTAGCAACTCATTTGGCAATGGCTTGACTGTAACGGACGTTCATTAATATCAAAAAGTTGTAAAGTATGGGCAATGGGCATAGTGTTCAAGTGTCCACATACTTTTGACTATATATGGTAATGTTTCCAAAATGTTACGATTGCTACTGTTACTACCACTATTACTGTATTTGCTGCTAACTGACTTAGATGGGAAATCAAAGACATATGCACGGGCCGGCGCATCTGGACAATGCACAGCTCCTTAGCAGTACCAGAGTAAGCTATGAGGTAATTTTCATCTGTAGTCCATGGGCAAGAAACAGAGAACAACATCTCTGTCAAAAGGGAAACCTAACACTAGAGTTTAAAAACACTAACACGGCAGTAAAGGACAACAATCAAATTTCACAGTATTAAAACTCGCCCACAACAACAAGAATAACCACAATGATCTCTTTGGGATTGGAACAGTTATTTTAATGAAACCATTGGAAAGGGATCGAGGGAAAAGTCCAATCAACAACTACTGGATGTCTGAGACATGACAAAGGGGGCCAAACTAGACCAGCCGCTGGTTTAATCTTTAAAAAAAAATCACATTTTATAGTTTTTTATGTAATCTTAACTTGAAAAGTAACTAGTAACTACAGTTAAATCTAGTGTAGCAAAAAGTACCATATTGCCCTCTAAAATGTAGTGGAGTAGAAATATATAAAGTAGGACAAAATGGGAAATACTCAAGTAAAGTACTTCAAAATTGTATTCCAACTGCAGAAATGCACATATAGTCTAAAATTAACCGACATTGAACTTAATCAATCAAATCCAGATTAGACATACTTTTAACAGTTCTGTATTGTGAAAATACAATCCAACCTGCATCATAGGTGTCCTTTTAAAGGGTTCATATTATGCTTTTTGGCTTTTATTGTGTTATATATCTTTGTTTGTGCATGTAATAGGTTTACAAAGTGAAAAAGCCCAAAGTCCACCCCAAAGGGACTTACCATCTCCAACAGAAAACACTGTTCACCAACTGCTGGAAACAGCTCTATTGTAGTCCATCCTTAACTTCTGTGACAAATGCACGTCATTTTGCTTCACTTTGTAATACACGTTATAATGCTCGCCTAGCTGCTAGTGTGTTACGCCCTCAAACCAAGCTAGTCAGAGCAGAGGCCCGAAGAGAAAGACTAATTTGTTAACATTTAAATAACTTACCACTCTGAAACGTCTTGGTCCAGTCTAGGTTTTACGGCTAAGCCGAAGCCATGGTTACCGGCTGAAGCGTGTTTGTTTTGGATCACAGTAGCTTGCTTGTCAGGCCCCGCCCTACTCTGCTTCTGATTGGCTAGTAGTCCAAAGATGGAACAGAAGTGAGATGCCTCACTCTGTAGCTAAACAGAGAGCTCAACACACAGGGTGAAAAGAGGAGCTGCAGCAATGTGCAGTACAACAAAAATATGGTGTTTTCTGAAAATTAAACCTAAACCTACCACCAAAGTAGCAAATAATAAACAACAAAGCAAGGGATGATGTTCACGTTACAGAATATTCAACATCATGTGCTTCTCAGCTGCAGTGACCTCAATTTCCCACGCAGATCATGAAGGTTTCATCTGTTCCATTCTTAATTAATGAGGTTTGGGACCATATTTTACTGCTGATCTGTATGTACACTGTCAAAACAAAATAAAAATAAAGAGTGCAGCGCCAGGAACAGAAGGTGACCCTTTAATCCTGATATGATCTGTCTGCTCCAGGTGATGGACTGGATAGAAAACCACGGCGAGGCTTTCCTCAGCAAACACACTGGCGTTGGGAAATCCCTTCACAGAGCCCGAGCCCTGCAGAAAAGACACGACGACTTTGAAGACGTTGCTCAGGTGAGTCCAAGGGCATAATTTTGGGTTCAACATTGGGTTTGAGATCTCCATTTTTGAGCAAAATTGAAATTATAAACGTGAAACAGTTAATTTCCTGCATTCTGGTGAATTTTTCTGCAACCGTTTGCGCCTTTTCTGCATCAATTTATGGTGCAAATGTCTTTTTATTAATTATTAATTTATGGAAAGGAAATAATAGTTTTTTTTTTGGGGGGTTATTATTGAAGGGGTTGTAACCCCCCTATGCCCCCCCTGTAAATGACGCCTATGGGTGAGTATGTCTCTCCACATGGGCAAGAATTGTCCAGGCTCTCATTTACAGTACCATCATAACATAAAGAAGGCCCTCCTACCATTAACAATTAGGTTAGTTTGTTTTTATCAAATGTTTATTCGCTTGCCTTGCGAACATCTGTAAGTCATCTTCCTTGATTAATCCCAAATTTTGAAAACCACCATGCCCGGTGGCGGCAGGAAGCATGAATACATGCCTCTGTGTAACCATTTATGGTCACAAGCCTTTCCTGAAGGATCTGCAGAAGATGTTATCCATTCCTGAATTTCAGTGCTACAGTCTATCACGTAAGAAACGCTGGAGCTGGAAACTGGCGCTTTTGGTCCTAAAGATGAAAACAAAACAAAGAAACATGTTGAAGCTCTTAGTAGAGATTTCATTAAAATGTGACTTGAGAATGTGGCATGGTTTCAAAGTCAATGCTGCAATAGAAATAGTTTGAACATTGGCCATTTAATAAAAATAGATACTGTAATATAGAACAAAGGCCAGTGACACTTTTCTGTCCTGTATTGAACAGCGCTCAACAGCATTATTGCAGAGCCCTCGGTGCCGTTGAGCCCTTTAAGTTCTGCAACAGTTGCTGTTTAGCAAAACTGTCAGTAAGTCCCGCTTTAGTCTCGCATTGCCAGACCTATCTCCACAGCGCTGTGGAGTAAGGTCTGGCTCCTCCACACATACATTCCAGGATAGGAGAAAAAAAACGCTCTGGGTTGTTTGCGTTTCTTTAAACCAATCAAATGACCATCACCGTCTTGGGCGGCGCTAAGCTCCGGACGCAGCGATGGTGGCTCTGTCTCGGGGAAAAAAGTTGTTTTGAAAAAAATGCCACATACAATATGAAAAGAAGTTAACTGTTCACACAATACAGTAACATGAATCTGTTTAAATTAGCTGGATACATGGTTAAACGTCATTTGGCTCTTATCAGCGTATCTTCGTCCACAGCAATCCCACCAATCCGTCCCGAAACGTCCCAGTTAGAGTTAGAGGAAATGCCGTGAACATATTCTTTGTAAACCTTTGCCTTGTTACATAATCCAAATTTTCTTAAAAACAGCTATACACTGAAAAAGCCATTTTCAGCATGTAGCTTGCTAGCTTGAAGTTTGTTGTTTCCCGAAACGAACAGAGTTTTGCGAGTCGAGGGCGATCCGGTGATATCCAGGAAATGATAAAAATGTTAGTAGTAGTGAAAGTGTGAGATGGTCTTCTCCATTGAAATTGTCAGTTGTCTGATTTGATTTGTTTCAAAGTCAAGTAAGTACTCGGATACCAGGGGGGTGGGTGGGTGGGTGTGTGTGTGTGTGTGTGTGTGTATGTATGTGTGTGTGTGTGTGTGTTTCAGATTATTGCTTTGGAGACTAAATGTGATCAGGATCGTCAAATCCTTACTGTCTCTGCTGCAGTTAAATAAGCCTGAACACACACAATCCCGCTCAACATGGTGTCAAGTCACTCATATTTTTTCCTCTGTCTTTTCATCCTCATCTAGTCATCCACCCTTCGTCTTTCTGTCATTTGTCTCTCCTGATTTATGGAGCTGACGTCCCACCACCTTTCCACTCTCGCCTCAGCCGATCAATTTATTTCCTCCCAGAGGCTTTCTATCAACAATTTGCACCATCTAAGTGCTTTCTAGTTCTTGGAAGAAGAAAAAAAAGGAAGCATGATGTGGTTTATGACATCCACTGCTGTCTCAGATCAAATATCATTAAAACAGGTGTATTAGAGTAATCACAACCCATGGTAAATAATTTGCTACTTTGGTCAGTGGAGTTTCAGTGAAGTGATAATCCTATAAAACAGGGTTCTTAAACGGTTTTTAGGCCAAGAACCCCTTAGCTGAAAGAGAAATGGAGTAGGGACCCACTACTACATATACTGTATACAATTGAGTTGCATATTAAACTGGTTCAGATGGATATAAATGAATGGATATGAATATATTATTTATACATCATGTTTTTATGTTAAACATACATGTGGAACAGTGAATCCTTAAACTTAATTACCATAGTGGCTACCTTACCCATAGTCAAGGTGCGATTGGTGAAAAAAGTGGGGGGGGGGGATGTTTTTTGATCATACAAAACAAAACATGCAAGAATGAAATCCTCCTTTCAATACCATGGATATAGTGCCACTCGGCCGGCCATGCCAAAACACTTATTTATGAACTTCAATATTCAATGGAGAAAACAGCGGTTTCAAGCTGGAGAGCGGAGTTCACTTTGCGGCGAAAACAAAATACTTTCACCAAGGAAACGCTCGTTCGTTCCTCGGGAATGTCTTAATCCAAAACACGATCTTTTTCCTAAACTTAACTAGTCGTCTTGGTGCCTAAACTTGACGCTCACTTTTTTCTGACTAAACTCAACCACCATCCACGGCCCCTAAAAGGATCGTCATGTGGCGGTGCTTGTACCCGGCTCACAGTCACCTACTTGCGGCTAAACAACTGCTGCTGGTATATTGGAGCTCTGTCTCTCAATACAACCAGCAACTGCTGCTCAGATTTTATCGTTCTATGGCACTATAGACTGCTCACTTTACATTACTTTACTTAGTTTAAATACTTCTATTTTAGGTATATAATATATGGTCTATTGGTGAAGTAGCATTGATCACTTTGAGGGGGGGGGGAATAATTATTTTTATCCCCACTGGGGAAAATGGCACCCTGTTCATAGTAGCCTAATCTTATTTTATATATAATAGTTTTTTTTCCACAAATAGGCCAATTTATCTTTGCTGTTAATATGTTGGATTCATATTATTGTATATTTTCAGACATATTTGAATTAAAAAAAAAAAAAAATCTTTCAAAACATTTTCTTTTTAACAAAATTTGGTTGCAGTTGTGTAATCTGATGTTTACACTCTGGATTAGGATTAACCTTCACAACGTGCTGGATCGGCATTATTTGGGTCAGTCGGGTTTTTTTCCTCATTAGCATTTTAATGCAGTTTGTGGTGTAAAACTCTCCCCTTAGGAACTTGCATAACATGAATACATTTTTGTACACGTTTAAGATACATGCCAAGAGATGAATATGTAAGCATGTTTACCCACATTACACTTCTTTCAGTCTCTCTCACATAAACACTCAAAGACATTCAGTCACCAATTTCACTATTAACTGACGAGTGTCCATTTCAATGAAGGTGTGCATATGTATGTAGTCGGATGATGTGTGTTTGTATGTCATTTGAATGTCCTTTTTCCATCGTTACGGCTAGTTTATTTTTAGCCCTCGTCTTGTACATCAGATTAGTTGCTTCTCCATTAGAACCAAGCAAACTTCAAACAGAAAGACGTAATGAAAACCCAGAAGTCGTTTACTCTCACTAAAGCCTTCGTACTCCAGCTCCGTCTCGCCGCCTTAAATCTTACTTTCTCCAGGGAGGGTTGACACCCCTTCACCTGTTACACTACCAACTTTGGTCGCTTGAAATTGTCAAGAGATTAAAACTAGGGATGTACGGTATGAGGAAAATATGCGATATCCGATAACGTTGAATATCGCGATAACGATAACATTACTTGCGATAAATGAACATATTACAGTGTACTCAGTTCGGCATTTCTGCTACTTTTAGTATTCTTCTAAAATTAAAAATAAAAACAACAAATTGCTTGTTGAATTTAAAATGAAATGAAGTCATCTCCAACATTAGTCTGGCTATCACCAGACCAAGCTCAATCTTTTAAGATTGAACATTAGTCTGCTCTGTATTTTCTACTGCACAAGAGGGGTGATCAACGGGCGTAGTTCAAATGACTCTGTACGCAATTGGATAGTCGGTGGCCAGCTTGTTGTCCATCCATCCATCCATCTTCATCCGCTTATCCGGTATCAGGTCGCGGGGGTAGCAGCTCCAGCAGGGGACCCCAAACTTCCCTTTCCCGAGCCACATTAACCAGCTCCGACTGGGGGATCCCGGCTTGTTGAATGTAAACAAAAAGCTGCTTGGTCACTTCTCTATCGTCATCGTGTTAAACCCGCCAATAGCGCGCCAGGTGGATAAGCCAGTTTGTGATTGGTCCCTGCAAAATTGTAACGGAAGCAGGATAGATAAACGTACAGGTTTCCAGCCTGAGCTGCAGGGCAAAATCAAATCGCCAGCAGATCAGGCTGAGTTTACCCAGTCTATCCCAACATTCTTTTACTGAACAAATTGAACATTGAACTGAATATAAAGGTAGCACTAGTGTGTTTAGAAATGTGATAAAAGCTAAAAAAAAGCCTACGCTTTTATTATTATGTTCCTAAAGGGTGTGTAGGTCATTGCTTAGGCATTAGCACAATGTTATTATGTGGTGGCTAGATTAATTAACCCTTGTGTTGTCCTCGGGTCAAATTTGACCTATTTTTTAAGTTGTTTTTTTTTTTATATCAGAAATATGGGTTTCTTTCAACCAAATTGCCCAAACATAACTTGGATGCATGGATGTATGTTGTATGGAAGCCATACAACATTCTTCGCAGGTAAAATAAATGATTACTTCCATTGAATTTTGGGTGTTTTATTTAATTGTGGATGGGGTGGATGTGTATCATTTTATTCAGTCCCTGTCAAACACCTCCACAGGATTTATTCTTTCCATCAGCTGATTTTGTTCTTCCAGATGGTTTAATGGCATATTTCATCTATTTATTTCTCAGTTTGTTTGTTCAGTTAAATTATGAAATGTTGCTCACATTCATGTCTTAAAAAAGTCAGATTTGGTCTTCTATAGTACATTCAGGTGACGGGGATGATCCTGCTTTCCTGTCCTCTCCCTGCTATAATTCTCACCCTTAACCAAACCAGTCATGCAGTAAAGAGTATTAATCTTGTGTAAATTATTAAATAATCTTTATCTTCTGACTAATCCCTCTAAAATGTGAAATATCCAGACTGTGAGCTTGCACCCAAATTCATATTCTTGAATAATTGGGATCATTTTTTTTTTTTTAACAACTCTAGCGCCACACCCGCCAATCTCCAGTCTCATATCTCAGATGCAATATATTTTATGAAGTGAAAAATATTCCAGTAATAATCTCTTATACTTACCAGAATAGGCAGACACTAATCCATTTTGTCCTCCTGATGAATGCTGAGAGCTTTAACGCTCAGACAGGATTTATTCCCTTTTTAGGCGAAGATAGAGGTAGAAAAAGGGAAAACTCACGCTGTGATTTACAGAAACTGGAATTAACGTTTTAATATAATGTGATCTGACACTGTGTGTGTGTGTGTGTGTGTGTGTGTGTGTGTGCCTAACCCAGTGTTACCCCTGTGCGGGAGAGGTTGAGACACCAAAAATATTCCTAATTATAAAAGTATTATTGTTATTGATAATGTGAATGTGGCCAATATGATGATGGTGATGAGAAAAAAAAGAAAAGTAACAAACAAAAGAAGAAATGTATAATCAATAATGGAAGAAATCAAAACTAGAAGGGCACCTGGAGAGCGCAGACCTCCACCATGGCCAAACGCCCTATCTCGCATCGTTCACAAATAAGAAGAACAATTTGTGTATCCGCCCCGTTATTCTCTCCAAACTTTATGGGTTCTTCCTTGGCATCCTTCCACAAATGTCGCGTTTCCACTGCATGGTATAGCTCGACTCGACTCGACTCTGCCTTTTTTGGTTTGCCATTAGCAAGGCTACCTCACACCTGGTAGTTTTCTTTTGGTACGATCTCGGTCTAGGTACCAGGTGAGCTGAGCAATACTAGAAGGTGGAGTTAAAACACTGCAGACCGCTGATTGGTCAGACATAATCGTCACTAACGCGACATGGCACATCCTGTAATTTTTAAATAGTCAAGCTACCGTCAACATCGACCAAAATTTGAGGTTTCACTTGTTCACTTGGCAGAGCCGTACCATAGAGTGGAAACACGAACATGAAGTTTTATGAAAATCTTGCCGGTATTTGTTTCGTAAAGGCCTTGACTTTGACATATAGCTAGATGTATTTTCCATGGCCACGGTATACGACCAAGTTATACAGATATTGATCATGTTAATGGTGTTGCTGCTGA
Organism: Sander vitreus; assembly: GCF_031162955.1. Lineage (NCBI taxonomy): Eukaryota > Metazoa > Chordata > Actinopteri > Perciformes > Percidae > Sander > Sander vitreus. Next base: position 26,183,293 of record NC_135865.1, read on the forward strand.
TGCTGAAGAAGGTCCCTCCTCCCCCTTCCAGAACACATACACTAATGCAGACAAGCTGCTGGAGGCAGCTGAGCAGCTGGCTCAGACCGGAGAGTGTGACCCCGAGGAAATCTACAAGGCAGCCAGGCACCTGGAAGTCCGAATCCAGGACTTTGTCCGCCGAGTCGAACACAGGAAGCTGCTGCTCGACATGTCTGTCTCCTTCCACACACACACCAAGGAGGTGGGACGCACAAACGCACACAAACTCAAAAATGAACACATTTTCAGGCATCCTGCGTCTGCCTGGGAAAAGAAATCTAAATGGATATTAGTTTGTCACTAACGACAGAGAGTCTCTGACATGTGATAAGTGTGTAGATGCAGGTTTGAGTCCCAATAGGACAAACAGTTTCCCCTGCTACAATTAGTGGCACTTTAGTCTGTCATGTCGTCGTCGTCGATTGTTTTACAATTTGTATTGCGATTTTCATTTATTGCGATTCTAGAAGTATTTTGATTCGAGAGAATTGTGTATTGCAATTTTCTTTTCCTTCTTTACCAAAAACAAACATTTGAATAATACACTTCTCGAAACAATATATCATGACACATTTCTAAAAACAAATAGTTTTCTAAGAATAATGCACATCACATTTATTTCAATTGTAAATAAGTACATAACATGGATTTTCTGCATTTTCGGCTTTCGGCCTGTTTAGCTGGAAACGCATATGATGTAGTTGCCACCAGTGGTACTGTATAAACAGAAAATATTCAGGTGAATAATTGGTTAAAAAACAACAACAACAAATCGATTCTAGGGAAAAGAATGGATTTTCCCACCCCTAGTAGTTGTGTTATTTTTAGTACTCAGTATTTTCTAACACAGCAGTGTTGCAGAGGAAGGAAGGAGAATTCTGTGCTAATGGGTTGATCACACATCTGCTAAGCTGCCACTCTGTCTGTTTGCCCGTCCGTTTGTCCAGCTGTGGTCGTGGATGGAGGAGCTGCAGAAGCAGCTGTTGGACGAAGTGTGCTGCAATTCGGTGGATTCAGTTCAGACTCTGATCCAGCAGTTTCAGCAGCAGCAGACGGCCACACTGGAGGCAACGCTCAACGTGATTAAAGAGGGAGAGGAATTAATACAGCAGCTCAGGTAATAATACAATTCATATAAATATTCATGATGCTGTTTTAAAGACTCGGGTAACGATATTAATATTTCTAATGTTATTAAAGAGAAAGGATTAATACAGCAGCTCAGGTAATAATATTCATACCTAAAACATCATTTAAAAGTCAAATTCATACAGCCACTCAGGTAAGATTGCGATTAATAACCATATTGACACAAACATATATATATATATATATATATATATATATATATATATATATATATATATATTCTCCTTCTGTATCTGTCTCTCTCTTTCTTGTCTTACTCTTACTTGTGTTACTTTGTTTAAACTGTACACTACTAGCTGATCCCCATTGTCTTTGAGATGGTCAAATATAATTAAAACTATTATGCTGTAGTTTGTCAAGTTTTCCTATATTTCATAAAACAATTTAAAAAGAACCCATGATATAAACAATTTAAAATATAAGGCTTTTTTATAGATTCCATTTATTTGTTCTGATTTGGTGTTATAACATTTTCATCTAAATATGAAAACATCATAAGATGAAATGAAGAAGAAAAAAAAGTCCAGCACATGTGCCTCATATACTCCTCAAAACATCTTTGTGTTGTCAAAGTGGGTCCTCTTATGATGAGGGAGGTCTTGCGTTATGGCGTGTGTGGTATAATGTCTCCCTCTGTCTCTCTTCCAACAGAGATGCAGCCATGTCGACCAATAAGACGCCTCACTGCAGTTCTATTGCACACATCCAGGGGGTGCTGCAGCAGCTGGACGAGGCTCAGGGCCAGATGGAGGAACTGTTCCACGAACGCAAAATCAAGCTGGACATCTTCCTCCAGCTACGCATATTTGAGCAGTATACCATAGAGGTAGGAGCGCAAGAGTGTGTGCTTGTTCAATATCAAAGTAGACTCAGACAGGTACTTGATTTTATTCTGACGGAAACACTTTACTGCTCATTGGAAGCTGCTGTGGAGTACAGCAGAGCTCTGCTCTAGGTCCCCTGTTGTTAAGTAGAAGAGAGTGTTTAAAGCTATAGTGTGTAGTTTCTGTCGCCCCCATGAGGAATTCTAAGTAATGACAACAAAACTGTGAGTCCACATGATACAAGCCTTATGTGATCGCGCACCACCACCACCCCCACCCCTCCTCTACGCAGTTGCTAGTAGCCAAGAAGGACACGGAGGATTAAAAAAACATGATGGACTCTTCAGAAGAGGTCATTATCTTCACTCGAGCTTCTGCGCGGGAAAGTCTCCGGAAGACACAATCTTCTGAACATAGTCATACTGAGAAATCCAGAGAGAGTTGTGTGGAGCTGATAGTCTTAATTAGCTTTGTAGCAACTCATTTGGCAATGGCTTGAATGTAACGGACATTTATTAATATCAAAATGTTACGCACTAAAGCTTTAAAGGGGGCTGTAAGAGCTAATTGGAGCCGGTGTTGATAGACAAAGCACAAAAAACAACAATAGCACCCACTGGCTTTTGGCTTGTTGTGTTGTTAACTGTGTCTCCATGTGTCCTCTGATCCCACGCTTCCTCTGTTCCTGCAGGTCACAGCGGAGTTGGACGCCTGGAACGAGGATCTATCCCGTCAGCTGAACGACACCGGCCGCTCCGGCGCTAGCAGTGGCAGCAGCAGCGGGGGAGGCGGCGCCTCCTCTGGCGGAGCAGAGGACATCGGCCTGGCTGAGCAGCGGCTGAAACGACACGCAGAGAGGAAGGCAGCCATGAACAACATGACCTACGAAGTGATGCAGCAGGGTCAAGACCTGCACCAGTACATCATGGAGGTCCAGGCTTCAGGTAAAACACACACACAAACAAACCTTTGCTCTATGAGAAAGAAAATAGGGGGACAAGAGGTAGAGAGAGAGACTGGAGATTCAAAGGAATAAAGAAGACAGACGCAAAGGGCAGCTGTGTGCTTTAAAATGAGCCCCCAGAGATAATTTCCCACCATGCCCTTGTGGTTTGTTTCAAACTGGAGTTCACACACCTCGCATCATTATGCTTATGCATATTATGAACGTGGTTCCCAAGTGACCGATTGTGTGCTTTTGCCAAACAGAATAAATACACAGCCATTCAGCCAGAGAAGAGAAGAGCTGTTTGGTACCTTATGCTTAAACTGTAAAACCTTAAAGCCATAGTAGCACTATTTTATGTTAAAGCGCCCGTATTATGCTCATTTTCAGGTTCATAATTGTATTTTAAGGTTGTACCAGAATAGGTTTACATGGTTTAATTTTCAAAAAACACCATATTTTGTTGTACTGCACAGCTCTCTCTCACTGCTGCAGATCCTCTTTTCACCTGGTCTCTGTTTTAGCTACAGAGTGAGACCTCTTTTCTTCTTCTTCTTCTGTACTATCTTTGATTGCACTCGCAAATACGCAGTAGCTCAGATGTAGATAATGTCAGCTAGCTAGCTCCATAGACAGTAAAAGAAAGGCTGTTTCTCCAACTTCGGTCAGTTACAAGGCAGGATTAGCTGGGAGACTTCTAAATGAGGGTGCACATGTAAGTAGTTCTTTTGTAGATTATGGTGAACTTGTGTGTGTTGTAGCAGTGCTTTGCTATTGAGAACGAGGTAGCATGCTAGCGTTAACGGTTGCGGTTAGCCAGATCGTTTTGTTGTGACGTCACAAGCCGTGCAGATTTTGAACAGCTCACCCAGAGACTGAAGGCAGGACACATTCAGAAACCGTATCTCACTCAGAACAGAATGGATGGATTTTTTTCAAAGTTGGTATGCGTGTGGAAGCACCAGAGACACAAAAGAACACCCCAAATCCCAGAAAAAAGTGTTTTTTTCATAATATGGGCACTTTAATGGACGTCAACGTTACTTTCAAGCCATTGCCAAATGAGTTGATACAAAGCTGATTAAGACTATCGGCTAACCCAAAACTCTCAATTTCTCAGTATGGCTACAAACTTTACAAAATGCTGTAGTCCGGTGACTTTCACGCACAGCTGCTCGAGTGATTCGTTTTACGTCACCGCTGAGAAAGGACAACAGCAGCGTTCAGCTTTGCAGACAAAGAGGACATAACAATTACAAGATAATTACCTCTTCTGAAGAGACCATCATGTTTTTGTAATCCTCTGTGTCCTCCTTGATTTGATTTTTACTTGCAACTGCGTGGAGGAGGGGGCTGGCGTCATGTGGATGCACCGACAGTGTTGTTGTCATTACTTAGAATTCCTCATGGGGGCGACAGAAGCTACGCACTATAGCTTTAAATAAACAGTGTTGGGAGGTTAGCTGTGCTGTACGTACACCACTACTAGGCAGTCATATTCTTTAACGCTTTCAGGGATGCATTTGCATTCACACTGAACTTCAGTTGTGATCATGTTGCCCACTGAGCAGGCTCACATCTGGATTTACAGGGAGAGAATTAGGTTAAAAAAATCGTCACAGCACAATCCTCTTACTGTGTGTGATGTTTGTGTATATGAGTAGGTCAATGCCCCCTGGAGTGATAAATCTCTCTCACACACACAAACACACTCTCTCTCTTTCTCTCTCTCTCTCTCTCTCTCTCTGGTGAAGTAGGATATAAATAGTTAACTGATTCTACAGACTGAGTATTAGACGCACACAATTTATTCAATGCTACTCAACAAATCACACTTTCAGCTCAAACATTATTACTATGTAATATTAATTGAGTAATCAGCTGCAAAAGGAAGTCGAAATCTGTAATATTATAACCTAAAGATGTCAAATCAATATTGAATGATACTAATGAAAACTATGACTTCATTATATAACATTCATTCCTTATATAGCATCTTTTAAACTGGCTTTTTGGAAAGTTGTCATGGTGACATTTTTGGCACTAACCTCCTTAAGATGCCTTTTCAGGAGGTTTGTCAGTGAATGTATCCTAGGATCATTTCCACCAATATTAAAGATGCAGGAGTGGTTATTTAGGATTTGATTCACATGCAAGTAAAATAATTAAAGAAATAGTTCAGTATTTTGGAGAGTTCAGTATGATTAGTGTCGTCTTCTTTGCAAGAGTGAGAAGAGTCGATAAACAGTACATCATTAATGTCCTTATCGCCAGTGCACAGCTGGAGTCGGGACATGTTCAGCCTAGCTTAGCATTAAGACTAGATTCACCCATAAATAAAAAGTAATGTGAAAGTGACGGTTTGCAATTTTAGAGGGCTATTTTTGGTGCTCTACACTGAGGAATGAGTCCTGTCTTTACAGAGCTGCAGGGAAATCAGAGTTAACAGGATAGAGATCATCCACAACATCACCAGACATTCCCTCATCCTTGATTAGAGGGGGTATTTTCTTAGAGATAACGCATGAAGAATGTGACAATCACAGCTGTGTGTGTGCGTGTGTGTGTGTGTGTGTGTGTGTGTGTGTGTGTGTGTGTGTGTGTGTGTGTGTGTGTGTGTGTGTGTGTGTGTGTGTCAGGAATCGAGCTGACGGGGGAGAAGGACATGGACTTGGCTGCTCAGGTTCAGGAGCTGTTGGAGTTCCTCCATGAGAAGCAGCAGGAGGTGGAGCTCAATGCGCAACACACGCACACGCGGCTGGAGCAGATCCTGCAGCTACGCCACCTACAGGCCGAGGTTAAACAGGTAAACTCACACGCAAACACCAGCGCCAGGCGCTGGAGAAGCTGAAGCAGTTCTCTGTGTCATTCAATGGGTGCCACTGAATTTTGCTCTGGAATCATGATTCTTATATACAGTATATATGATAGTTTTGACTTTCTTCCAGAGACATTTGAAAAGTTATTTTCAAAGAAGCTATGCTGCAGATGTGATGTGCGTGCCGGTGTGTTGAGACAGGAAGCACACTGCTGCTGCAGATGGATACAGCTGAATTATTTATGAGGTGTATGGCAATGTGCTAATAACACACACACAAACAACAAAACGTTGTTTTTTTTATTTATTACAGTTTTAAATTAGGTTTTGTTCAACTTTTTCAGTGTGTGGCCTGTAGAGTTTGTCTGCTTCTTTACCTCTGGAAGACTATGCTGCCATCTACTGCACGTTAGTTTAATAACCTTCAGCCACTAAGTGTGTCTTCTAAAGAGCCCATCATGTTTTTTTAATTTCCTCCGTGTCCTCCTTGATTTGACGGGTGAAACGCTACTTGTGACTACAAGCGTCATGTGGATGCACCGACAGTGTTGTTGTCATTACTTAGAATTCCTCATGGGGGCGACAGAAGCTACGCACTATAGCTTTAAACAAACAGTGTTGGGAGGTTAGCTGTGCTGTACGTACACCACTACTAGGCATAGGTCATATTCTTTAACGCTTTCAGGGATGCATTTGCGTTCACACTGAACTTCAGTTATGATCCTGATGTCCGCTCACATCTGGATTTACAGCTGCACACTGTACAATGAAGGAGAGAGGGAGCCCTGATGCTTCGGCAGAACCATGAACTGTGATCCCAAAGAAAAGCGTGTTGTGCGGAACAGGGAGAGAATTAGGTTTAACAATCGTCAAAGCACATTTATCCTCCTCAACTGCCCCAGAGTTTTCTGAAGTTGGAGATAAAGACTGAAGACCTTGGGCACTGACGCTACTCTTCCTAAATCTAAAATTCTTTAAACAACTTTATAACAAATGTATTGTCACCTACATGTGTGCTAACAAAACCTGCACACCAATAAGCTCTGCATCCACATTATTCATGCTCTTCATAACAGTATGTTGGTCCTGTTCCTCAGACTGTAGTGTTTAACCTCACACTGCATGTCACTCATGTCTGTCCGTAACGTATGTACCTTTTTCACAGTTAATGTGTAGGAGTTTACACATTGGGTAAGAGATTTCCCTCCACAGAATACGTTCACATAAGTATCCTCTATTTTTTAGAATAGCCGTCTTGTATTTTGTCATGGCTTTGCACTTCTCTCACTGTCTCTTCATCTCTCTCTCTCTCTCTCTCTCTCTCTAGGTGTTGGGTTGGATCCGTAACGGTGAGTCCATGTTAAATGCCAGCATGGTGAACGCCAGCTCTCTGTCTGAGGCTGAGCAGCTGCAGAGGGAACATGAACAATTCCAGATGGCTATAGAGGTACACACTCATTCGCACACACATCCTAATTATTGCTGCTCAAACCAGGCTTACTGTACTTATAGTAATAATTATTTCAGTATGCATTGGTTTGAATAGAAGCAGATGAGTGCGCTCGCTCATACACACACTCACTCTTTGATAACAAACACACACACACACACACACACACACACACACACACACACACACACACACGGGTTTGTTTGAGCATGTGTTTGTGTGTGTATGTGTTAGTCCATGCAGTGCTTTAAATAGCTGACTCCAGAAGTGTGTTAGCACTCACAGGGGTAAAAGCCCCTTGGTCAGCACTGTTCTATGACACACACACACACACACACACACACACACACACACACACACACACACACACACAGTTCTTTATTTTTTTTATCATTTTGGCCCAGACCCAACATGTTCTGGCCTGGTTTCTGCTCCTGTTGAACTTTGATTGGTGTGTGTGCGCGTGCGCGTGCGTGTGTGCATGCGTGTGTGTGTGTGTTTTTTGTCAAGATTAAATAAGTCTTGGATCCTCCATCAGACGAATAACGAAATTTCTACATTTTAACAACCTTTTTGTTTGAGTCTGGTCTTGAGTTACGAGACAGTTCTCAATAGAGTGCTTAATGTTGAAAAACCTGGACGCAGACTGTGACGTGACCTTTATAATATGGTTTAGCGCTCGCTGCCAATTTTGGCCTTTTTTTTTTTTTTTAGCCCTTTGGAGCTGGGCTGGGATAAGCAAAGGCAACTGACTTTGATAGGCAGGTGTCATTTAAAAAGACTCCCAAAAACTTCTTTGTAAGTCTTAATATAGTCTTGAAGTGATACTTTAAGAAAATTGACAATAGCTTCCAACTGCCAATAGGTTAATTGCAACTCTAAGGCATGATGGTAGCTGGTTGGTGCATACATAGTGTATGCCATGGTCTAATGAACTCCTGCTGGATGCTTAAAAATGGGTTATTTCACTTTTTTTTTTTTTATGTAGTACCCACTTTACACTTAAAGGTGCCTTGTGGAGTTTTGCAGTTGGAAACCTACATTGTGGGAGCCACGCATAAAAACATTGCTCTCTTATTAGTGGCAAAAAACTCAACAGGGAACCTTTAAAGTTGAGTTGAACTAATGAGTCAGATTTCAGTTGCTAGTAACTATCTCTCCTCTCCTCCTTCTCTTCCTCCAGTCTCTCTTCCATGCTAACTCTCTGCAGAAGACTCATCAGAGCGCTCTGCAAGTCCAGCAAAAAGCTGAGGTAAATCCACATTTTTTAAAACTCTTACTTTATCATTTACTGTAGTTGGCTGTAGCACACTTGTAAGACTTACTTCGAACAACTAAGACCCCACTATATATCTTGTGTCACCCTGCAAACTGTATTTCTACATTCCTGCATCCAGGAGATGTTGAGGGCTGTTCATCATGGCCATGTATTCAGGGCTTTAAATTGACTTTTTTTGATCACCAGCCAACAAGTCTAGTAGATTCTTAAAGGTTCAGTGTGTAACGTTTTTAGTTGTTCATTATCAAAATCAGTGCCGTTCACAAACTTGTCCTTTTTCATGAATATTTACCACCACCATCAATTCTCAGTATTCCTTTTGGCTTGAAATTTTACATTTGCATTTGCACGAACTGGGGTAGACGCTCCATATTCATGCGCCATCTTGAAATACGTTAGCCGGTAAGGGACATACAGGACATACTGCTCCGCCTTCCGCGTTTTGCTGTCACATGATAAACTCACAGGTGCTGCTAATGCTGCCAATGGGTATCGTAGCTTCCGGGCCCCGGCAAGTTTGAAGAAGGAAACATGGAGGACCACACGTATTCAAAATCTACATTTCAGGAACAGGAGTCTTCTTCTTCGCCCAGAAAAAGAAAAACAATATTGAAAAGAGCAAGAGACCGGCATCGTCTCTACCGGCTACCGTAGCTTTAATACGTACTTTGAACTGCGTGGCGCGAGAGAGTTGATTGCGATATATGATCTCACGCTAGATGGGAGAAATTCCCACACATTGGACCTTTAAAGTTACCAGCTAATGAGATTTTCCACTAGCCAAATTGAAAGTTTTCCAAACTTTACTTTGATTTCAGCTCCTCTGGTTTGTCTCTCGCCATTGCATCCATCTTCTCCATTTCAGCATAGCTCGTAATCGACACCACACGCTACGCACTTAGCCGACGGTTGGCTAGTAACTTTACAATGTTGGGTTGGCAGGTGTCAATTTAAAAGCCCATGCATGTATTACCCTCTGTCTCATTCTCTCTCTTCTCCTCCTGTCTTCCAGATGGTGCTGCAGGTAGGCCACTATGACCCAGAGGCCATCAGAGGCTGTGCTGAGAAAGTGGCTGTGCACTGGCAGCAGTTGATGCTGAAGATGGAGGACCGTCTGAAGCTCGTCAATGCCTCTGTGGCCTTTTACAAGACGTCTGAGCAGGTGCACGTCAAACACACACACACACACTCGCAGAGTTTGGTTGCGTACGAAATTCTATACGGGCATGCTTTTTAGCAGGCTAAAACAGTATGGGAGATTTTTTTTGTATCTCCGAAATCTTAATATGAAACCAATGTTACATGAATTGCATATTATTTCCGGTGAAATATTACAGTATGCACTGGACACTACGCCGGCATAAGTATCCCACAATGCAATGCGTTAATAATGACAACATTCGAAACGGACAGCAACCAAGGCAGCTCTGTAACGTCAAAAATGCTTTAATTTACATTTCTACATATACAAATCTGGGATTTTGTCACCTGGGACTGTTGGTCTAGTTTCTTACCCTTTTCAGTAATTTAAGCATTATTTGGCAATGCCACTAAAGCTGAGGTTGGCAGGGGTTGCCATGGTTACGCGTCTCCAAAGGCAAGAAGGGTCTAAGGAAGTGACATTGAAAATGACAGCTTAGTGCATCCGAAAAGATGCACACTACTGTGTATTTACACAAGTATGTTGAACGATAGCATACATATTGAGTATGTAGTGCAGAGTATGGTAATTTGGACGCGACCTTTGTGTTTTCTCCACGCTTGGAGCAGGAGTGTTATTATGGTGCCACTAGTCTTGCATTGCCAGATCTATCTCCATAGCGCTATGGAGTAAGTTCTGGCTACACCACACGTACAGTCCAGGATAGGTGAACAAAACCCTCTGCGTTGTTTGCATTTCTTTAAACCAATCACAACCGTCTAGGGCGGCGCTAAGCTCTGGACGCAGCGACGCTGGCTCGGCAAATTAATCTCCGGAAGGAACTTGTTTTGGTGGAACATTTGCACCCCGCAAAAGAAAACACCACATACAATATTAAATGAAGTCAACTGTTCACACAATACAGTAACGTGAGCTATTTAAATTAGCTGGATACATTTACCTCATTTGTTCTTACTAGTGTATCGCCGTGTGTACTTCGTTCACAGCAATCCCACCAATCGGTCCCAAAACGTCCCAGTTAGAAAGGAAATGCCGTAAACATATTCTTTGTAAGTGTTTACAATCATTCACCGAAAGAACCAAGCAGGCCTGCCTTGTTGCACGATCCAAATTTTACTCAAAACGTTCCATTTTCAGCGTGCAGCTTGCTAGCTCGAAAGTTGTCGATGTTTCCCGAAGTGAACGCAGTTTGAGAACTGCAACACACAGAAGAGCGGAAGGTGAGGGACATCAGGCGCCTGAGCCACTCGTGGGATGTCAGGCAATTATCCTGGAAATGTACTTCTGTGGATCTAGACCAAGGCTGCCCAATTTAGGGCCCCAATTTTTGGCCCACCAGTATTTGACATGCTCATGCTTATTCTCCTCTTATTTTAAAAGTATGACTATGAAACGTACATTTTGTGCAGTTAAAAAGTATGTAATCTGAGTTTAATGGCAATGTAAAGCACAGTGCTGGTAAACCTCCCATTTAAATTACATAAGTACGTTTTATCTACGGAGAATGGCAAGAATTACTGTATTCTTCAACATCGACATTTATTATTGGCCCGTGGCCTTCCATCCTGATACATTTTGGCCCTTCATATGAAAGAATTTGGGCACCTCTGATCTAGACTATGTGATATTGGGCTGATATCATGGAAATGATGTTAGAGACTTCAGAGATCACGAGTCCGGTGTTTTTAGATTAAATGCAGCTTTATTCAATATTCAACAACTTTCTCTCCGAGAGAGAGATAACCATGTGTACACACTCCTAAGAGCATGTACCCATAGTGTCTCTACGAATATCGGAATAAGTCCTCCTTTATACTTTTTGGGGCTTCGCACATTCCAGTCTATCTATTTCTGTGAGACAGTGTTTTACCTCCAAACTAATCCTTATATGGAAGATACTTCTAATAGATTCACACATTCCAGGCTCCAATTGTCTGTGTGTGAAGGTTGTCCACAAACTAACCCCTCATACAAGACCTTAGATGAGATATGAAATACATTTGAAACATGTATGCTGAAATATCCAACCTATCACTATGGTGCCACCAACTCTTTGTGTCTGTCCAGGTGTGCAGTGTGTTAGAGAGCCTGGAGCAGGAGTATCGTCGGGATGAGGACTGGTGTGGCAGCCACGATAAGTTGGGACTGTCGTCCGACTGCGAACACCTTATACCTCTGATCAGTAAACACTTGGAGCAGAAAGAAGCCTTCCTCAAGGTGATTCATCTCTCATTATCTCACATCCGAAAACAGCCTGCTACCAAAATGAAGGAAGTTAAATTAACTGGTCCAAACTCTCAGTTGGACACTTTTAAGATAAGATAGCATAGAATAAGATAAGCCTTTATTGTCTCCTATCGGAGAAATTGGTCTTGGGCAGAAGAGAGAAACAGAAAATGGCGACACATTGCACATAAACTCCCAATAAACATACAGTCAACATGCATTATCTCATCCAATGCGTTAAATAAACATACGATAAACCTCACACAAGACCCCCCCCACCTTCCCCCACACTCACAGAAAGAGAAGAGAACCCACAACACATCCTCCCCCTCATATTGCAAATGACCTTTGGTTGATAGATACATATTGAATGAATTTGAATGACAGGAATTCAAAATGCACATAACAGATTATGTGTGAAATCAGTGTTTTGCAGCAAAATGCTACTTTAACTGATAGTATTTTGTAGTGTTTATAATGACGTCCTTGGGTGACGGTAGTTAGAAGAGGTGGTCTGAATTGTGCGAGTTTGTTGGTATAAGCGCCGTGTCCTTGTGCTCCAGGCGTGCACTCTGGCCCGGAGGAACGCTGAGGTGTTTCTGAAGTACATCCACAGGAACAATGTGAGCATGCCTGGAGCCGCCGGTCACACCAGAGGACCCGAACAACAAGTTAAAGGTCAGTGCTGCTGACAATCTGATTATGATAGACCTGAAAAAAAAACAATAACAACATATTGCTGGCATTTTAATGAAAGCTCAAATATTTCTGTAAAGCCATGTTTTAGTTTTGTATGTATTTTAACTGAAATGATAGATTAGTTTAACTAAGATAACATAAACGTACACAATTCTGTTATTTTTGTCTTTTTTTTGGTCTGGATTTTCTTTAATCAGACGTATTATGTTATAAAGCGTGATTTATGGTTCTGTTCTAATCTGTGGGAAACACTGTGGTGTGTGCGTCGATCTCTTAAGAGAATAGCAGGGCCGGCATGTGTGTGTGCGTGGGGAGTGTGTGGTAGAGCGATTGAGAGAGTGACGTGATTAGCTTCGAACCAATTGTTCAGCCCTAGCTGGGAGCGTATTTGCATATTTCATGTAATTGTTGTGTTTTTTTTTTTTTTGTGCAGCCATTCTGAATGAGCTGCTGCAGCGAGAGAACAGAGTACTTCACTTCTGGACGTTAAAGAAACGGAGGCTGGACCAATGTCAGCAGTACTTGGTATTTGAACGCAGCGCCAAACAGGTGAGAGAGTGAGTGTGTGTGTGTGTGTGTGTGTGGGCTTATTTAACTATATTCATGGGGTCCAAAAACCTGGAGTCCAGTATACTTGTGGGGTCCCGACAGCTTTGTGGGGCCAAAATGCTGGACCCCACAAATTTAAAGGGCTGTTTGAGGGTTAAGACTTGGTTGTAGGATTAGGGTTATAATTAGGTTCTGGTTAGGGTGAGGGTAAGGGTTAAGGTTAGGCATTTAGTTGTGATGGTTAAGGTTAGGGTAAGGGGTTAGGGAATGCATTATGTCAGGGACGGGTCCCCACAAAGATAGTGCCACAAACCTGTGTGTGTGTGTGTGTGTGTGTGTGTGTGTGTGTGTGTGTGTGTGTGTGTGTGTGTGTGTGTGTGTGTGTGTGTGTGTGTGTGTGTGTGTGTGTGTGTGTGCATGCATGCTTTAGTGAAATAAAAAGAGAGTTCTGGCTGGATTTTGGCTTTAGGGAAATGTGCAGCACTAAATAGACATCTGGTTCATTTTATCAGGGAGTGAGTTTATTAGGGAATATACGGATATTGAGGATCAACTTTATCTGTTGAAACAAAGTGTCTCACGTGTGTGTGTGTGTGTGTGTGTGTGTGTGTGTGTGTGTGTGCGCACAGGCATTGGATTGGATCCAAGAGACAGGTGAAGTTTACCTGGCCACACACACGTCACCTGGTGACAGCAACGAGGAAACGCAGCAGCTCCTCAACGACTACCGTCACTTCAGACTAACTGCCAAGGTACGCTGTGTGTGTGTGTGTGTGTGTGTGTGTGTGTGTGTGTGAAGGTCGGCTACTGGCAGCTTAATTGAGCCTCAAAGGACATGCTGGGAACATCAAGCCAGTGGAATATATAAACACTGTATCTACTTGAAACATATTTAGACTCGACAGATTACTGACACTCATGTAAACTTTGAGTTCTACTTGTGTTTTTTTTTGCACTCTGTATGAGACATGAGGGTTATCTCTAAGATAATTTATGTTTAGTTTTTTTAAGCAGGTGAAAATATTCAATTCAATCCAATATTCTTAGTATGAAAAATACAGGTATATTCTGTATTACGGAGTGTCATATTGGGAGTCAGAACATCAGTGACTCCTCCAGTATGTAATTTGTGTGTGTGTGTGTGTGTGTGTGTGTGTATACCCCCCCCGCAGCAAACCAAGGAGAAGGTGAAGCTGCTCATCCAGTTGGCGGACAACCTGGTGGAGAAGGGCCATGCTCACGTATCGGAGCTGAAGCGCTGCGTCAGCACGGTGGACCGCAGATACCGCGACTTCTCCCTACGCATGGGCAAATACCAGGAGAGCCTAGAAAGGAGCCTGGGAGTCAGCTCTGAGGTGAAAACACACCCATTAGACCATGGGTCGGCAACCTTTTTAATATGAAGTGCTGTTTTGAAATGTTCTCGTTAGTCAGTGTGCCATATCAGCATTAAGCCTGTCATCACCTACCAAGCTAAGGCTGTGTTTTTTCCTTTTTGCCGCATTCTGTGGAGAAGGCAACGAGTACTAGCCAATCACGTGCAAAGGGGGGGCGGGTATTCCCGGAATGCGGATGGGGAAATAAAGTCAATCAAACTACCGTAAATAACAGGATGTGCTCCTGCCAATGGCTGTAAAAGAGTTCATTTGGCATGCGGATTGGAAAATTTCCCAAAAACTCTCATGCACATGAATTGCTAGTGTGCCATTGATTGAGCTACCGCGTGCCAATGGTGGCCCCCGTGCCTAAGGTTGCCGACCCCTGCATTAGACTTAGATTACTCCAGATATTGAAACAAGGTAGGGGCCTTTGGTTTGGCCAAGTAAAGTTTTGTTTCAGATTCAACAATCCATTTATAAGGGGTGTAAATAACAGGGTACCTCACGATACGATGCATAGCTCACAATATTGATAATATCATGATACAGAAATTCTGCGATTATCACTATATTGCTAGACAATCCTTTAGTGATACATCACGATATATTTATTTATTTTTACCTTTATTTTACCAGGGAAAAGATCACATTGAGATTCAAATCTCTTTTACAAGTGAGCCCTGGCCGACGATATTGGTCTAAGTATGAATACAAAATGCCCGTGAAAAGGTTAAGTGCAGGTTTTGCAGTCTTGTACCTTTGCCGATTTCAAAATGTTTTTTGAAACGTCATTGAAATAATTGAATGGGGTAAAAACCCAGAGCCGTTAAAAAAGTAGGCGGTCACTCTTGAGCTCTATAGATCAGCTATGGGTCCAGACTTTGGACTTAAACGTGGCTGGGGCATCTGTTGTTTTCCTCAAACTGCTGTTCCCCATCTTGTTGAAAACCTCTTTACTTTTCGGCTAGTTAACTTTTGTTCAAGTTTCCCTCATTCATGTTTTGAGTGTCCAGCCATGAAGTAATGACACTGGGAGCTGGGAAATCTATTTTCGAGCGCTATTAGGGGTGGGGGGAAAAATCGATACAGCATAGTATCGCAATATTTTCCATGGCAATGCTGCATTGATACACAGACACCAAGTATCAATCTTTTATTATATATACGCTGACAATCCCATTTTGCAGCAATAAAAGATGAAGATGAATGAGTTAGATGAACAAACAGATAAAACAGACGTTGACAAAGTTTCCTTTTTTTGTCCCACCCTTACCATTTATGTTCCTCTATGCAGGACAATAAAGACTTGGAGTTGGACATTATCCCCGCCAGCCTGACCGACGACCCTGAAGTCAAACTGCGTGAGCCGAACCACGAGGTCAATGAGGAAAAGAGGAAGTCTGCCAGAAAGAAAGAGTGAGTGAGAGAGAGAGAGAGAGAGAGAGAGAGAGAGAGAGAGAGAGAGCGCGCAAGTCTGTACACTTTGCTGCTTCCTAAATAGAAATTAAAAAAAAAGTTATCTACACTGTCTTACATGGAAGATATAGGGAAGTTTGATTTTAATGTAGTTTGTAAAACAACAGACCTGCAGATCATGACCCAAACCTGAAACACATGAACCATGTACAGATGATAATGTTGATATAATGTAGCAGCAGTAGTGTGCATGTAGGTAGGAATGAATACATATATTTCAGTATGTGTATATATGTATATATCAGTAGGTATATTTGTATTTCCTTTTGTATTCATTTTTGTATTCACACTTTTTTTTTTTTTTTTATATTTTTCTTATGTAAAGTGGAAAAAACTAAAAATACAATGAGGGGTACTGAGGTTATGTTGGGTTTGAACAGTGTTCAATAGAGCTGGGCGATATGGAGAAAATCAAATATCACGATATTGTAAAACAAATACCTCAATGTCGACATTGTGACGATATTGCAGGGTTGACAAATGGTGCTTTAACAAAATATCCTCACAATTAGATTTAAGATAAATAGTCATCGATAATGTGGACATAATGAATAAGTGGGTAAAGGCAAATAATAGAAAGCCAGAACAGTCTCGTAAAGTCAGAAAATTACATCACTTTACTGTAATGTAGCCTTTCAAAACCAGGAAAAGAAAACCCTTAAGCTCTGTTACGATATTACGTTGGGTAAGCAAGGCCCTACTTTTGGATTGTCGTATTACAATCGTAATTACGATATCCAAAATCTAAGACGATATCTAGTCTCAAATCACGATGTCGATATAATATCAATATATTGCCCAGCCCTAGTGTTCAATCAAATAAAGTCTGTTGCTATTGCTCTTTGTAATCAACAACAAGAAGAAAACTGGCAATGTCATGAAGGTATGAAATATAGCAGCAGTAATTCACCCTATTTAACCAAATTATTCCTATCCACTCCCAAGACAGCTTTTTCTCAATCTCAGAATTTTAAAGACATCAAAGACACATAATTGTGCTATAATTGTGCTAGTAGCACAATGTACAGTCTTTCAAATCTCCTCTGCAGCCTTCTGAAATGTTTTTTGTCTCATCGTGAATCGCTTGCTAGGAAGAAAAAGTCTTGGAGGAACATCGATAACCAGACACAAAATATGACCGATTGTATAATTCATGCCATCTGATCCTTCTTTGTGGCGTTTCCTTTGTTGGTACTAACTTTCTTTTTTTTTCTCAGGTTCATAATGGCAGAGCTGCTGCAGACAGAGAAGACCTACGTCAGAGACCTCCACGAGTGTCTCGAGGTATGAAAAACCGTTTGGACTGCTTGTCCAATTTAGTTTTGACCCAACAGATATTTTCCTGTCATACTTACGTCTGTCTGTCTGTCTGTCAGACCTACCTGTGGGAGATGACCAGCGGTGTGGAGGAGGTTCCTCCAGGCATCGCCAACAAGGAGCATATCATCTTCGGCAACATGCAGGATATCTGGGACTTCCACAACAAGTGAGAGACGCAACACCTAAAGATATACGGATTTAAGCGTCGTAGATGGCGCACGCTACAGGCATGCACGGAGAGCGAATTTACGAATCCTACTATGGCCACGCCAAGACCTGCCCTTCAATAGCAGCTCAATTGGTTGGGGTTAGGCATTGACCGCGAGTGGTTAAGGTTAGGATAGCTGATTGGTCAGGGGATAGGACCTGTACAGATGGGGTTACGTTACCTTGCGTAGGCATGGACGCCTGGCCAATAGTAGTGATTGAATAGCGGGTCTTGGCGCGGCCATAGTAGGATTTGTAAATTCGGGCACAGAGACACTTATGCTCAACGCATTGTTCGTTGCAGTACTCTCCAAAACACCAGAGGGCATACAAACAAAAATAATTTGTGAATAAGCAAGAAGTAGTAGAGATGACGAGAGCGGGAGTTAAGCAAAGCAGGCTGCCTGGCAACAGAAGAAAACATATCCATGATAAACACCGACGTACCGCGAAACATTACATCTATCTACTCTAATCATTAACGTGACTGTCGTTTGTCTCCAAATCGAAGTGACTGTCTGCCAGTAACGCTGTTAAGAACACTCTTTCCATGAAGTCGTTTTATTTAGCTTTGACAGAACGACCTCTCGGGCCCTATCTTGCAACCAGTGCAAAGCCTGACGCAAGTGTCTTTGCTAGTTTAAGACCGACTCAGTTATCAGTTTCCCGTCGAGCGCCCGCGTCGTTTAAATAGCAAATGCAACTGTGCCCATCTTTCTGCCCATGGGCGTGCTGGTCTTACAGGGAGGTGTGTTCAGGTGCATTCTTGGCCTATCTTGAGGCAGCGGGAAGTGATCGCGCCATTGACCAACAAAAACCTGGTCTAAAGTCAATAGCGCAGCATTTTATTGTTATTTTAACAGTGAATTAGTAAAATGTGCTTAGGTTTATGCACAGCGTGCGCACACTATGCTTGTTACACACACACAGGGAAGTGCAGCAACACACAAACATGCAGAAGATTACAAATGAAAATATTACGCTGCAAATCCGCCATCATAATAGCAATGCGCCAAGGTCCAAACGCACCTGGCTTTTAAAGAGAATGGGAGATGATCTCTGATTGGTTTATTGCATGTTACGCCCAAAACACACCTATGAATTCATGAAGACACTAAGTACAACCCTTTTAATCCATGCGCCCGGACCCGCTTTTCCGCCGTCAAACTAGCAAAAGTGGATTTGGACACGCCCTAAACGCACCTGAGCCAGGCGCTTCACGCCGTGCGCTTAGATCGTTAAACTAGGGCCCCTCATGTTTTTCCACACTTTCCCCCAAAATGTTTCTTCTTTTCCCAGTGTAGTGTCTCTCTCTGACCACATATTTAAGGCTGTTTGACTCCCTGTGGTCTGTACATGAAGAATCATACAGATGTTTGTAGAGGTGAACCTCTTTTTCCCAGCTGACCATGTTGAAATGACAGCGCAGCGCACGCAGTGGGCGCGTAGTTCCAAAAATTCAGAGGTGCGCAGCCACGGGTCGCGACAGTTTGCGGAGCCTTCGTGCTGGAAACGACAGCCGTGATGATGTCATTTTATGGCTTGCGCGCCGTGAACACCGCGTCTACCATAAACTAAGCTTTATGCTGCTGCGATACATCAGACTACCTACACCGTAGCCTGACGTGCACCTCTCAAAAAAATTTAACTACACGTCGCAGCGACGCACTCCGCTCGGCCCTGGCTTGGTAGCGTTGCATTTCCCCCTACTCATTTCCTGGTTCTCCTTCTCTATAAACAATATGAAATCAAGGAGAGGGTTCACTTTTCCTGCTACAGATTTCTGACAGTGGTCCGAAAGAACAGGGGAGACACTTTGTTTCTCTCACTATGACTCTCTAGAGTCCTGGCTCCGTAGCGAATCACCGTCACACTCTCACTTGCTCCACCACACACTCCCCAGTGCGCACACACATGCCTGCCCTGCTATTCTCTTAAGAGATCGACGCACACACCAACGCACAAGTATAGACTTCAGGCCACTCACGTAGGCTACGGCGAAAGCTCTGCATAGAGCCTCCACCGAACCATAAATCAGGCTTAAAGCAACACCAAAGATTCTTTTGTACCTTAAAATAATGTTTCCAAAATCGTTTCAGTGGTTCATCAACTGGTAGCAGGGTGAACGGCACTTCTGCATTCGCTTTGCGGCCCTCTATCTGCTATAACCGCACTATGCAAGTTTGCCAGATCGGGTAGCGGATCTGTAGTTCCAATGAGACATAATGAGACATTACGACAGCGGTAATGGACAATTCCACTTCCAACCTGTAGGGGGACCGAAGAGGAAAAGTGCTTTGGTGTTGCTTTAAGGCCAAGTGGACTTGAATTTCCAGGCCTGTGTCTAGACATGTTCATTTTGTTTTTGTATGTTCCTTTTAAATTGTGATCTTTCGCTGTGTGCGTATCTGTTTGTGTTTCCAGTATTTTCCTGAAGGAGCTGGTGAACTATGAGCAGCTCCCAGAAGATGTCGGTCACTGCTTCGTCACCTGGGTGAGAGTCGGTCCTTTTCTCCAGATGTCAGAAAAAAAATGGAATCTGTCTATTAAAGAGGGTGGGCTTGAATAGAACATAATACAAAATTACCACGTAAAACTATGTTCTCCACCTCCTCTCCTGTTTTCCAGGCTGACAAGTTCCACATTTACGTGGATTACTGTAAGAACAAGCCAGACTCCAGTCAGCTTATCCTGGAGCATGCCGGCACCTTCTTCGACGTGAGTAAACTCTTCGTCACTCTGCCACAGAGCCATTCACATCACGTCATCGCATAAACAATACTAAAATTAAAACAACTTCTTTAATTCCATCTAATCATTAGAAAAACTGCTAATTCTGAAACCGAAATGTCACATGCACTGTAACCACCTCTGTCCGAGTAAACTGGCCCAGTCGGGGCTTCTTCTTTAAACCTTCTAAACCATGGATCTACAATAGGGGGGTCCGCCACCCCTAAGGGGTCCTCAGCATTACTGCAGGGGGGCTGCCTGATTATTGTTGCATGATCAAACAATAATCATGACAGTTGTTTTTTTTCAAAAGTCAAAATATGTCTGAAAATATACGTTAACATGAATCTGACACATTATTAGCAATGCCTTTTTGCTAAAAAAAAGAACATTTAATTTACATAATGTTGATCATAGGCTTACTATATAGGTAAGACATTAAAACTTGATGTAAAAATAATATGTGAATATCAATTTTCATACATCCGGCCCAGTTTAATATGCAATTAAATGTTATACAATGTATGTAGTTGGGGGTCCCTGCTCCGTCTCTCTTTTAGCTAAGGGGTCCTTGGCCTAAAAAACATTAAAGACCCCTGTTCTAAACAACAATTGTCATATCAAGGAAATCTCATTCTATACATACGTACTCTTGTACAACTTTCAGGGAAATAAACAGAAGACTGAAGCAGTGTTCTATCATGATTAAAGTGTTGCTTCAGTACAAAACGCAGCGGTTAACCAACGATGCTTAGATGCAGGAATGTTAAGATGGATGTCTACTGTGGAGCGTGAACAAGATAAACAGAACTCCAATCTCTCATTTGAATTAGCCACTCCTGTAGTACTCTGTCAAGCAAATTGCTTCGATTAGGAGCAGAACATTGTGTGCAGCTGCAGGTTTCTAATTTCCCTCCTGCAGCTGGTGGGGATTGTGTAGTTCACCTGTTTTGTCAGCAGATGGTGCTTTTTGGTCATTGAAAGAAGTTCCCCACCAACCAGCCGCATGCAGAATTGATCAGTTATGAAAATTGCATTTATTTTATTATTTGCTGTCATTTTTTTGTCTCTGTGTGTATAAACAGGACATTCAGCAGCGACGTGGACTGGCTAACTCCATCTCCTCCTACCTCATCAAACCAGTCCAGAGGATCACCAAGTACCAACTACTGCTTAAGGTAGACACACACCCTCCCACGCACGCGCGCACAAAATTTTGGCCCAGACCCAACATGTTCTGGACTGGATTGATACACACCTGCTACACACGCACACCTGCGGCTGCTACACACACACACACACACACACACACACACACAACCAGACTTTAAACCTTCACACAACATTTTGGCCCAGACCCAACATGTTATGGACTGGATTGATACAAACTTGCTACACACGCACACCTGTTACACACGCACAACTGCTGCTGCCGCCACACACACACACACACACACACACACACACACACACACACACACACACAACTGGACTTTAAACCTTCACACAACATTTTGGCCCAGACCCAACATGTTATGGACTGGATTGATACAAACTTGCTACACACGCACACCTGTTACACACGCACACCTGCTGCTGCCGCCACACACACACACACACACACACACACACACACACGCAAACCGGACTTTAAACCTTCACACTAACATTTTGGCCCAGACCCAACATGTTATGGACTGGATTGATACAAACTTGCTACACACGCTACACCTGTTACCGCACACGCACACCTCGCTCGCACACACACACACACACACACACACACACACACACACACACACAACTAGACCTTAACCCTTCACACAAAATTGTGGTATACAAAAAAAGTGAAAATGTGGGTCAAATCACCACATGTGCAAACTGAGGGAGAGTCAGGAAGTAACCAGGGCTCATGGAATATGTAGTCTAAATGTGGAGATAGAATAGCACGCAAAATATTTATCAATTATGTTTTTCGCCTCTCACGTTTGATATCCTCTCCTCTCCCACTGCAGGAGCTCCTGTCATGCTGTGAGGAGGGTAAAGGGGAGATTAAAGATGGCTTGGAGGTGATGCTCAGTGTTCCGAAGAGAGCTAATGATGCCATGCATCTCGCCATGTTGGAGGGTAAAACACTGTCCATTCTGCTGTAGAATGATGGTGAAGTTACATAACTTCTGTTCTTAGAATTGATATTATTATTATTTCGTTCTAGATTTAATACATTAAAATCTTTTCTAAAGAAATACCATGAGTTTGTTGTATTTCCTATCCCACCTGATGACTAATGTCTTGGTCCTCCTATTCCTCAGGCTTTGAGGAAAACCTGGAGGTGCAGGGCGAGCTGATCCTGCAGGACAGTTTCCAGGTTTGGGATCCACGCTCGCTGATCAGGAAGGGGCGGGACCGACACCTCTTCCTGTTCGAGTTCTCCCTGGTCTTCAGCAAGGAGATCAAAGACTCAGCTGGCAGAACCAAGTACCAGTACAAGAACAAACTACTGGTGTGTGTGTGTGTGTGTGTGTGTGTGTGTGTGTGTGTATCAATCCAGTCCAGAGGTCACCTCACTGTTAGATTGCTTTCATCTACCCTGTTTACCCCGTGTGCGTGCATGCGTGTAAGAATAGCTGCTGTGTGTTTAGCTTTCAGTGACTCACATTTTTGACAATTAAACATCTTGCTCCCTTTGCTGCCCTGCAGACATCGGAGTTGGGGGTGACCGAGCACATTGAGGGTGATCCATGTAAATTTGCTCTTTGGGCAGGAAGAACCCCCTCCTCAGACAATAAAACGGTGCTAAAGGCAAGTAAAAATAAACTTTTTAAATGGAAACAAACTTTTGTTGTGTACTCGCCGTTTTACTGCACGTTACTAAAAGGTATTCTGTTGTTTCTCCTACCAGGCGTCCAACGTGGAAGCTAAACAGGAGTGGATTAAAAACATCAGGGAGGTGATCCAGGAGAGGATGACTCACCTGAAGGGGGCGCTCAAGGAGCCTCTTCATCTGCCTAAAACACCAGCACTGACCAAACCCAGGAATAACACTAAGAGGTTAACAAATACACACAAACAAGCGCACACACAAACACACAACCATCGTTCAATCTTTTTGGTGCAGAAATGCCTTCAAACATTGAATTTCATAAGGTTGAAAGGTATTTTGTCAGTGTTAGAAATATCCTGTTAGAGGTTACAAACATTGTGAAAGAAAAACTCAGGAGCAGCACAACTCATTTCACATACGTGAAGAAAGTTCGGGAGACTTTGATGAATTACACAGGAGCATTTAATGAATTGAGGAGAATTTGGGTTCAGAAAGTATAGCGCAGGTGCCATCCCAATTCTCTGAAGTTCCTGTCTTCCTGAAGGTGTATTTAAACTCATGCTGGAGGCGTTAAGTTAAGCTGGACCTTTTAAATGTAAGCAAAGATATTGCAGGCGCCTTAAACACAGATGCTAAAGCCTAGTTCAGCCTAGTCTCGCATTGCCAGACCTTCCTCCACAGCATTGCGGAGGAGGGTCAGGCTAGTCCACACAGCATTCCGGGATGGGAGGAAAAAAAAGTGCTCTGGTTTATTGGCATTTCTTTAAACCAATCGCAATCGTCTTGGGCGCCTCTGCAAGGAACTTGTTTTGGTGGAACATTCACGTTCAAGGGATGTTTAAGTTGCGCAACAGAAAGCTCAGATTGGACAGATAGTCTAGCTAGCTGTCTGGATTTACCCTGCAGAGATCTGAGGGGCAGTTAACCATAGTCCTCAGAAATCCACCGGAGTTTACGCCGGCTACACACTGGCTGTGTGGCGTGAGCGTGGCGTTTCTGTTGCGTGGCGGCTGCGTGGCATGTCTTTACACACCAGAAACGTGTCTGATGTGCCGCTGCTGCTGCTGCTGCTAGCCTTGTATGTACACATGTATGTTTCCCATTGATCAAGCAGTAGTATACTTCATGTTAAACATAAATATATACTGATTTGATTACAGCAAAGACAACGTCGGCAGTATTGACGGCACAATAGGCTACAGAATATTTGAAAATCAATTTTTTTTTTTTATTACATTTATGTCAAAACCTAGAGACTTTCAAACATCAAAATGTAATTTATTAAATGTATTTGTGTCAAAATGACAAACATCTTTTTCTATTCTATTTTGCCTGGAAACACTTCCAACACGCTTGCGTGTCGCGTGAAAAATAGGCGTTGGTCCTATTTCTAGCATGCACGCGCTTTTGGCGCGGCTCAAGCCGTGCGTGTCACGCAGGCAGTGTGGATGCTCTAACCTGTTAACATGGGAGCCGAAATAAAAACGGACACGCCACGCAGCTGACACGCTCACGCAACGCATCCAGTGTGTAGCCGGCCTTAGAATGCCTATGATCTTTCTCTCTCTCTGGGAAGTATGCATGGCAGGCCTACTGAACATTCCCTTATCATGCAGCTGCCTAGATTCCTTGAATCTATGGAGGCACCAAGTTGAAGTACTCCTCTGCCTGATGATAAGTTTATCAGGTTATGTTGGACGCTGACCTGGGGTACCACTGTCCCAACTTACATAGCATGAGTTCATAAGATGGACATTCCACCACAAACATCACTGTGAATAGAAATATCATTAATGGAAAACCATGCAAGGGAATAGACAGATTTTGTGTGAACAAAAGAAGCATTTTATTGCGGGCAGTAACAGTATGTACAGTATATGGTTCACGAAGGCAGGAGCTCAGTAAGTAGTCAGCACCTGGGGGTGAAGCAAAGTTTAGTTCAATGGTGACATTTGTCTGAGATTACCAAGCTCAGGAAGGAAATAATGTAGTGAGCTTGATTTAAAAAAAAACATTTAGTATAGCCACAGTTTGGCCACAATTCAATTCAGCCTGAGAAAAATGATTTAATTACTCAGTAAATATTAATATACCATCATCTGTATCACCTGTATGTCCTCTGCTTATATGATTAATGCAACAGAAATCATTAAACAAACTTCAAAAAGGACATAAGCTGCTCAAAAGAAATATATAGCTTGAACACAAAAGCACAGAATTACACACACACACACACACACACGACTTGACTGTTGCCACAACTTGAAACGTCAGCACTGTAAACAGTGTCACTGCGGGCAGAAACCCTATCAGCTCGGTAAAAAGTGTCATCACAGCAGATTGAAACCTTTTTTGAGATTTAAAACGTGTGCGAAGTGGTAATATTGTCCCATATGTTATATCACCAAAGGGGACAGGGTCAGTGACTATGTTTACATGCAAATAATGTTCCCGTTTTTGCCCTTGTACCGATGAGTGTGCGTGTAAATGTACTCTGTGTTATCACACTGAAATGGTTTGCGTTTGCCAATGATTTAAACAAAGCTATTCTGATATCGTGTGTGTGTGTGTGTGTGTGTGTTCAGGGAGGGAGGTGAAGATGGAGACAGTCAGGGAGACGGCAGCAGCCAACCAGATACCATCTCCATCGCCTCCAGGACGTCCCAAAACACTGTAGACAGCGACAAGGTAGGAAACACACACTAAGAGCTGCTGCTTATGTGTCGAAGGAGTTAAAGGCAGCTGATTGAGACTTGGGCTGAATCTGACTTACCCTAAATTGTATCCCCCGGCTCCTCCACTTGCTTCCCTTCCTCGCGTCTTACTCTGTCCCACCGAGGAAGCATGGGAGAAACGCAAGGAAATGATGCGAGGACAGAGGAAACGAGGAAATGGGTTCTAAAGGGACGAGACGTCACATGAATTTGTCAGCTGTATGGGCGGAGTTAGCAGCGGCTTTCAGCTGCATGGCTTCCCCTTATTTGATAGCTCCTCGACTCCTCGGTCCTCGGCTGACCCGGATGTTGTTCTGTCCCTCATTGGTGAAGGCCGTCTCAAAGATCATCGAGGAGCTATAGCCGAGGATACACGAGAGCTGCCTTCCCGGAAGCCGTGCAGCTTAAGGAGTTGCTAGGAGGAAAGGACGTCTCATCCCTCTAAAACACATTTGCTCGTTGCCTCTCTCCTCCGATGATTTCGTCGCATCTCTCCCGGGCCTCTTCGGTGGGAGGGACTATGACGCTCGATGGTGTTTTTTGCCCCCAACTGCTCCTTCCAGGCAGCGCTGCGACCGCTGCCTTCAAGGCACTTAACCCTAACCCTAACCTTAACCCTAACCATAACCAGTGCCTAATCCTAGAGCCTTCCAGGCAGCGCTGCCTGGAAGGAGCCGTTGGGGGCAAAAAATACAGATAAACGACTATGACGCGAGGAAGGGAGGCAAGTGGAGGCTTTGAGGAGGCAATTTAAGTGCTAAGGGACGTACGCCCGGAAGGCTGCTCTTGTGTATCTCCACCTATAGTTCCTCAGAGATCCCTCCTCGATCCTCGGGGCAGAAATAAGATCTTTGAGACGGCCTTCACGAGGGAAAGGGGGACAGAACAACTACCGGTTCAGCCGAGGACTGAGGAGCCGAGGAGCTATCACATAAGGGCCACGAGATGCAGCTCTAGAGAAGTGTGATTCAGCCAGAGACTTGCTCTGTGCCCCTTGATGAGCTGATGACCCACAGCTGTGTCAGCGCTACAGGGTCTCCCATGCTTCTACAATGGGCAGAAGCAGGGGCTGTGCGTTTGCCAGTGGCAGAAAGATGTTTGTGCACGCGTGAAACACAACAAACTGAGATACACGCAGCACCACAACTGTGTGTTTGTGAAGGTTAGGTTATGTGTGTAGTTTGAAGTATCCAGCAATGTCACCATATGAACAGAGGAGCAGTCGGCAATGAAAAACCTCTTCAGGTTGTGTGCAGGCGGCTGTTCTGATGCCGCCTACCAACCACCCTCTCACAAACAAGTAAGCCCATCTTTAAGCTTTTATTTTTACAGTCAACCAGAAGTGCACAAAAGATAAGAGGGAACACAGAAGTCCTTTTGTTGTAGAGGAGATTTTGTAATGCACATGTCCTTTGTCCTCATGTCCTTTGTCCTGAGCTACACCTTGATTCAATGATTAAATGATTAAAAAACTTTTGGTTGTTTAGCAGCAGTGTTTCTCAACCTTTGTCCGTCATGGCACTCTTCCTGTGCTTTGCACTGCTTTAGTACATTATGATACAGTACATGTTTTTGGAAGAAGGCAAACGAGCAACAGGCAAAACATTTATAACTTTTAAATTGTCATTGAATTGCGTAATCAGATGTTTGCTGTATTACAGAGTGACTCCTAGTGCTTTGTGTCGAGGTCTTCGGTCCAGTTGTTTTACTTGTAGGGCAGGTTCATTTGCAGTCAATCATTCAATTTACAGATTTTGTTGTGGCTTGTTGTTTTAGTGGTTCCGATTCCTTAATTGTATTAGTTGTCTTGATTTGAACTGGTTGTTGTTGTCGTCTCCAGTGTTGCCACAGTACCTCCCTTTTCACTGCTGCGCACACACACACACACACACACACACACACACACACACACCCCCACCCACACAGATGTCATGGCCTCCCACTGTTCTGTTACACAGTGCAGCCTTTTCACCGTGCAACCCCACGCCTACACACTACCCTGCCTCTAAATGTCAGCACCATGAACACAGGCACACACACACACACACACAAATCAGAGAGGCCTTAGCAGTGCGGCGCGTGTGTGTTGTAGTATCTCAACTTGTTTGCGCCTCTCCTTTTTTTTCTCTCTCCCATTATCAATATCACTTTTATTGTCACATTACTTGTTTTGCTACATACTATATATGTGTGTACAGTAAATGCATACATAAACAAAATTTATTACCATGCACATACAGGTCTACTGTAACTCTGTATATCTTTGTGGTTTTATATTGCATGTCTGTGTTGGTCTCCCCACCTCTTCCTGTCCAATGAAAACATCTTAATGCATATTTTTTCCAGCTCTTTTCGAGTGTGGGTGTATTGTTGTTATGGTCCAGTTTATTGTTTCTAGGATTTAAAAGACTCTAGCTAGCTATTCTTGGATCCTCCTCTTCTGTTTTTCTGAGGAAAAAAAAAAGAAGATTTCTAAATTTGTTTTGATACGTTTCATATTTCATATGCTGACACAGCAGACCGCGGCTTTAACTGTGAGCTGTATTTCTTGGATGCAGATTTACTTTTTCATTTATCACTGTTTGTAATTAGGTTTTACAATGAGTTTGAGGGCTCTTTTGTAATATGACGACGGAATAGAAACTTGGAAACATACTGTACATGGCTGTGCTGTAAGTTGTAAAAATGTGTACTAAACAGGGCTCTGTTTAACATTGGATGCGATGGGACACCATCCACCCCAAACAATCTTTTTTTTTGTGATAAATTGCCATCCTCCCTTTCCATCCCCGTTGTGTACAGCCCTTATTTTCTCTGCCTTAATCGCATTTGCTTTTATTTAAGTACAAATCTGTAGTGGATAACTGCGGTGACACTGGAGACTGAATCCCATTTCTCTGTCTTACCCCTTCGTCTTACCCCTAGCCCTTGTCCCTCGAAACCGAGTGGTAAGGGCTAGGGGTGAAAACATACCCCCATGCTTGGTTCCCCTTAGCCCTACCCCTCGATCAAAACGAGAATTGGGATAGCCCTTACTCTCACGTGAACGTGCAAAACTAAGGGGAAGGGGTAAGGGAAAGGGGTAAGACAGAGAATTGGGATTCAGCATATGGCTCTGTCCCAATACCTCCCCTTCCTGTAGATTTTTGCCCTAACCCATGTTTTTGCGCGTTGTTGTGTAGGGGTAGGGTGTCCCAATACTTTAGGGACCAAGGGGGAGTGCTATTTTTTCCTTTAAAATCAACCCTCAAAATATAGTGAGGTCCGATGCAGGCTTAAAAAGAAGTGGGAGATAAAATTACCCAGGAGACCTTGCGAACTCAGCAAGCTGGCCAAATTTTTCAACCAAGATGGCGGACACGCTAATTTGCATTGAGTGGTGTCCCATGTCATAGGGAAAGATCTTCACCCCCACTTCCCTCGTCGAGGGGACTTTACTGTCCAGGGCACTCAAAACCAAGCGGAAGTTTTAAGGGGGGAGAAATGGGACAGGGCCTTAGGCTACATTTACGTTGCTACGTTTTGGTTTAAAAAGTGAATATCTTTTGCCACGTGTACACCTCGCATTCACACTGCTCTGGCGTTTCAGAGCCCCTAAACCGTAGACATTTGAAAACACTTCTGACCCCGTTTTGGTTTGGAATCTGCGGGGCTGTGTTGTAGTCTCAACGGCCGCAAACGGAGACCTTTGGCAATGCCGCCTGATTGGGTCATGACGTCTCGTTCTTTGAGACTAAGCTACTAACATTCAGTATACATGTATATACAGTATACATGCTGCCTCCTGTTTACCCCGGCACGCGGTTGGGGCGTGTTCCACTGTTAGAAAAGTCTGTAGCAATACAGTTAATATGAAGGAATTTTCCGTAATGTTTTTTCACAGGTGTTTTTCCATATTTTTTTATTTAAAAAGGTACTGAGGATATACTGTAAATTTACAAAATTTTATGTTTTTGGATTAGCATGAATGTCCGTAAACGGAGTAAATTTCTGTCAGGACATTATGCGTTTTTCTACGGACAGGAGTACTGTCTGCTTCTCCTAACTGGGGGCGAGCCGACCGCCACCTACTGTAGCTAACACACTGACTATAGAGAAGTAGCTCATACAACCACTCTTCAAATCAAAATATCTCAACTATCCCCTAAAGAGTGCCTCAGCGTTAAACAAACATGCCTGATCTGATAATTGGTTCAATAAACACCATATCTTGACTTGTCTTAACGTCAAAATAAACAAGGAATTGGTATACTTTATGGTAATTCGTCCCTGGAGGGCCTGCAGAGCCATGGGAACTCAACAACCACCACCCTTCACATACAAGAGTACCGGCAAACTTCCACTTCCCTTCTGGGAAAAAGAAGTACAGTAATTTCTCAAACCAGCTGAGGCATTTTGGTTTTTAAGTGGCGTTTTGAGCCAAAAGAAGTGTTTTTAGCTCCAGTAGAAGAACTATTCTCCATTTAAACTACACTGTAAGAAAAAAATCCATAGAAAAACGCATAATGTCCTGGCAGAAATTTACCAGTACCTTTTATGTTTACGGACATTCCTGCTAATCCAAAAACGGAACATTTTGTAAGTTGACAGTATATCCGTCAGTATGTACCTTTTTTAACGGACATTTCTGTTAATACAAAAATAAATAATCAAAATACGGAAAAATACCTGTGAAAAATCATTACAGAAAATTCCTTCATATTAACTGTATTTCTACTGACTTTTCTAACGGTGTACTTTTTTTTCCCAGAAGGGAAGTGGAAGTGTGCCGGTACTCTTGTATGTGAAGGGCGGTGGTTGTTGAGTTCCCATGGCTCTGCAGGCCCTCCAGGGACGAATTACCATAAAGTATACCAATTCCTTGTGTATTTTGAAGTTAAGACAAGTCAAGATATGGTGTTTATTGAACCAATTATCAGATCAGGCATGTTTGTTTAACGCTGTGGCACTCTTTAAGGGATAGTTGAGATATTTTGATTTGAAGTGCGGTTGTATTAGCTACTTCGGTTACACTTTACTTGAAGGCACCTACATAAGAGTGACATGACACTGTCATGAACGTGTCATAAACATTCTAAACAAGTCATAAACGTTTATGACATAACGCTTCTGTCATTAAGTGTCATTTGGTTTTTGTCATGACAAGTTAGGGTTAGGGTTCATGTGTCATGACAGTGTCATGTCACTCTTATGTAGATACCTTCAAATAAAGTGTTACCGCTACTTCTCTATGGTCAGTGTGTTAGCTACAGTAGATGGCGGTCGGCTCGCCCCCAGTTAGGAGAAGCAGACAGGAGTACCGACACGGAAGCTAAGCTATGTCCTGCTGTGGATGGCGGCATCAGCTAGACTTATTTTAGCCACCTAAAAAAAAAATCAATGCCTGTTTAAGTGTATGCTATATTTAGAATATGTTCACCGCTTTACCATGGGGAACTGAAGCCGTTGTGCACATCCAGTAGTGGAATGTATCTAAGTACATTTACTCAAGTACTGTACTTAAGTAAAAATTTGAGGTACTCTTCAAACTACTTTCTACTTCTACTCCACTACATGTCAGAGAGAAATGTACTTTTTACTCCACTGCATTCATATGACAGCGTTAGTTACCAGTTACTTTACAAATTAGGATTTTTGCACACAAAACACACGTAGTTTATAAAATACGATGTTTTATTAGAAATTAAACTACCCAACAATAGAGCGGCTTACAAGTCCAGCTGAAATGATTAGACTATCAAACACTTGACACTGACAGAACTGTTGCAAAATGTGCATCGAGTACTTTAAATATTTTTAATACTTTAGGTACATTGTTCTGATGATACACATTACTTTTACTTAAGTAACATGTTCAATGCAGGACTTTCACTTGTAACAGAGTATTTTTACAGTGTGATATTAGTACTTTTACTAGTAAGAAGTAAAAGATCTGCATACTTCTTCCACCGCTGTATACATCCATGCTCTCTCCAAAGCTCCCAGACTCCTTTTGGTAAAACCAGTAATTTTACCTCGCAGAACACAGAATTAGCTGGTCTACCACAAACAAACTATCCGATCGAGGCAGCGGTAGCACTGCATATCCCGTGTTCTGCGAGGTAAAATTAATGTTTTCGTCAAAGGAGTCTGGTGGCTTTGAAGGGAGTGATAAAACGGCTTAGGTTCAATGTTGTAAAGGCGCTGTTTGACGGAAAATTTGAATGTTGGCTCTAAGATGCCAAAAACAATTAATACAGGTTCTGGTTCAATATGTTAATGTTTTTTTTTTTTCTCCTTACTGCCCCCTTTTCCCATAAACATCTTTGTTCCTTTCCTTGTCTTGCCTCGCCATGTTATCTTGTCTCCATTCGAGATGCACACACACCCACAATTAGTTGCCTCTTTTGCAATCCATTTCTTCTTTCTCACTTTCTCAATTTTCAAATCTCTCTCTCTCTCTCTCTCTCTCTCTCTCTCTCTCTCTCTCTCTCTCTCTCTCTCCCCCTCCCTCCCTCACCCTCCCTTGCTCTCTCCCTTAAACTATAATAACAGCCCAGCATTGGCATAGTCAGATGTTCCACTGCTGTCTGGGTCTAGAGAGGTGTGTGTGTGGGGGGAGACAGGGTGGGAAGCTACTGTTTCTTGTGGTTTTTGGAGGAGTTTTATATGACGAATGCCTGTTTTTTTTCTCTATTTTTCTCTTCGTCTTTGCAGATTTAAAAAAAAAAAAAAAAAATTTCAGTTTGCTCTCTCCTCTCTCTGTCTCCTACGGCTGACAGAAAAATACAATCTTGTTACCGTGCTTATATAGACCAGCGCAGACATACGGCAATGTTATCTCTTTTTAGTGTCATCTCTGTTACTGTTTGAGAAGCAGGTTGACATGGATAGGACAGTTTTATTTTGCGTCCTGTGGCAATCATTACCCTTACATATTTGGACAGTGCACTAAAAAAAAATAATAATAATTGAGCTCTGTACATTAGCTTTGAAATGACACGAAAGAGATTAATGTGCTGACTTAGTCTTATAACCGTGATCGGCAGCGTTTACATCCATATTGTTCACATTAATTGTAGGAATTAAAGAACTTGATTTACTGTACAAAGTCCTCCAATTTTTTACTACAGTCAACATTATTTTAGATTACCTCAAATTAAATCTGAAAGTCAGAACTTCCATATCCTTATAGTCATGGTTTTAGTTCAAACCAAATGTTTTGGTTTACAGAGCTAAAACAATAAGAACTGATATGTCTCACCAGAAATACATCATCACTTAAAACGACCTGTATTTTTCTGTCAGGTGGTCTCTTGTAGTTGTGTCAGTAATGACTGCCCGCTCTAATAAGCTTAAGTGGATGTAGCAAAAGGTCAGTGCGAATGGTTGGGCATGCATACTTTGTGAATTTGACATTAGAGACCATGGTTTGTGACCTTTTCCCCTACCAAATGATATGTCAGCCCCGTCAAGGTTCCAGCCAGTTCTGTAACATCTTGTTATATATGTCCGTCCTGTGACGTCATGTGGAATGTCTTTTCTGTGACGTTTCGTGGTGCATTGAGCCAGCTGTGGTTTAGTCTTTTGGTCTTAATGTTATTTAAAGCATGGTTCCAGCGGTTGACAGCTTGGCAGCCCTCATGGCTCTACCACAGCCCTGTAGGTCAGAGGACAAGCACTTTTTTTTTTTTAGCCTCCGCCTTCAGTAGGAGTATAAACTTGTGTTTTTCTGTGAGCCAGGACCAATAAAACGTACTACTCATGTAGGACTGAATATGCATTACTGGTTGGAAAGGAGCTCCGCCGCCTCTGAATCCATTTTTATCCCTGCGCCTTGAATGAATCAACGCCTGGCTTGAGTCTATCAGGCTGAGTCTTCCAGAGTAATGATTTCAGAAGTTTAAAGCCCAGTGGACCCAAATGAGATAAAATATATATATATATGTTTATTATTTTTTTTTTGTGGCATTTAGCCATGCAGATAATAAATTTGTCTGTTGGTTGGTCGGTCTGCCACTTTAGTCCAGACAAAAAATAACTCAACAACTCTTGGCTGAATTGCCATTACATTTGGCAGAAATATTAAGTGTCTCCAAAGGATGAATCCTAGTGACTTTGGGGATCCCCTGACCTTTCCTCTAGCGCCACCATGAGGTGGACATTTGAGTCAAATATCTCTACAACTTTTGGATGGACTGCCATGAAATTTAGTACAATCATGTCGCCCACAGGATGAACCCTGATAAAGATTAATGCTGAACATCAACATGTTAGCGTTGTCATTGTGAGCATGTTAGCATGCTGGCATTAGCACGTAGCTCAAAGCACTGCTGTGCACAAGTACAGCAACACAGAGCTTCTGGCAAGGCTGTCGACGCTTTAGTCTAGTTTGAACATAACTATTTTGGATCTTTGGCACCCTTAATTTCAATTAGGTTGGATTGGCAGCACAAATCTTGCAGATGCATATTTCAAACGTATGTAAACTAAACTATCTGCATGGCAAGAAACGGAACATGTCCGTTGCTCTCAGAGTAGGGCAAACGTCAGACTTCAGAGATTTGGTCCAAAGTATACTGGAGCACTCGGACTATAGGCAACAAACGTTATTAGAGGACTAACGTTTCGACGCTAGGTGCATCTTCATCAGATTCGAGAGGTTTTTCCTGCATTTTGTGCAAGCTGACCCTGTAATTGGTAACAGCCAGACCACCATTTAGCGCGATATCAAATCATTTCCCTTCTGGTTCCACATGTTTTTAATATCACATGTGTGTAAGTCGAGGAGAACTTAATTAGCATTTTACTGTACATGTGACATATTTGGCATTGCTGCATTAAAGTGTCTAAAAGTAGTTGTGCAGTTGGATACAGGCCACATCAACAGGGAATCTGACGGATATGTTGAACTAAAGTTGGCAACCCTGATTGGTTTTGTCCCAGTATGTATCGAATCGACTGTATGTGTCTGAAACGTTTTAATTTATTCACACTTCTTTCGTAGCTTGATTCTGTGCAACTGTCAAGACAAACTCATGCTGGATGGAAGTAAACGTAACAAAAAGTAATATATAACTACTTTGCAAGTACTATTTGAAAGTACCTAAATATTACAATACTACAGTTATGTACTTGGCAAAGTGTTCCAGCATACAGCTGCAACACTGTTACACTGGCTGGCAATTGTTTAAACGTGTGTGTTCTCATGAATCAAATGCATTCAGTGTCGGGTTCAGACTGAAACCGTACAGTAGCCATCTGCTGGTCATATGATTTCTGTGTGTCTCTCTCACTCTCACTCACACACACACACACACACACACCAAGCAGAGTGCCGTCCCCATCTGATACAAAGCTATGGCTGTTTGTTCAAAGAGAGAGAGAAGGGGAGAGACAGCGTGAGGGCGTGTTTGTGTGTGTGGCAAAGGCACAAACGAGGGAGTTGTCAAAGACAGAGAGAGCGACAGAGAGAGACGGCGACAGAAGAGGAAAGATCGACATGCCAAAGTGGATGAGCTTTAAACTGTTCAAAGAGAGCAGCAGAGTGAGTACAAACTGCTGGGCTACACACTGTACACTATCTGCTCAAATTAGACTTCACGTGAAGCACTGTTTTCATTCAATACTGTCGTAATGACAAATAGGCTTCTCTTCTATTTGTGTGTCGTGTTTGACAAGTTTGGTGAATTATGCTGTAAAAGTAAAACTGATGCAAGGATATAGTGAAATAACAGGTGTAAACCACCCAGAATGTGTTAGTGTTTCAAGATATTTTTTTGACAAACAAACATTTTGGGCTCTGGCTAGACGCTGGTAGAAATATTTACATCTGTCATGATTTAAGGTGTTTGAGTGTTTAAAGAGAAAAAAACACTATTTGTGAATGAATCTTGTTGTAACCCATGATGAAATACAGTATTTGAGTGTACACGAACACACGCCACTCCTGCCAATTATTCTTTTTTTTTTTATTCACTTTGCACACAATCCTTTGTTTTGACTTGAAGTTCTGCATGACTGGAACTGCTGAGAGAAGACACAGCTTGTGTGAAGCCAAGTTCTGTGTGCTCTTTCACTTCAGCGCCCTGTGATGTTGCCCTAATAGTTTATAAAATATAAAAGTAACTAAGATTGTAAAAAAAAAAAAAAGAAAGAGCTGAAAAGTGCTAATCCATGTGCAGCCCACCTCCTGCAACTGTCAAGAGCTTTGACCAGAAAAGTGTTTTGAGGTTTGCTTGTTGGTCACTGTTGAGGTTTGGCCACTGATTCAGATGCTAATCCAGATCATACGTGCTGTTGACTTTCACTTAGTGTGTTGTAAAGCTGGACTGCAGGAGGGAATGTGCGTGTAATTGGGTAGGTTAATGGTTAAACAGGGTGTGTGTGTGTGTGTGCCAGGCAGGCAGGCAGACAGACAGACAGACAGGAAACGGGCCATTAGCTGCCACGGAGAAACAGGATAAATAAAATGTTTGCGTCCAGATGGCTGAATTGAAGCAAGTTTGATTCAGATTACAGAGCAGACCCGCTGGAAAAAGAGTCTCCATCCACACCACTGCCCACTGACAAACTTTTTACATGAAGTTTGTGCATTAAACTTACGAAAAGTCTGAGATAGACACTACACTCGCTGCAAAAGCATCTGTGTTTATGTGCAGCCGTGGCAAGAGGACATATCTATAAATGAGCTGATGTTTCTGAATTTTGTTAGACTTAATGCCTTTGTTTTTGTTGAGCCTGCACATTATTTGTTTTGAGAATGCATTAAATGCTCTGGAGAAATCCAACTGTGGGCAGATTAACTGAATTTGCGAAACCAAGTTGGTGTTACAGTAGTTTTAGAGTTTATAGTTTCTGCTTGATTGCATGCACCTCAATGGTGTACCTGCGACAGAAGGGGAAATTGTCCAACGTTATCCAGCAATCGCTGTCTCATAGAGGTAGTTGTGTTGGTAATGACTGCCCGCTCTAATAAGCATAAGTGGATGTAGAAAAAGGTCAGTGTGAATGGTTGGGCATGCGTAGTTTGTGAATTTGACATTAGAGACCATGGTTTGTGACCTTTTCCCCTACCAAATGATATGTCAGCCCTGTGATGTTTTGTTGACATACCGAGGTTCCAGCCAGTTCTGTAACATCTTGTTACATATGTCCGTTCTGTGACGTCATGTGGAATGTCTGTGGCTTAGTCTTTTGGTCTTAATGTGGTTTAAAGCATGGTTCCAGCGGTTGACAGCTTGGCAGCCCTCATGGCTCTACCACAGCTCTGTAGGTCAGAGGACAAGCACTTTTTTTTTTTAGCCTCCGCCTTCAGTAGGAGTATAAACTTGTGTTTTTCTGTGAGCACTAAGATCATGAATATCCTTTGTTGCTTATGATTTCAGTAAAATGAACTGAATGATTGAATTGCAGATCATTTTACCAATCAAACGGTGTACCACATGTCCATTGACACAGGTTTTGAAATTTTGTGTTTAAATACTTATTATGTAACATGTCAGAACTCACGTAAATTACGTGGGTGTTAACCGGTTAAGACGTCTCTATAGATTTTCTATAGAGTTTCTGATGATGGCTCTTGGTTGCCATTGGAGTACATTGTACCAGTAGAGCAGTGGACCTCCGTGTTTGAAAGCCTATACACAGCTATATAGGAACCAGCGTTGTTCAATTAATGTGTATTTTGAGTGGGTACTAAACTATCTGTGCAGTTTCTTTGCTTTTTTTCTGTGTTGTAAAGTAGCAGACCAGTCTTATTGGTCACACTGGTTGTGGTTCAGACACTGTGGCGCACGCAAAATGTCTTACAGCAGAACCTTTTTACTCTTTACTTTTGCCACTGTAATTTCAGCCATTAGGATGCTGGGCT
This sequence comes from Sander vitreus, assembly GCF_031162955.1. Classification (NCBI taxonomy): domain Eukaryota; kingdom Metazoa; phylum Chordata; class Actinopteri; order Perciformes; family Percidae; genus Sander; species Sander vitreus. Next base: position 26,220,917 of record NC_135865.1, read on the forward strand.
GGTTTGACTGGTTTCTGGGATGCGATGCTGTTCATGTCAACAAACGCCACTTGTTTCTAGTTCTTAATGTTAAACTCATCATAACCTGCACTGCATCAAACACATAATCAGAATGTAACACTGTCACATAATGAGCATCTTCATGTGTACACCCATGCTTGTGCATTACACTGTTGCTGCACAGACACAGTCACTGGCTGTACTTTCTCTGTAAACATAATACTACTTGTATTTCCATGATCCGTGGTGCTGCTGGTAGAGGTTGTTGATAGTGACGACAACATTGCGCAATAGCCCCAGTTCTACAATGACACATTGACTGTCGCATATGGTGGATCTAACAAATGGAAAGACGTCCAAGTAGCTTTTTACACTGGGCAGAGATTGAGATGTGTTACGAGGAGGTATTACCAGAGTCGTGCACATTTTTTAGATTTCATTCTTTACCTTTGGGCAGCAATACACACGGAGGAGTTGCCCTGACACATAGGTGTATTTGGAGTATTTAGACTTTAGACGTTCCATGGGTTTCACTCCAGGAAGGTGCTAGCCTGGAAATCCAGACCCAAATCTGAAAGATTAAGGGTCTGGCACTGAGTAATGAAAATGGCCCAACTCAAGGGGCGGCACCAAGCATGCATTTGAAAATCTCACTGCACTCAATTGGATAACGCTACGACCAATCACAACAATACACGGGGTGACGTATCCAGAGCCCCATACGCTTATACCAGCGGAGCTAACTGGTAGATTAAACTGTCGTCATCTGTTTAGCTCGCCTCTGGCCCACCTATATCAAATACACCGATTGTGATTGGAGCAACACGGCTACAAGGTCATAGTTAATGAGCATGATTATCTTGTATTAGATAAGTGCATTCACCACACTGTAGACTTAAAAAATATTCTAAAAAATAAAATAAGTCCTTTTAAAAGTATTGAATTTCAGTTACAAAAGCCTACATTTTTTTCTTGACTTTTCTTAGAATTAAATAAATACCGTAACGTCATAAATACATATTTTGTGTGGGTAATATTTCAATTTACTTGATTTTTGTATTTTTAGTTTAATAGCATAAGAGCTCTAAATGCGACAAATATTTTATAAATGTTTATTTGTGTACAAACACACTTCACAAAAATGTGTTATTAAATTCAGGTGAAGTCAGTTGGTAAACAATTCTTTCCTCGGGTTTAAAATCCATTCTGATTTCCCATTATATGGCCGTTAAATTTCATCCTAGGTGGTATTGAAAAGGTCTTAAAAAGTCTTAAATGTAACTTAGAGAACCCTGGGGGTACCACACTGTAGTCGTGATATAAAGTGGAACCAGCCAGTCGTGTTCTTAGGCTATGTTTAGACGGAAACGATCTGAGGAGAAAATGCAAAAGTTTTTTTCCGCATTTAGATGAGCGTTTTGGGGGGGGGGAAATCTGCGTCCATATGGTGATGCAAAAGTATGTGAAATTCCATGTAGTGTGCACATCAGGTGGCTAGGTGGACTACCAAGTCCACAAGACACACACGCGGCGCACACACACACACACACACGACACACACACACGGCGCACAAACATGCTGCACACACACACACACACACACACACACACACACACACACACACACGGCACACACACGGCACACACACTCACACAGTGCGTTTTTACCTTTTAGATGGGAACGCGACGATGGAGCCTTTTTTAAGGGCATTTTCACACCTGAAAGTCCAACCCAAGGTCCGGACCAAGGTTCCTGTGTGACTGCTGCTCTCCCCTACTGACTGCTGCTGCTCTCCCCTACTGACTGCTGCTGCTCTCCCCTACTGACTTCTGGCTTCTTGTATTTGGTCCGAAAGTCCGAACCATCCAAAAAATGCTCTCGCACTATAAACGAACCGGACCATGGTTCAGTTTGGTCCGGACCGAGACCACCTCTTTTTATCGGACCAAAATTTGGTGGCGGTTTCACACCTGTAATTTTGGTTCGGCTCAAACTGAAAAGTCCGAAAGTCTGGACCAAATGAGGTATGTGTGAAAACGCCCTAAGATTTCCACTCTGGAGGGTGTTTTTTGGCCTTTAAACGAAAGGCACATCTGATAAAATATTTTGTCGTTTTCACCCGCGAGCGTATTCGTGTGAACAGGGCCTTTATAATAACACACATCTGCTGAATATGTCATTTCTTATGGATAAGCAGTAAAATAAATAAATGAGTCAGTAAATTTGACCAGCAAAACCGTGCTTGAGCTTTACAGTTCACAGACATTGTTCAAATGAAAATGATGGTAACAGACATTGTTCAACATCTTAAATGCTGCTAGCTCTTTTAGTTGTAGCTGTGACAAAGTCTCTAATATCTCTATCTGTGGTCATAAGAAAATAGGTATTTGGCTAAATTAACTGTATTAGGAACTTAAACAGAAAAGCATGATAGAAATGTCACACTGCACACAGACATATGTTTATGTATAACTCTTTGGCATGAGCTAAATCCGTCTGGATTATGTTTCTTAATCACCTCCACAAAATGTCCATGTTTTTCATTAGTTTTCCCCACAATATTCCCTTCTGGCAAGTAAAGCACGATTAACGTGTTTTATAATCGTGTTTGGGCAACTCCAAACACTTGAAAGGAGCTTGGTCTTCTTCTGAATATTGGAAAAAGTCAAATCTGACTTAAAGTACAAGACAGTCCTTCAGTGTAGAAGTCAGGCGCTGCGGCATAACAATGTGTCACTTATTTCTTGCACTGGAACAAAAATGTTGCCAGTGAATGTGAAAGTTTTGCAAATCAGTTGCATATGAGAGTAATTCCTTGGAGACCGGGTTGGTGGTCCCCGACTATCACTTCTTTTTTTTTTCCCACATAACCATTCACTGTCACTCTGGTTTATGTTAGCAGTTTTCACTCCCTGGCAAACATTTCAGAAGCCTGTGTGCGTGAGACAGAAGTGATATGACTATGGAAAAGGGCAGGCTTTCAAAACATTTGGTAATTTCTATAGATCACTTAACAGGCCAGTATGTATAGTCATCTTTTTTTCTCCATTTTTTTTTTATATATATATATATATATATATATTTTTTTTTTTTCGTATTTCTTTGTACTGTCTTTAGTCTAATTGTATTGCAATATCAAGCATGTTGAATATGCTTTATCACAACACTTTTGTATACCTTATACTTGTTTTAAAGGGATTGGCGGGATGCCCATGAAAGGCTGTTGTTCCCCGAAAGAACAACAGAGGAAATCCAACGGTTTCAATAATCTCAATGTGTCGCTCAGCAGTCATGGTCAGTGCAAGCCTGAATAAGGCTAATGAGTCTTTCCCCTTTTCTGGACACAAGACCCCATTAAAAAAAAATATAGACTAGAAGTTCTTGGAAAACATCTTCACTTGTGACCTCACACTGCATTAATGAGTGCGACCAAAGTCCAACCATTTAAAGCCATCAGACATTTTTCAATAACCCCGCCGTCACTCAACTACTGATAAATATAGGCCGCTGTACATTTAAGCAGAGCCATCCGTTGCTAGCAAGTGAAAATCCTCAGTTCGTCGTTCACTGGATAATGACTCATAACAGCGCAAGTTTCCTTATCTCAACTGGTTCCATTCTTTCTGCTGTTGGAGGTGAAGTGTGATTGTTGTCCTGTGCTCAAACATGTGACCACCACACGCTGCCGCACGCATGCGTTTTCAGTGAGCATAAAAAAAGCATATTACAGAGAGCAGTAGAGCACAAGACACCCTCAAACACACACTTATTTTCATCAAAAAAAACAACACCCTACGACTTAATGCTTCTCTGTAGATCCAAACACATTTCCTTTTTTTTGAAACACTAAAAATTCAGATGGATAAACCTTGGCTTCAGCATATACAGCCAGTTTAGAAATAAAATATTATCATAAGATGGCACCAGAATGATGGCTAGTTTCCACTGATCAGCCATGCTTTTACATTTTACAGATTGTGGATTGGATTGGGGGGGGGGGGGGGGTTGTTCAGGGGTACTGACTCACGAAATGGTGCTGAAAAAAAATTAAAACTACCACAAAGATATGTAAAATGACCACAAAACAACTACAAACGATTCTTTGAGACCCTTTTAAATGTGGGTGTCGTGTTCCTATGTAGACAGGTTGCTCTTGCATGTCTGTGGCCCGGGGCCCATTGTTTTATAGTCCGTCCATGGATGGAGAGTAAACAATACAGTTGTTGGCTTCCCATTGATCTTGCACATTTGCTACCATTGGGTGACCTTGTTATCAAACAGCGGTTTTAAAGCGTCTGAACGCCCACACAGGTGTTTTCAGTCATTCTGGCTGATTAGACTCTGTTCAGGTTGAAGGTGGGCCGGAGCTTAGATGGGAACTTATTAGGTCACAAATTCTTTCTACCAATAAGGAGGATGAAGGTGTCATTTGTCCCGCCCTAACAGGTGCAACAACACTTAACAGTGGACTCAGGAAGATGTCAATCACTCAGTCTAACCACACCCACACAGTCCTGGAAAAGGTCCAATCAGCCACATTAACTTTAAACACCTGTGTGGCTGTTCGGGGCCTTTTAAATCTAAACATGGATGCCAAATGTTGTTGACATGTAGTGAACCTGCAGTTACCAGTCGGATTAGCTTTTACACACTCCTGGTCAACTACGCAGGTGTTTCTGTTTATTTTGCCTGAATGACAACTGGCAATGAAGGTGTAAAGCGTGATTAATGGTTCTGCGGAGACTCCACGCAGAGCTTTCGCCGTAGCCTACGTAAGTGGCCTGAAGTTTATACGTGTGCGTTGGTGTGTGCGTCGAGCCGGAATGTGTGTGTGTGTGTGTGTGTGGGGAGCGGGTGGTAGAGCGAGGGAGAAAGTGAGAGAGAGTGACGGCGATTTAGCTTCGGAGCGAGTAGCGACTCTAGAGTCCTAGTGAGAGAAACAAAGTGTCTCCCCTGTTCTTTCTGACCACGGTGGGAAATCTGGAGCAGGAAAAGTTAACCCTCTCCTTGATTTCATGTTGTCTATGGAGAAGGAGAACCAGGAAATGAGTCGGGGGGGAATGCAACGCTACGAAGTCACGGCCGAGCGACGTGCATCGCCGCAGCGTTAACATTTTTTCGAGAGGTGCACGTCAGGCTACGGCGTAGGGTTCGGCGTTGGTCCGTACGCCGTAGCCACGGCGTAAATTTGACTTAGAAGTATAAATCAAGCTTTAGGTGCAAGTTGAGTACCGGTGAGACAATAAAATACACGTAAAAGCTGTGGAGAGATTTAAAGATTCCCACAGCAACTCACCCACCTGCTGCTGTTGGATATCCGCTGCTACATTCAGTGTAGCGGCACGCCGGCCCAACTAATTAACATTAAATTATTATTAGTACATGAAGTTTGGTGACGTCCCAATACCCAGTATAGCTCCACCTTCAACCTGAGCAGAGGTCTAATCAGCCAGAATAAGTGGCAACACCTGCGTGGGGGCTGCAGGGCCTTTTGGCGCTGTGTGTGTGCGTGGCCATCTGTCAGGTATGAACTCACCTGCACCTTTTTATAGAAACAGGGGTCCTCGTTGCTAGGAGATCTTTAGCCTGGCAAGGAGTGCCTGCTTATATACACACACACACTCCCCCTGACATTTTCCAAGCCATTGGGCAGTAGTGCAGACAAGGTAGATGTAGGAAGAGAGAGCATAGCTTCATTTACAGCCTGGCGCCACTTTAATGTCTTTACAGTACACACAGATTTAGCTTTTGCTTATAGTGTTTAGTCCAGTCAATTTCATTTATTTAGCCCAGTATCACACATTGGGGGCTTTACAATCTATACAGCTTATGACACCCTCTGTCCTCAGACCCTCGATTGAGATGAGGTAAACTCCCCGAAAAAAAACAAGGAAGAAACTGAGCTGTGGTGGGATCCCTCTCCCTGGCTGCATTGTCAGAGAAATCTGGGAATTGTGCCAATTCACAAAAGCAACTAGTACGACTGACTAAATCCATTTGATGTCATTTATTTATATAACGTAAGCTCAGTTTGGTTGTGTTGCCGCCCGGCGTGACTGCTGCCTGTTGGTGAACAACAAAATAGATCCATGTGATGCGCTGTTACGTCTGGCTTCGCTAGTTGATACACTCCACAGTACGGTACACAGCTGACGGTGTGTTTCTACAGTACACAGGCATCCAGGTCAGTTCAGTACAGGAAGCTTTATCGGTGAACTTGTTTGTTTTAAACACACATTTTCTTATCCTGCAATTGTCATAGGGCTGGGCAATATATTGATATTAAATCAATATCAATAAATGTAACTAGATATCGCCTTAGATTTTGGGTATCGTAGTATGGCATGTGTTGCCTTTTCCTGGTTTTGAAGGCTGCTATACAGTGAAGTGACGTTATTTTCTGAACTTAACAGACTAACTAGCTGTTTTATTATTTGCCTTTAGCCACTTCGTCATTATATCCACGTTATTGATGATAATTTATCTAAAATGTCATTGTGAAAATATTTCATGAATGCACCAATTGTTAACCCTACAATATCGTCGCCATATCGACATCGAGGCATTTGGTCAAGAATATCGTGCTACTTGATTTTCTCCATATCGCCCAGCTCTAACTTTTCATTTCAATCCGCTGAATTTGTGCTGTTACCTTTTTAATCTTGTGTCCCATTGGTGACGTATACATCTTTGCGTGCTGTTCAGAGACATGACCTGGCTCAAAGGTATGACAAAATGTGGAGAACACACGTTTGCTCAATTAAATCAAATGTGTTTAGTTTATCAGTAATGTGTGTAGTGTATGCATGTGTGTAGGTGTAGCAATGTTAGAACGCAAAAGTAACTCAACCCAAAGTCCAAGCAAACCAAGCGACCTTAAGGAGGGAGAGAGGAAGAGTGACTCCCCAGGCACTCCTATTTATGGACATGTGAGCAATCAGTTCATCCAGGTGTCAATCATCAGTCCTCATTAGCCAATCTCCAGATCCCAGCAACCAAAGGGACTTAATAGGTCTTGAGGCCTAGGAGCTGTCACACCCCCCTCCTCAAGGTCCTAAAAAAAACAACTGTTAGATACAATAAATCATATTTTATATTAAACACTTGACCACATCAATATTAGCCAATAACAGCCATTCAGTTCAGCACATTATCTACATAACCCAGTGGCCATAAATCCGAGGAAGCACTTTAATGGTTCATGAAAATGATAGGCAGTTCTAACAAACATTATGACAATGGTGCACACGATTATGTATCGTATATATACAATATGGCATATTTTTTTCTTCTTCTCTGGATTAGTGTCCGCTTGCGTCTCTGAACAATTTAATGGGAGTAAAGGTCAACACGCCTCAGCAGTATGACATCAACCATATCGCTATCAAGTGTGTGTGTGTGTGTGTGTGTCAATGTCCTCATTTCAGTTCCATTAGGACAGTCCAGTCCACAGCATGGACCGTCCACACTTTATGACTAAAACTGTGGGTTGCATATTACTTTTTGTTTCACCTTCTGTCAATCATTAACTTTGCAAATTGTCTAGCTGATAGTATTTACAACTGCAGCTCGAGATGATTTCTCTGAGATCACGTTATCGAGCTCAGTGCGATCAATAATCCGTGGAACGTGATTTAACCGTCAGCTCGGCGTGATGATACGGTGGCCCTGAAGTGCAAATCACAACAGCAAAAAGAAAAACGCGACGGCAAATATGAAAACACGACGGCAAATATGAAAACCCGACGGCAAATATGAAAACACGACGGCAAATAAGAAAACACGACGGCAAATATGAAAACACTTCAACAAATTTTAAAACACAACGGCATTAACTTCTACCGGAAAAGGTAGGGCTTATCTAGTAGAGGATGGACCCTCCTGATTGGACAGACGGACTGTCTGTCTTTTAACAGAAGGAGAGGTGAAAAACATGGAAAAGCGCCTACTTTTAACAGAGAGACAGTCCGTCTGTCCTTTCAGGAGGCTCCGTCCTCTGCTAGATAGGCCCTACCTTTTCCGGTAGAAGTTAATGCCGTTTTTTGTTTTTCTATTTGCCGTCGTGTTTTCTTTTTTGCCGTCGTGATTTCCTATTTGCCGTTGTGTTTTATGATTTGCTGTTGCGTTTTTCTATTTGCTGTTGTGATTTGCACTTCAGGGCCACCATATGATGATGAAAACGTCTGACTCGGTTTGAAATGTCTTTCAGTCTGAGTACAAATCCTTTTACAGTGAGGATCTGGAAGTGCACATTCAAAGCGAAGTCAAATGTCAAACATTTAGGCCCTGTTTACACGAATACGCTCGCGGGTGAAAACGACAAAATATTTGATCAGATGTGCCTTTCGTTTACACGCCGATGGTATTTTTGGGGCTTAAAAACGCAAAAAAGTGAAACTTTGGAGCAACAACTCCCCCCTCCTCGTCCTTTGTTGTTCGCTTCGCGCTACAAGGGAGAGGAGAGGGAGAGAGGAGGAGAGGGAGACATGTAGAAGGAAGGTTCTACGCAGGTGCGCGGACTTGGTGGATCGCATTTCACACACTTTTGCGTCACCATATGCACGCAGATTTTCCCCCCATAACGCTCGTCTAAACGCGGAATAAAAAGTGAGAACGCAACGCCACTTTTGCGTTTTCTCTTCAGAATGTTTCCGTCTAAACATAGCCTTAGATGTTTGACAGCTGAATTCTTGTGAATTTGGACAGCCTCTTAACCTGCAGACTTAAAGGCATAGTTTGGATTTTTTTGAAGTGGGGATGTCTGAGCTACTTCTCCATAGTCAGTGTGTTGGCTACAGTAGATGGGGGGGGGGGGGTCCCCCAGTTTGGAGAAGCAGACAGGGGTACCGACACGGAAGCTAAGCAATGTATTGCTGTGGACAGGGGGCAGCAGCTAAATATATTTTAGACGCCTAAAAAAAATGTTATACAGTAATATTACCTCGCAGAACACCTGCTGCTCTACCGCTGCCTTGATCATTTAGTTTTTTTGTTAGTTCCTAACCCTTTTAAAATACCAAAGTCTACATAATAACCTATGTCAGATTGCAGGGACTCAGGTTCCATTCAGCCCGAGATTATTTGTTCTGGGAGATGGGTCAATCCTAAACGGGATGTTAAAGCACATAAGAAGCTGGGTCCAGACTAGTTTAATTATAGCCAGACAGATTGTTTTAAGAGGATGGAGGAGCCGGAAGGAAGGTGCCGTCAATCCAGGAGTGGGCTTGTGAGATGGCTAGGGTGGCGGCATTTGAAAGGATGACATATAAACGGTTTGCCAGATTGGATGTCTACACTAGGAAATTGGGAAAGTACCTGAGCTTTCTGCAGGGCTCCTAGGAAGCTTTGTGCTGGGGAGAGATGTTTATGATGGGCTTATGGTGTTGTCATTTATACATATGTTTATTTGGTTTATTGTCTATTTTGTTACTATTTGGTTGAATGGTCTTGAATATTGTAGTTACTGTGTCATCTTTTCTTGATTTTTGTCTGGGTGGGTGGTGATGCAGGGGGGAGGGGTGTTCATGTGGCAAACTGTATGTTTTAAAAAAACAAAAAAACACCAAAGTCACGCAACAACAAAATGTCAATACTCTCGAGAAACCCTAACCCTAACCATTGCCTAATCCTAGTGCCTTCCAGGCAGCGCTGCCTGGAAGACGACGTTGGGGGCTTAAAACACCAAACACCGTGTACAGGGGCTTTAAAGGCATGCTGCAACTGCAAGATGTTGCTCAAAGATACATTTTGTTTTACCCACAGTTGCTCCGGTGTGTTGACTGAACATGTTTGATTATCTGGTATAATGCATCAGAACTGGATCAAGCCTTATATGGACTATATAATACTACTGATGAATGAATCCCTGTCTTGACAGCAGTCACACTGATCCTACAGATTAGTCCTAAAGGTCAGGAAGTGCTTCAGGTTTCCATTGCGTAGAAATGTTTGTGCTAACAAAGACACAGCAGTCATTTTGTCCCTGGTTGGTCTCAGAACAAATTGAGGATTTTTTTGTTCACACTCTCACAACTTTTTGCTCTAATGTTCAGCTCATCTCTTTCTTCTGTTGGTAAGGTTCAGTGTTTGTTATAAAACCAAAGAGAGGTAATGTCCTCCTGCTTCCGGTTCAGCCTGCAGAGAATTAAAACTTCTATATTTTCAGTACGGAAATGTGAATATTGAAATAATACTGTTTATTGTGCAAACACTGATGGATGAAGTTTTCTATTGCACTACCATCAAGTGGATTCACAGCAGAGTATTTGAGACAAAAATGTATATTAAGAACATTAGAAATAGGGCTGCACGATATGAGGAAAATATTTAATTGCGGTTGTTTTGACTGAAATTTTGATATGATTCACGATATTGGAGGAAATGATCATTTTTGTATCATTATTCTTATTTTAATTGATTAATCATTGATTGATGTGATTTATTTTTTTGGCGAGGATTTGTACCAAACAAAGATTTTTAGTCTGTAGGATACGATTTGTAGGCTGGGACGTCACCACAATACCTCATTCAGAATGGATTGACACATGTTTTGCCTTTAACAAATATTGACGCGTGACACGTTCATGACAGTGTCATGTCACTCTTATGTAGATACCTTCAAGTAAAGTGTAACCATATATATATATTTTTTTTACCTAAACATCTAAACAAAGAACTTGTTTTCCTAGTAATATTTTGAGGTTTGAAGTCTAATCAAATGTCTCTCTCTCTCTCTCTCTCTCTCTCTCTCTCTCTCTCTCTCTCTCTGTTTGCAGCTCTCTGGTGGTTGTGAGTTGACAGTCGTCCTTCAGGACTTCACAGCAGGATGCAGCACAGAGATGTCGGTCAGCACCGGTGAGAGAAACCTGTTCACACGTTTCAGTCTGGGTCCGCCTGTTGACTGTGCTCCTCGAGGTAACCCTCTGAGGTCTAAGGGCATTTGCATATAACTGATCCCCATATGTTTCATATCACAATGTCAACAATCAGCTTTCCGTACAGTGACGCCCACATTTTTTCTGGACCAATGTGTAAAGAGATAATTTGGCGCTAAAGCTGAAATGTTGAAGTTCACTTTTTGAAATTCCTCAAATCTCTTTTGAAAACAAACCTTAACTTATAGACGTGTTGTACGAATTGTTTCGGTGCTTGAAATGAGTTTACCAAAGTCTTAGGTTATATACTGTATGATTCAAATGGTAAATAAATGTTGCTTTTTGAGTAGGAGTAGAGTAGGAGTGTTGTTTGGACGCGCCGGTGCGTCTTTCGTCCTCAGAGGGTTAAGTAGTTAAATCCAAATACTGCAGGTGGTCTGGGTTATATGTAAGCCTGCTCATTTTAAATGAAGTGGTGTGGGTTAGTTTGGGTTTATGCGTTTTTTTGTTTGTTTTTTTTTTCTCTTTTTTTATACTTTTTTAAATTTCTCTCACAACAGTCACACAGTAGACAAGACGGCAATAAAAAAAGAAGCGAAGAAAGACAAAAAAAGAGAAAACAAAAAAAAACACACACAGATGGAGGGCTGCGGAGTATCAGAGTGCAAGATCAAAGCATGCTCAGATTGAGGGCGTATAGCATTGCAGCAAACGCACAACTCAGACATTTAGGTCTCATCAAGCGATATCAAAAATGGTTTCCATTCATTCATTCAACCTTTTATTTATCCTCGATCACTGAGGGGCATTCCTCATTTACAATGTCATCGAGTCAGAACAACAACACAGAGAGTACAATCATAAGAAATACAGAAAGACAATAAAACATTCAGAATTGGACAACTTATTTGATAAATACATTTGAATAATAGGGATGCAACAGAAAATACAATTATGTAAAGCAGTTACAAGTACAAGTTTGCAGGTTTAAAACCAGATTTCTTAGGCCGGCTACACACTGGCTGCGTTGCGTGAGCGTGTCAGCTGCGTGGCGTGTCCGTTTTTATTTCGGCTCCCATGGTAACAGGTTAGAGCTTCCACACTGCCTGCGTGACACGCACGTCTCAGGCGCCGCTCGAGCCGCGCCGAAAACGCGACCATGCTAGAAATAGAACCGACCCCTGTTTTTCACGCGACACGCAAGCGTGTTGGAAGCGTTTCCAGGCAAAATAGAATAGAATAGGAAAAGATGTTTATATGTCATTTTGACACAAATACATTTAATAAATGACATTTTGATGTTGGAAAGTTTCTAGGTTTGCAGATAAATGCAGATATAAATGTAATTTAATTAAAAAAATATTGCACCTGTCAATTCAAAACGAAATATTCTGTAGCCTATTTTGCCGTCAATACTGCCGACGTTGTCTTTGCTGTAATCAAATCAGTGTATATTGATGTTTAACATGAAGTATACTACTGCTTGAGTGCAGTAAATCAATGGGGAACATACATGTGTACAGACAAGGCTAGCAGCAGCAGCAGACACGTTTCTGGTGTGTAAAGCCGCAACGCCGCTGACACGCAACAGAAACGCCACGCTCACGCCACGCAGCCAGTGTGTAGCCGGCCTAAATTGTCCAAGAGGCACAACTGAGTTCATTTTAAGTGTTTCCACACCTTCAAAAAGTATTTTTGTGAATTCCTTTTGTTAAAACGAATCCGTTCCATCTCAGCCATAGAGAGCATTTCATTGAGCCACCTCCTGAAACATGGGGACAGTGGAGACTTTCTAATTCAGTAAAAAAAAATGTTTGGCTGCAACCACGCCTGCTCTAATAATTGCCCTCTGATGGGGAGGAAGGGCAACCAAGAATAGCCAGATTACAAACCGGCTACATATTTGTCCGACATTGTTTAGAAAGACGGTTAAATGTGTCACTGGAGCTGCTGCAGTGATCCCTCTGCGATACCACATCTGTCACACGGGGGGGGTGGGGAACTAATTCAAAAATGTTTAAGTTAGGCAAGAAAAGATGTTACTCTTTAAAACTCAAACGCATGACATTTTTACCTGAGAAAAATATGCCCCAACACTTGTAAAATGAGACGACTGAGATGTATAATGACTACTGTCTTCCCTCCAGGCCAGACGGTGGAGCTGTTGGAGCGGCCGAGCGAGCGGCCCGGTTGGTGTCTGGTCCGAACCACCGAACGCAGCCCGCCACAGGAGGGACTGGTTCCCAGCTCCACACTCTGCGTGTCCCACTCGCGCTCCAGCGTGGAGATGGACTGCTTCTTCGGCTCAGGGAAAGGTAGGAAGAACAAACCTGAAGTCCAGATGAACTCTGACCTGCGGCTTTTGTGTTTTTGGGTTTATGACTTGATTTGCAACAATAATACTGTTTTGTTTGCTTTGGTGTAGGGCTGGGCAATAGATCGATATTATACCGATATCCATATATTCAATTTCAATTGAATTTTTTTATACATGAGGCTAGATCTCGTCCTACATTCTGGATATCGTGATGTAATACAAGTGTTGTCTTTTCCTGGTTTTAAAGGCTGCATTATAGTAAAGTGATGTCATTTTCTGAACTTACCAGACTCACTAGCTGCTTTATTATTGGCCTTTACCCACTTAATCATTGTATCCACATTAAAAGCGAATATAGTGCTAGTCAATAGTAGTCAACTCTATACAATATCGCCGCAATATCAACATTGATATATTTGGTCAAACATATTTGATTTATTTTTTTCCATATCGCCAAGCTCTGCTTTGGTGTAAAAAAGCAAAAATAGATGACTAAAAAAAAATTGAAAAAGTAAACCGTAAAAGATATAAATGAAATGAAAAAAAAGAAGGCATTGTACTTGATGATTATCTATTTTTTTCTCAGTCTATTCTGGCTCAGGACCAGTATGTTCTTCATGGTGCAGTGTTGATAGACGTAGTTCAGTTAATGAGTGTGACAACCTTGCGGCACTTCAGAGAGGTCTGGTCACGACATTGTTTTGTCGTTGCTTTTTCATTGGCTCCACTTTGGTGACTTGGTTGAATGGATTTAAGTCATTATGTAGCTCTGGAAAGTCCAGCTGTGATTTTATTTTTATTTATTTTTTCTGGAATTCAGATATGAAAATACAAAAATCTGAATGCAACCACTAAATAAAATAACGCCTTCAGCTTTTTTCATTTTCATCGTGCGTTTCGCTTTGGTCAGACAGAAGCAGAGATCAGTGATTTCCTGTAGTCAGATCACTTCAAGTAATCTGATCTGTGTCGACCTCTATTGGTGAGATGTGGACATTACAATATAGATGCAACCTGCTCTATGTACCCAGCAAATACATGTTGTTAAATGGTCATCCCGTATGTATGCATTATTTATTGAGGATGATGAAATAGAACGTAGATGATCTTTCAATACATCTAACTGATGGCTTTAATGGAAGGTGTCTGAGCATGGGGAGAGGAAGTTTAATCCGTTGCACCGGCGGGGAAATGGGGCCACAATTTCAGCCATACGTTTATGAAATGTTACTGTTGTGGCTTTGTTGTTTCTAGTGCCTTGAAAGGCTTAAGCAACGCCTAATTGTTAGTGTTATTTATGAGTGCCTGTGTACAATGTGACTCTGGGTGTTTTAAGTCTGAGTCTGATTTTAAACCAGAACATTGTTGGAGTAAAATGCCAGCTGGTCAGAACAAGACAATACATTCCACAAATGCAGCATTCATGGTGATCAAGGTTACCGTTGTATTAGAACTAGAACACACACACACACACACACACACACACACACACACACACACACACACACACACACACACACCCCGATTGGAGTGTTACTGTTGTGTCCTACAGAGGGCGATGTGGAGCTGCTCTTAACACCTCCTCCCTGCACTTGTTCCTGTGGATGTCTCATTATGAGAACTAGTGCAGTGCCTGTTGAAAATGTGCCCGTTTGGAACGGGCCGATTGCTTGGCCTGTGGTATTGCTGCTTATAGAATTCATCAAAACCAAATTGTACCCCATAAATTACTTACAGAAGGACCCCAAACCACTTCATAGAACGTTGCAGATTCAGAATGTAATCACAAAATATCACAATGCTAATGTGGAGTAATCAGACATTAGCGTCATGGCAGTGCACTACCCACCCGGCCCGTTACGAGAGCTAATCAGCACATATCTGCGTTCATCAACCACCAGAGGGTGGGGGTGTGTGTGTGTGGGTGTGGGGGTGTGTGTGTGTGTGTGTGTGTGTGTGTGTGTGTGTGTGTGTGTGTGTGTGCGCGCAGAGAGAGAGAGAGAGAGAGACGCACAGCGTTGTCTCGTGTCGTATGATCGTTAAGGAATTTAACATTTCGGCAGAGGTGTTCATTTCCATACAGGTTTAGTGGCTTGACCGTTAACGGTGAAGTATGGGTTTGATACGGGTGGGTGTTTTGGCGACACTAATATTAGTTAGCAGTAGACTTAATTAACCCGACCCGGGGTGAGTCTGATGAAAAGTGCCCGGTTCAGCTCTGAGATTTTCTCGCCTTGCACCGCGCTGTGAAGGAATAATCTCTGAGATTACTTTATGTTCTGCCTCTGGTTAGAAGTGGTGAATGTAGGCTACATCTCACAGTAACTTAATACTATATAGTGTCTGGCTTTTGTTTGATATTTAGTGTTAGGCAAATGGCTTTTTTTTGAGTTTCCTCCTAGCGAAAAAAATAGACACGGAAAAGCGTGGCGCCTTTTTTCTCCGCCAACCTTATTCCACACAACAGTCGTGATGTTCATTTCAGCTGTCCGCTCGTGCTCCAGGAAAGTGAAGAAAAGTTAGCTTGGTATATCCAGCAATCATCTAGCTAACGTTGGAAGCAGGAAAAGAGTCAAAGGCGGTAACAATTTCATTTGCATTTCTAATCCAAACAACGTCAAACTTGGCACTGCACTTACTCGTGCCCGCAGCAAGACACCTGTCAAGGTTGAAATCCATCGGACTAACGGTTCGAGAGATATGTGCATAACAGACAGACAGACAGACAGACGTTCTTGCAATGTATAGATAGATGAGCTGATTTCACCTCACTGCAATCATGGGAGTTTTACAGCATAGTGGCAGACATGGAAGCTTAAAAAATTATTAGTCATTTACTTCCAGAGTCATGTTCGTTATGTTGCAGATGAAAGCAAAGACAGGCACGTACACACGCACGCACGCACGCACACACGCACGCACACACACGCGCGCGTGTCAATTCCTCCCATCCTGTCAGGATGCATTCAAAGATCAAACTTTGAATGCACCAGCCATAAACTTCCTCCCACTTACACACTCATGCACGCACACACACACACACACAGTTATCTTCCTTAATATGTAAATAGCCTTTCTGCAACCCAGTTTAGTTTTTGTCTCGCTTATAAACAACAGGGAGGTTTGTGTTGAAGAATACTCTTTACTGTAGGCGCACACACACACACACACACACACACACACAGTGCGAGATCAGCTGATTTGCCTGCTGCAGCCATGGTGTGTTTTATGCTCTCGCTGATGACAAGGATGTTTTGTGTTTCTGTAGAGAGATGCAAATCAGACAACTGCTGCAGCTACACATGGAAGTAAACGCACAGGCACGTACACACACGTTCAAGACACACACGCCAAGGGACAACAGTTGAAAATTAGAATTGTAGTGTGCTGAAAAGATAGAGGTTAAGTAAGCTCTTAACTTTCCCCCCATTCAAAAAAAACACATTGGCTGACAGTTTGCAAATTGACTTTTTGCGTGTGCAAATGGCCTACTGCACGGTTAACTGCAGTAAATATAGCTTTAAAGTCTGAAAGGGTCAGTTTCCTTTTTATGTTACTTTACCTTAGTTATGATAAAAAAATGAATGAAGTACTTGATTTATGTGATTTATTTATCTGAGGCTCCCTGGAGGCCAAAACGGTCGTTTACATGGCTTATTTCTCAGGCGGTCTACAGCTCTCACCCAAAGAGACTCACATGTTTGTTGTAGTAATTTCAGGCTAGTGTCATGGCTTTTTCATAGTTATTAGATGTATCTATGACATCATAGGAATCAATTGGGGGCTGAAGCAGGCCTTATTTTGACCTTTTACTTCAACATAACCATGACCAAAACCTTAACGTAACTTCAGGTAATCTTCACTACAACAATTTACCCTAAACGGATTTGATTTGTTGTCACAATAAAGGTGTAGTTCTGTCACGAGTGAGTGTTGTAACACATCAAGTGAAACAGTTGAGAGAATAGGTCAAAAATAGATGTCCTGTTCTTTCTGTTTTGAGCATGGAGGGGGAGTTGCTGGTGCAGGAGCAAGGACAACCGACAGGCTTCAGATGCAGACATATAGGACAACTAAAACTTTCAGGGCACACCAGAGGAAACTAACACTGTGCAGTACTTTCATCTTCACAGTTGTTTGTTTGATTTAGGGCTCCAGCAGGCATCTGCATCCAGCCCCTTCAAGAATGTATGCTGCTGCAATCTCAAACACTCAAATTCAGCCAGTTTTTAAATTAAATTTGTTAAATGATGCTATATCATTAATATCTGCAAACGTCCTTACAAATAGGCAACACATTCTCACTCCCATCACGTAAAATACGGACGCTTGGTCAGGTGCCTTTGGCGTTGTTATTGACGCTAAAAGTCTCCTTTATCGTCATATATAAACGTGCTTTATCTAAACGCGCTTGGTCGGGACTATTGGCGTCACTTTTGACGCAGTTAGGTTAAGGAAAAGGTCGTGGGTGGGCTTACGTTTCCATGACACGCGGGACAAGAACGAGACAGTTGGGTTTAGGAAAAGAAGAACGGGACGGTTGAGTTCAGGAAAAGAAGAACGGGACGGTTTGGTTTAGTAAAAGAAGAACGGGACGGTTGAGTTCAGGAAAAGAAGAACGGGACGGTTGGGTTTAGTAAAAGAAGAACGGGACGGTTTGGTTTAGTAAAAGAAGAACGGGACGGTTGGGTTTAGGAGACGTGACATGCGGGACACAAACCCCGGTCTCCTGTGTGAAAGTCCTGTGTTTGACCCATCCACCACCCCAACCAACCTCCCTATGCGGATTTTCGGGCTTTTATACTACTCGCTACTGCTGCTCTCCCAGGTGCGTTCTACCACACGCTCAAGGGCGCTTTTTACGTCGTATCTCACACTGACACACAAACGTCCATATTTTACGACTTCGGCGTGAGAACAGATTGAAATAGGGGACTTTCTTTTCACAGAGGCTGGCTTTCCACCTACCTTAATTCAGGGCAACAATGATCCAGCATCTGCACAGTATTTTACAATATTTTGCTGTGCTCCATACATTTTAGCTGGTCGTCAGTAGCAAGACATGCAGACCTGTAATTACACTGAGCTAATGTGACCCACAAAGACTCAGTCTCACTTGTTTCACTTGATTCCAGTGCAGGCTCCCCCCCGGATTTGTCTTGCTGACCTGGAGATCAGACTAGCGAGCTTCTGGTCACAAGCTTGCTTCTCTAACCCACCACTCCATGCATTCATAGATAAGCACTGTGTGTGTGATGGACACTCACCCTTGCTTCTCACTAGTCTAATGAACCCAGATGCCCTAATGCATTTTCTCATCAATCTCAATTGCTATAGAGAATCCTATTAGCCTGCCCCCCCCCACACCCTAATAACATACGAATTCCTCACATTGTTGTTTGGTAGTGTAAATGCCGAATTAGGCAGATCTTGTGTCCGCTTACTCAACAGTGAAGTGACTGGAGGCTGATGGGTTTAATTAACACTCCTATTTGTTGATGAATGAATGACTCAAACCTTTAATTAACCCACAGGAGCCATTCCTAATTAAGTGGACTGGCTAAGAACTTCTGAGTTCTTTCAAGCTACAGCCTCGTGTGTGTGTGTGTGTGTGTGTGTGTGTCCTGGGTCTTGTGACTGCTCTGTAAAGTAGGTCTCCTTGTCCTCTCTGAAAGACTGTGAAGACACTGAAGCTCTAATGTTAACTGAACCAAACGATGGAGTTTTGACGTCAGTGAAACCGACTGAAAGTCAGAGCTGTAACTCTTCTATCGGGACTTTCATCAGTGTAATCCTAATAGTTAATAGCTGTGACTAAGAGTGATACTGTAAGTTGCCTTGGTTCTCTTTTATGTCAACCAAGTTTGCCTCTTGTTATGAGATTGTAGTTGACTCAGAGTTATTAACTAGCACTGTGTAAGACTGAAATTGTTACCAACTGCTGTAGTAGTGTGTAGTCAGAGCTGCAGTAGTATAGTATTATTTCTTGCTGTCAAACATCAGCTGAAGTAAACTGTGAAAAATGGGACACTGCAGGGAAACAGAGCTGCTGGAAGCAGTTTATCTAGGCTGCGTGCGTGCGTGCGTGCGTGCGTGCGTGCATGCGTGCAGTCTAACCTGCTGCTGCATCATGATGCCGTGACAATAATGTAAACTGCACAGCACCACAATGTTAAATACAGAACGAGACAGAAGATTATAAACCTTAACAAACTGCAACATATAAGTAATAGCGAACCAGTTAAAAGTTGTAGAGGAGATTCATCTCATGTTGGTCCGTTTACAAAAATGTTTTCTTTCGGTTTCTTCCCCTCATGGTGCAGGGAAGAAGAGCAATAATAAACCCTCGGGGGAAAAAAACCCATAATCATCAGAACATCATCGCATGTGAGCAACTAGGCACTCAATGAATCACAACCCATTGTCTTATTTACAACTGTGCTAGAGGGCTGTGGAACTGCAGGCTAATAGGATTCTCTATAGCAATTGAGATTGATGAGAAAATGCATTAGGGCATCTGGGTTCATTAGACTAGTGAGAAGCAAGGGTGAGTGTCCATCACACGCACAGTGCTTATCTATGAATGCATGGAGTGGTGGGTTAGAGAAGCAAGCTTGTGACCAGAAGCTCGCTAGTCTGATCTCCAGGTCAGCAAGATAAATCCAAGTGGCGAAAAAGTGAGTCCAATATTTACTGAGGGAAGTATCTGGTTGATTAGCTGCTAGGTGCTCCACTGTGATCCCCATCTAGTAGCTTGGCATTTCTGCTGTCTGGTGGTGGCCAGGTACATGACGGGTTTATGAGAGCTTTTTCCCTGAAAACAGCTGCGACCAAAAATGATGCGGTTATAGTGAACCAAAACAGTAAAGTTGTGTCACAAAACGGACTGCTGGAAGTCACTATAAAGTCTGCAGTGTCAAGAGGACAATATTATCGAGCGACCCCATTCACGTTCAAGTAGTCATAATGTCAATAATGATTATAGCTGCCTTGAAGGGTTTTAAAATGTTAATTCAATTGAAAAAATAAGATGCATTTATTTATTATCATATCAGTGTTGTTGGGCAGCAGTGTCATTTCTTGCTCCCCAAATGTTGTGTAAATATCGCAACTATTTACATCTGCCATATTTGAATAGAGCCATAACAGCACATTTACAGTAGATGACAGGGACCTGTGTTGCTAAATGCCAAAAAGCTGATACTTCGTTTTAGGATGAGGCTTAAGGTTGATTCCACATACACACAATACACGCAATCTCATTAACAAATTCAAGCGATGTCAAGAGCCAAACCAACAGGTGCCAATGTAACCCTAAAGGTCAGTCTCAAGGACCTAAAGGACAGTCTGGCGAGGTCAGTGACTCGAGTCTGTTCGGTGTGTTCTGTGCCGGCAGTCTCAAATACTCAAATGACCCATCAGATTGTGTGCTAACCCGGAAACGGCAAGCGGAATGAGCGTGACTAGAGTCTCTTGAAATCTGACGAATCTTTTAAACTGACCTTTGTCGATCTGAAATGAAGACAGATTCAGCAACTGCACGGCCTATTTCTCACTTAAAATGTTTTCAGAAACATGTTTCGGTGAACTATTTTGGTACAATATGAGATCGTATTCTGAACAAGCCGCCATGACATGTCTGTCTTTGAATTTCCGGAGAAATAAGACCCACGTGACGCGTTCGTCCAATCAGCTGCAGGTTTTCATTTTTGGGCGACAATACAGATTAGCGCCGCCTGCTGTTATGGAGACGTATTACGTCTCGTCTCTTCGGTGTGTTCTGAGGCATTTTGACCAACTCGGGGAGACTGATCAGTCCAACTGCCTTTTCTGCCGACGGTCAGCCGTCTGGTTGGTCTGTAAGCAGCTTAACCCCAAAACCATGTTGGCCAATAATAAGCCTGCTATTTACCGGAGGGCTACCTACAATGGTGCTCCGTAGCACAATCTTAATATAGTGGACAAGTAACTACGTGGATGTGTAAACATGTAAAAAGTCCTGTAAGCGGTTAGAATCACTACTGTTTTGGACACGTCCGCCATTGAACTGAATTGTCGCCAAATTTGTGACTCCTCACAAAAGAGATAACGCTGCCATAAAGTCAATTTTCCCTGTGCACACGTCAACATTAAAGTTTCTGAAAATCTTTATCATGGCAGGCCTTTTCCAAAAGATCTCTTTTCAGTGGAGTAGTTTGCGTGTGAATGAAAGGCCAAGACGCATAGTAACAAGGACGAGGCCTGAGTCTCATGTTCCCTCAGTCCCCTTTGTCTTTGGCACACACACACACACACACACACACACACACACACACACACACACACACACACACACACACACACACAAAACCACACACAGTGTTGGAACCTGAGTCCCTGCTCTCCACAATGGGGAAAGTAGCCCTCCACAATAATTAACTCTGACTTCTGTTCCAGAGCACTGAAGTGTATAAGGGAGCGAGGGAGAGAAACTCAACTACTATGTCTGAGAAATACAAGGATGTGTGTGTATAGGCTCCTCCTCCGCCTACCTCATTCGCACTCTGTCTCTCCCTCTCTCTCGCTCTCTCTCTCTCTCTCTCTCTCTCTCTCTCTATCTCCCTCTCTGTGGTGAATGTCAGCAGTGTGGACTTGGAGCTCGTGGTGTACACACACTCTCCCAGTCAATCCGTCTGGTTAACAAGTTGGTCGACCAGTTGGTGGTGGAGTCAGACAGCTAATGAGAAGTGTGTGTGTGAGTGTAGGATGTGTGTGTGAGGGAGGATGAAGCGAGGCTGGCGTTGCTGTGGATGGATCCTCACCCGCTGCTGCTGCTGCTGCTACAACGGCACAGGTGGGATGAGATACACACCGTTTGTGATACTCAGTGTGAAAACCGTGTGTGTTGGCATGTGTGTACACTGTTTGTGTGTGTGTTTGTTGCATGCTTTAAAAGTTAGGAAGTTTGTATTGCGTATGTATGCTGAGGAATGAAGCAGATAACAGGTTTCTGGCTGTCAGCGTACGCCACACTTTGCTTTGAGCGGGGTGTGTGTGTGCGTATTAACGTGTGTGTGTCACACTGAATAAAGGAGGGGTAGACAAAAGGGATTTCTTATTTATTATGTGTTCTGGGGCCACTGGCAACTAATTTGAATTGAAAATGAATTGTGAAACAGGAAGTTGGTGTCACACAGACAGACGGAGATAGGAAAGGATGGGCGAGAGAGAGAGAGAGAGACATATTGAGAAGAGGACAGTTTCTCTCTTTGTCTCTGTTGAGAATCAGATGTTGTATTGTGCAATCTGTTTTCCTGCAATTCAGTCAAGGTGTGGGTGTTATGTTTGTTTGGGTGTGCAGCAGGTTGTGACAGAGCCTTTGGCCAGCATCAAAGGATTTCCCCTTACCACACCGGAGTTGTAATAATTTTTCCGGATTTCCCAATAACCGTCTGTCCCTACAAACAGACAGCCTCAGTGGTTTCTACTGTGTTTCATTCAGAGCTGTTGGCTCATTCTCTGACTGAACCGGTTTGTCACCAGGTTACATTCAGACATCTGATGACTGACTGACTGACTAGCAATATCAGACCATCCATCCTGCCTTAGTTGCAGATCAGTGGATCTGTATTAATGAGCTATGGCTACCAGTCTAATGAATTAAAAAAAGAAAACATGTTCAAGTAACGTCAGATTTTACAGACTTTGTCTTACTTGACGATAACAAGACAGGCTTTTCTGACTGCGACTGAGTACATTCAGAGTTCATTTGAGTACATGTCTGTGGTTTGTGGTTGTTGTGCTTTCCTAATGATCGACCTCTTGGAGGCAAGTGAATGACTTTCTCCTCCAGATTGGCAATCAAGTTGGTCATTTTTTGTTGGATATTGTTGTCATTATGGTCATTCTAAAAAGTCACTCTCAAATATTGTTTAGGTAAGAGGATTTTTAGAGAAATGGTACCTACCTGAAAGTCATTATGTGCCGGAGGCTTGCATTAGTTCAATTAATAACGTGGACATTTTTGTGAGCGGTTATATAGCTTACTTATTACCACAGACACTGATGCTAATACAATCCATTAAGGATTGGTCCTCATAGCAGGCTGCTGCCATCCAAACAAGGTGACACTAGAGGTGGGGTGATAGGAAACGTAAACACGGCAAACAAGCTGGTGTTTGTGCTAGGCTAAAGGCTAACCCAAGTAAAGCAGCTCTCCAAACTGTATTCATGCTCCCTCGACTATAAACGGGACTACTCTTTTACACAATTCGTTCCTATATGGACTGTATAAAGACGGATGACAATGACCTCTCCTATCTAATAGTTTAGCCTTGAATTAGCTGCAGACCTGAGCCTTTGGCAACAGTAAACAGAACTTTCAACAAAGGAACATGAACAGGCTCAGATTAATATTCTAAGTGTCTAACAACATTATGGAAAGGATCCCTTCAGAGATAGACCTTTAAAACGTCTTTGAGACTTTTCTGTTTAACCAGAAACGGCTCTGAAGTCGCTAGCGCTAAACCCACCAGACTCCATCAAAAAAGCAATACTTTTAGTGTGTATAGAGCCAACATATTTTCTCATGTAAAACGGTAAACTTTGTGTTCATTTCAACCAAAACTAGAGTTGTGATGGTTGGAAAAGTGGAAACACGACCCAAAACAGATTTTCAGTTTTATTTTGTTTGTCAACTTTGAAGTGTATTTTACTATGCTAAAATTACTGTTTATTTACATGGAGTCTGGTGGGTTTAGCAAAAGCAATTTTGCGGATGTTTTTATGTTTTAAAAAAACGATCTTACTCTTTAACAGAAAGGTCGACCTCCTTAGAAATCCTTTCAATAATGTTATCAGACACTTAGAATATTAATCTGAGCCTGTCAGCGGCAAAACGAGCCCTTTTGTGAAGGTAAATACAAGCTGGACAATTGCCCTACTAACTTACATTGTAGCTTGTTTCGCCGCTGCCAACTGCAGCGATCTTGCTTAATACTACTACTACTATACTAAGGTATAGGGTAAGCTTCTCCTCACAAAGCGTAACTCCTTTGGCGCCATTTTGATGCTAACAAGCACTCACCCCCCGTTAGCATTCCATTGACTGCCGTTCATTTTGACGTCACTTTGACAGCGAATAACTTTACATCTGAAGCGTTTAAAGACTCTATTTGTCCATTGTTTATTTTTTTAAAAACACGACAATGTATAAAAGGCTCCATTACCTAACGATTGTGTCATAACCACGCGACTTACTGTCTCATAGTAGAGGAATTACCGTATCGTACAGGAGAAGCACGCAGGCAGTTTTGTCTCACATTAGCTGTTTAAGTTTAATTACTAATGTTAACTAGCATTTTAGTTAGCATTAATTAGCCTGTGTCTATGTTATCTCCTTACATATACCTACGCTCTCTGTCTCTGCAAGATTCAGAATGATTGAGATTTCTCTTGGCACAGCTACCAGAAGACTTACAACTTTCAGACAGGTTGCTCACGTCACATTTACGTCGTCTCTCTCAGTTGGAGGCTGCGCAGTAACGCTCGGCACTCACCGGAAAAGAGCTTCTAATAGCCTTCACTGGTCTCCATCCAGAGCAACGGGATCTGTTGGTCCATTCTATATACTGTCTATGTTAATACTGGACCAATGTCAAAGATTGTTGTTCCCATCAGTCACTTAGACACAAAAACATAGGAAAATTGGGTCCACCTTGGAAAAAAAACAGTAGTTACCCTTTAACTCAGTTCCTGTGTGTGGACAGACAGTGGACTTTGGCCCCAGGGCATCTGAGATTCATGCTGTACGGACTGGAGTACAGAGTGGCATGTAGCTGAACTGGTTACACTTTCAGTGATACCAAAATGGGTCCCAGGTGATCTAGTCAGCTGTAAATTTACTGTAGGTGAGGACACATCTAAGTGACACACTGAATTTGATCACTTGGGTCACAAGCTTATCAGCAGGGTCACCTGTGCCATGGACAGTGGCAACATTTTCATATCCTCAAACTTCATGAATAAAAGTCTGAGTTTGGGAAAGCAACCTGTTTCATCTCTGTGTGCATTCGAGTGAAATGTACCCTTGCTTTCGGTTCTGTATTCCTAAAAATGTCAGCATATTCCCTCAATAACCTAGCCTGTCTTGGCAGTATTCAATATCTTACAATATATAGGTATTATGCATGCATCTCCATGTGTAATAAACTGTACAAACAATTCTAAATAATATTTTTCGGTCAAGACTCAGTGCTGCGTTCAGTCATTTGCTTTTGCTATTGTTGATATTGCATTTTTTCCTCGCACGCACGCACGCACGCACGCACACAGAGAGGCACTTTCTCACTCACTCACACAGTGGCCAGAGTGATTAACTCTGGTGTAAAGTGATCCTACGTCTGTCCATTTCCCATTAAACCTGAAGATGGGCAGGAAAGTACTCTGATCCTGACACACACACACACACAGACACACACACACACACACACACACACACACACACACACACACACACACACACAGTCTCTAAGCAGAGATAATGGACAGAGACCGCATTAGCTGTCTTCACTCCACTGCCTCGCACTCCATTTTAAATTGGGACCGAGGCTCTTATACTTCTCATTATTAGAGATGTCTGGTCAGTGGGGAGGCAGTGTTGGCAGCAGTGGAGTAAGAGAACTGTTGTGATTTTCCCAACAACTAGACTTAAGTTTTACTTTTCCTGTAAAAACATTTTTAAATCTGACAGGGTTTTTCTGTGTTATATACAGCTTGAAAACAAAGGGAAATGAGTATATGGCATGGAAGTAAGGTTAGCAGCTTTTCTGCCTTTCCTTTGTTACTTATCTTCATTTCCCTCCAGAAATGAGTAAGTAGTCTTAATTTCTACATTTGTAAAACGCATATATTTGGCACTAGATTGTCAGTTATCCATCTGTAACGTCTTTCAGTTAAGAGGAGTATTTCCCATCATGTCACCCAAGTTCCCATAAATAGGGGTGTAGTCACATTGGCTCAATCCCAAAGTGAGCCCTGAGGACTAAAGACTCGCAGACTTAATTGATCTCGGGTGCTAGGTGAGTGAGTGTGTGAGGCCACATGGGCTCAGATAGGTAGAAATGGGATTGGGACAGCACTTCACGAAATCACGTTACCTTGGCGACGTTTAATAACAAAGATGTCGCTGACACTTGCCGGTTTGGGAATTTTCATTTTAAGTTTGTTGCTTTCCACACGGCCAAGGCCCAGGAGACGGCTGCCTGATTCCACATTTTTTCAAACTCTTGTTTTCAAGCTGGACAACAGGTCGGTCCGTTCTGTGGTTGTGTGTCGTGCTGTTGTTTACCTTTGCAATTTCCGGATTTCCCTATGGTCTCCGCGGTAAACGTCACAACGTTTGAACTGTGGGTAATTCCCCTTTGGTGAAGTCTGATGCATCGATGCAGACTCACGGAAAGGGCTCGGAACGTGTGTACTCAAACCCTCACGCCCTTTGAAATTCAGCATTGGGACAACCCTAAGCCCTTACGAATTTCGCGAGACCGCACACCAAAGTCCGTTGAGTCTGTGGACTTTAGAATTGGGCCGTAGTATCTTTTCCTACCACAAGGACTTCTAAATGGGCTAAGACCTTTTTTCTTTAGCACCAAGCTGAGAGCAGCTTTCACGAAATTGAGAGGACTCGGGAGTAAAGTTAAAGAACAGGGTTGACTTTGTTGCTATGAATAACAAGTTTCATGAGTGATCTTACGTATGACGACGATGATGACGATGATGATGATGATAATAACTTTATTTGTATAGCGCCTTTTAAAAACAACAGCTTAAAAAGTGATTTAACAGTAGAAACAAAAGTATAAACAAAACATAAATATACACAGCACATCAATACACATACTTATAAATACATAAGACGGGGCAGCTCTAAAGGACAGAAAAAAAAGAATCATGAGTGGATCAAAGATAAGAGGAAATGGCAAGTTATAGGAAAAAAAGGCAATAAGTGGCCATAAAAGGCAAAAGCGTTATATCCACACTGATTTGTTGACAGAACACCAGTCTGTGTTGGTGTCTGAAGTAAATTGAGCCTCAGTCATCTCAGGATACAGGCATCGTTGGTTCAGTCTGGATACCTGGTGACAATGTCAAGTATATTCCAGTGTAGAAAGTGTAGTTACTCGCCGCATTAACACGCTCCAGCAATATCAAAATAATCTGCATTTAAAGCTATTAGAGATTTTGAGATTTTCTTGGTGTTGACGCTCTAACTGGGAGGACTGGAAGTGATTCTGTATTTGCTCATTTAGAAAAAGGTGGACCCTCCTCCACTGCGAGTATCATTTCTACTCCTCCTGCTGTTTCAAGGAATATCTGGCCCAATTCAGTGGCTCAGTGCAGGATTGAATCAAATACGATATGACAGAGTGGGAGAGCTAGAATAATTGAGAAGATTGTAGAGACAAGCAAGATACTGAAGTCTTCTCAAGTCAAAGATGAAATGTGTCTGTATGAATGCATATTTGTTTTGCTACCATGTAACAGGCCCGTTATGTAACCTCCTGCTATTGTAAAGTTTCCCCAACTCTGCTGCTTTGACGACGCAATTGAAGTTCCTTATTTAACTCTATAGCTTCCTTGGATAAGGGTGTGTGTGTGTGTGGGGGTGTGTGTGTGTGTGTGTGCGCGCTCGCGCGTTTTTTTTCTTTGTAAAATGAAACATAAATACATAGATATACATTTACTAAATCGTTATTATTAAACAAACAAATAAATAAATTGTGCACCAGCAACAATTCAAGTGTAAACTTTGCAAATGCTGCAACAAATTGGTCATATACCAGTATATGTGTATATAGTATATAAACCTAGAATTACTATAGTCAGTATCGGTGCATCTCTGTCATTAAAGTAGTGCCCTAGTGATACAGTCAGTAAATATGTTTGAGTAGTTGCGTCTCATTTCTCCGTCCCCTTAGTTTTGCGCGTTCACGTGAGAGTAACCAATTTTGATTGAAGGGTAGGGCTAAGGGGAAGGGGTACGTACCCCTTAGTTTTAAGCAAAGTCGCAAGCTTACTTGAAAGCAAGGGGTACCCAGAATACACTGCGCAGCTAGCAACAATGGTGACCAGATCGACTAGAGAGACCCTTGAATGTAAGTATTTTTGGCTTAAAGAATTGATTTAAAAAATTATGAAAGTCTTGTTTTGTGCTCTACACAGTCCTGTACATATATATTTGCAACCATGTTTGTAATTGAAACGTTTTTTTTAAAAATCGCTAGTTTGCTACACTAATGCTAACGCTAACACGGGACGGGACTGTTATTTACACAACAGTCCCGCATTTCTCTGCCTTGAATGGACTCCATGCATGTCTACAGTGTTAACTAAACTCCATTAGCAGCGAATTTCGTTTGATATCAGTGTATAACACTACTTGCTTTGGAGACATCGATACATGCTTTACATATACCGTCCTGTATCATACAGGGACGCCGGAGGAAACCCGGCAGTTGATCCACTTTTGGGCTGAAAACGAGCAGAAGTTTCTGCGTTCATGTTGTAGCCATTCATTATTGTATTGGTACTGTGTTATTGTAAACATGTGTAATTCATTCCTGTTCATGCACCTGTACATTGTTGTTGGTTATGATACAGGACACTAAGGAAAGACATGGGGTATGAGGGGAAAGGTTACTGGCCAACGGGCATCAGACTGGGGTCTGGAATTTCAGAATAGGTGTAGTTGTTTGTTTGTGGTCTTGTGTGTCTTTTTTTAGTTTAATACATTTGAGTGCCTTTTTTATGTGTGAGTGTGACATGCAAGTTATGGTTCTAATAGTTGTAATATGTTTACTTTATTGGGCAATAAAGACAGCTTTTTGTGAACAAAGAAAGTGTTTCTGAACATCAGTGACATTCAAAACAGTGATAACTGAAACAGATACACAACACACCATGCAGTGTGTATAGAAATATGTATTGCAAACAGACCTAAGTATGTATGATGATGTAACCAAGTGGTGTCTCATGTCATAGGGGTATGTTTTCACCCCTAGCCCTTACCACTCGTTTTTCTATGGCTAGGGGTAAGATGAGAAATGAGATTCAGCCAGTCCGGTTGTGTGTATTGTCAAATATGTAAGGCACAGGAGTGTGAGAGTGAGAGAGGTATGAGAGGAATGTCATCTTCCCAGATTACTGTAACACTTCCTGTCATTGACACACAAAAAAGCCTGACGGGAGGAGAGCGTGCGGGTTCTTGGAAAGATGACTACAATGTACTGTATATACAAATACTGTACTAGGCTACTTCTTTTATTCTCTGCCTTGTTGCAGCATCATTGTAATGTGTTTTGATCTTGCATGCATTTCTTGGATTTTGAGTCCTATCCATCTAGTGAACATGGATAGTTAGTGGTTAGACTATTTCAGTCACTTACCTGGACTCTTTTGTGTGAATTTAAATACTCTCTTGTCAATAGAGCCATTCATACACTGTGTGTGTGTGTGTGTGTTTGTGTGTTTAAAGAATAGTGAGTGATGGGGATTTTAACAGTAGACAGTCTGTCTTTCTGTCAGCTGCTGAACAAAAGCTTCCCTGTTTGGTCCCACCTGACGTTGGCTGTCAGTGTGACTCTGCTGTACTCTGTAGTACATGCAATATTCAGTGTTTCCCACAAGTAGTAACACTGCAACGCTCCCTAACAATCACTTCTTAAATGAACATTGAAAATAAGCTTTGGACCTTGGTAAATGATGACCACTGACAAACTGTGTGTATAGTTCTGTTTCTGATTTTTGTATTTCGTCTTGTGTCGGGTGACACTGTAATTTATGTGGCATCCACAACACCTCAAGACTTCCAGTCACAAAGACAGGCATGTATGAGTTTTGTCACCTTTGTTTAACCAGTGTAAATAAAAAAAATAAAAAGTCCCCTTGTTCCTGGGGCTGTTAGTCCCTCTTTTTTCTAAGATCATGAGTGTAACTGCGGTCGTCTAGTTTGCTTGATGACATAATATAGAAGAATATGTTGTGGGGCCATTAAGTACCAATCACATACTTACAACAGTTTACCCAAAAGCCATAACTGCACCTAATGGTACTTGAGTATTAAGGACGAATCACACAGTGAATGTTTTGTATCTTTTGGTTTTTGTGTCTTTTCTTTTTTCGCAATCTTCTCACGTCGTTTTTTTTATTACATTTTTTTATAGTGACATTGAGAAGCTCTTTTATATTTATTCATTCACCTGTTTTGCACTTTTGCAGATGTTTGGATCGCATTCAATTTCGTCCGTACATGTACAATGACAATAAAGACTGGTATATTCATTTCCATCTATTCTGTTACTGAGGTTTCACCAACTGAACCCATCACTCCCTCCGCTGAGGAAGGCTGCAAGATGTGGTTGAAAGCGTCACAAATGCCAAGCAATGGACCTTGTGTGTATAGTATTTTTTTTTCTTGGTCATGCTTTTAAGCTCATTGTGTGGCATGGTCCATATACAGCTGTTCCTGGTTGTAGTGGTGACTGGTCAGCTCCCAGCAGCTGACGGCAGCACACGGTGGTTCTGCAGTCCGTTTTCTTAAAAGTTAAAGCAATGATGTCTTATCAGTCAGGTGTGTGTGTGTGGGTGTGTGTGTCTGTGTGTCTCTGTCTGTCTCTGTGTGTGTGTGTCTCTGTGGGTGTGTCTGTCTGTGTGTGTGTGTGTGTGTGTGTGTGTGTGTGTGCGTGCATGCGCGTGCTCTTGAGGCTGTAATGAGTTTCTGTCGTCAGCCAGCTGTCAAGGCCACTCAGTGCCTGACATTGGTTCTGCTGAAAGCACACGCGCAGGTGAACAGATGACCTATGACATGTTTTCCTCTCTTAAGAACGCATGACTGCATTTTCTCAAGAGCACTTCAGGGAGTAACCGCTGAAACACCGGGACAGAGTGACGACAGGGGAGAAAATCAGCGGTGTGGTGATTGGGAGAATCAGGCGAAATCGTGACAGGGGCGGGTTGCTTGTGGTTTCTCTGTCCTCATCCCCACGTGACGTACTTCACCACGTTATACAGAACAGACGGGCTACTCTGCTGGACACCTGTCTTTCTGCTGCTTGTAATCACTATTTAAGCCAGCGTGTTCTTGGGTTGGATATTTAGACCAACAGATAAGGGTAAATGTTAAAATTGAGTCAATGTGTTTTTTTTAGAAGAGCGTCATCAGGGACCTGTCAGCACCAAACTTGGCGAGTTTCGGCAGGCAGAAATGAGGAAGAAAATGGAGACGGAGGCATCTTTAGTAGCACTGGGTGACCTCGGCTGCTGTTTTGAATACCGTTTTATCTCTGCCACACTGCTGACACAGACATAACAACTAAAACAACAGCTCCCACTAATATGGACACATTTACCCGCAGTGCTGCACACTATGAAGGGAAGAGGTGTGGGGCCAAAGAAGTGGGACAATATTTTATATCAACCATATTGTTTGAGTTTAAGCGATGCAGCACAAATACCACAAACCATTTAATACATTACCAACTTCATTGTTTAATAAATGAAAAATATTATAAAGTTGAGATAAATGTATGTAGATGGCAGAAAAAGATGGTTCGAGATGTTGCTTACAAGCCAACGTGGCTGTTGCCGGGTAGTAGGCACGCGTCTTTCTGCTCATTGTTGCGCTGCTGGCCTTTGACCCCGCTCTGGCTTCTAATACTTCTAGGAAGTGAAAGTGATTTTAAGGGAACATTGTGACAGAAATAACATCATATCACATGTTTTTTTCCCCGTCTGCAGCACCGCAAAATACATTTGTGTACAAGTAGGAGACATTCAGATAAAAAGCAGGTCAGAGATTGGGGGCAAGAGGAAGGAAGGGAGAACATGAACAGGGAGAGAAATGAAGATAAACACTCATAATCCCCTTTCACACTTCTTTTATTTTCCCGCCAGCAGGCTTGCTGAAATCCCACACTGGGACAGCATTATGCCGGCTTTGTTTTGTTGTGTGTAAAGAAAGCAAAGCCGGTGTAATGTGCGGTCGTCGTCTTTACAACAGTGTCAAAGGATCTGTGTATAGAAGGTGTACGGATGGTACTGCAGGGGTTAGGGTGCGCACACAGCACAACACCCCTGCAGCCGCAGCACATAGCTCCCAGCTGTGCAGAGTGCAGCTGATCCACAACACTCCTGACACATGACTACCATTTCTTTCACACACATGCCCAGTCACGCATGCAGATGTTGAAATGTTTTGGTTTTAAAGGCTGCATTGTGGTTCAAACTATGCACTGTGTCACTGTAACTTTAAATATGTGATATCATCTCAGTGAAACGGTCAACATGACACATACCATGTATTTCTTGCCTCCTGGTTCCTGCTTTAACAATTGAAACAATGTCTTGATTTTTATTTCATTTTAATGATTAACCGCTGCTTCCCAACATAAAACTCATGCGAGGGAAGAAGGAATGCATCTCCAGCATGGCAGCATGTGTCCGAAGTGACAGTATTATCAGGCGAGGCGTGTGTGACATGAGAGCAGCTGCTAGACACATTTTGTTTTTCATTAATATAAAGTCTTATCTGGAACTCACAGTGTTTTTTTTATTCCCTTCACAAAAAACCCAAACATGATGCTGTAGTGCCTGAACATAATTAAAAAAGGCACACATTGTGCCCACACAAAGATGACAGAGCTGGAAAAATCTCTTAAAAAAGAAAGGAATAGAGTAGAAACTCAAATTCAAGATCTTCAAGTTAGTTCTGACCAGTTGTAATTTCAATTAGCGATATCTGTGATTTCTCACTACTAAAGATTGTATATTTATATGAGTATTTAAAAGGAAGATACTACTACTTTGCTGGAACTCGTGATGTCAGCAGTTATTATAAGCACTGATGGAAAGGTCATTGTGTCAGCGTCCGAATTTCCACCCACCCCACGCGCACACACCCCCTCTCACTCAACCTACCTCTTTCTGCTTTTCTGGTTCGTGGAAGTAACTAACGGGGTGTGAACCTGATGGATTGATGATCGATGAAGTCAAGAGTGTTTGAACTTTTATGTTCCCGTCAGCTGATTTAACAAGACTGTAAATGTCAAAGTGGAGCAGGACGACTTAAAGTCCTCAAGTTCCTTCTATTTGCCGGCAAAGCACCATGAAGAACTTTACGTCTTGAATTTTAATCCTGAGGCAGGAACCTATTTCAACCTAATGAAACCAGAACAAGGGAGCTTTAATGAAGTGTAGTTAGAAAAGAAACACATCTACAGAATGTTGTTTTTTTTCATTGATGATATTTCTTCCGGAGGACCTTTCATTGAGCATGTAAGGTTTGAATCTTCAATCACAACCCTTATCTATTTAAAATAAATGTAACACTATGGAAGCGGAATAGGGCTACGTTTACATCGCTACGTTTTGATTTTGAAGAGTTTTGAGCCAAAAGCGATCTCCGTGCACACACGTGTTTTTTTAGCTCCAGGAGAAGAACCAATCTTCGTTTAAACTAACACGCCCAAACCGCACATCTCAACATTCTTGTATACTGGGCGTGCGCGTGCCAGATTAGAACAGGATTCAGCATGTATATTCCGCCTGTTGCTGGTAGTTGCCGTGGTAACATTAGTAGTTTTGTCTCAGAGAACGAGATATCATGACCGATTTTAAGACCCAATCAGGTGGCGAAACGTTGGCGTCAGTGTCGCCAAAGGTCTCCGTTTGCGGCCGTTGAGACGGCAACTCAGCCCCGCAGATTCCAAACCAAAACGGGGTCAGAAGTGTTTTCAAGTGTCTCCGGTTTAGGGGCTCTGAAACGCCAGAGCAGGGGGAATGTGAGGCGTAAACGTTGCATAAGATATTTGTTTGTAAACCAAAATGCAGCAATGTAAATGTTACCCAAGTACAGGTGATTGGAACCTACTAAAATGTCAACTTTATCTGATCAACCCTTACTTGATTAAAAAGAAAAGCGAATGTAACACTGTGGAAGCGGAATAAGTACAGCTCATTGAAACATACTAAAATGTCAACTTTTATCTGCTTGCTTTCAGAAAACTATCCCGTCAGCAGCTCTGATGGCAAGACAGAGTCCGTGGCCAACCTTCAGCCGCAGCCATCCCTCAGCTCGCTGCAGTCCAGCTCCCCTGGTCCCAAACGCTCCGGGAACACTCTGAGGAAGTGGCTGACCAGTCCAGTCCGCCGCCTCAGCCACGGCAGCTCTGTCAAGAAACTCCCCAATAACAAACAGAAGAAGACTGGTAAGACTAGGGGTCGACCGAGTGGTTTTTCAGGGCCCATATTGATACCGAGTATTCGTAGTCAATAGTTTCTTTCCGACCAAGTAGTTAGAGGAACGTAGTTATAGGAACAGTCCACTTCTAAACAGATCTACTAACTACTCTTCCCCCAAAACCGGTTTTGCCATTTGCATTCATATTGGCCAAGTGGCCATAGGAACTGACCTTATATTTATATATATATATATATATATATATATATATATATATATATATATATATATATATATATATATATATATATATATATAATATACTAATAATAATAACACAGCCATCTAACCACCACTATGCGGAAAAGGGAAAAGACCCTGCTCTGAAGCTGAAAGAGTTACAGGAACTGCGGTCAGAGCAACTTAATATTCCCCAAATTGGTCCAGTCAGAACACGAGAAAAAAAGGGTTCTAGGAACGTTCTGCAAAAATCCCTCCGGTCGGAAAGGGACTATTGAAACTGAAAAGGGATATTTAGAACAGTCAAAATGATAATCTTTTAGTCAACATTTACATTTTTGAAATGTTACAAACTCCAACGCAAAAGATTGTTTAAATGCTTCAGGCAAGTATGTAATACAACTGAAACACAACACCAAAAAAAAAAAAAAAAAAATCAATAAATTAATACAAAAATAGCTTCCTGAAGTTTTAACATGCTCCCAGTTTGTTTGCAAGTGTTGCAGACGGCTTACAGAGCTGTGGAGCCAAAGTAGCACACTTTTTAATAATTAACTTTTATCAATTATCGGTAAAATAAAACACGATACAGATAATCTGCAATTTGCCAAATATCGGCCCCGATAATCAGCCAGGCCGATAACTGGTCGATCCCTAGGTAAGACAGTTAAACAACAAACACAACCAAAGGGCCTTGAGCATAATAACATATTACTGACAAGTTGAATAAAAGCAGAGTAATGAGTCTGATTGGATTCTGCCACATTTCAAAGCAAACCATGAATTCTTCCTCGGATGTTTTCCCCTCCACGAAGCCACTGGTTTCGGTTCATTTTAGTACACTAGCACAAAATCAGTCTGGCGATACTGTTGCGAGTAAAGGCCTTCTGAAAGGACCTGCTTTGTGCTTTAATATTTGAATTGTTCGATGGTCAATCGTATCATTATTGGCTGACCATGTACTGGCAGAGTGTTCTCGCATGCAATATGAAAAGTTTTCATATGCAAATTCCTGCTTGCAACTGCACCAGTGAAAACCCAGGGGAAAAGAATCCAGGTTAGCGGAAGTGTATGAGCAAAGTTAGGTTTTAAGCACCAGCTGAAAACTACTCTCTACGAAAAATAGGAATCTGGATCTGATTTGAATAAAACAACACATTCACTATTAAGTTAAACAAATGCTACAACACAAGCAAACGGGAGTTAAAGTTACCGACCTTGGTACACCACAACTCGAGTATAGACTATTTTTTTGGGCATTTTAGCGCTTAATCACTCCCTGCAACCGTAAGGAGGGAGAGAGAGACACTGGGGAAAACAGAACAGAGAGAGAGAGAGACACAAACACATACCACACTAGAATCGTAACTATGTGACAATAACACAACTTTGACATAACTAAATGTCCGCTGTGATACCTTACCTATTTAGTCTCAGCGGGACTTTGGGGAATACAATTCTTCCAATGTCATTCTAGCAACATAAGAAAAGATAAGAGCTATTCACTACCGGTCAAAGGTTTGGGGTCACTTAGAAATCTCCATTCCACTCCATTACAGACAGAATACCAGCTGAGATCAGTTTCATTTTTTTTAATCAGGGCAGCAGTTTTCAGATTATATTATGTGCTTACATAAATTGCAAAAGGGTTCTCGACTGTTGTAGAAAGAAGTGGTGATCTTTAATGCAATATCTACATTGCCCATTATCAGCAACCATTCATCCAATGTTCCAAAGACACATTCTGTTTACTAATCTGATATCATTTTAAAAAGCTAACTGAGAAAACATTGGAGAACCCTTTTTAAATTATGTAAGCACATAATGTCATCTGAAAACTGCCCTGGTTAAAAAAACAATGCAACTGATCTCAGCTGGTATTCTGTCTGTAATGGAGTGGAATGGAAATTTCTAAGTGACCTCAAACTTTTGACCGGTAGTGTATGTCTTGCAAAAATGTTATTTATTTCCACTGAATCTGTCAAATCCAACTCCAGGCTGTTAAAAACTTCCTTGATTACTTGAATCCTCAAAAAAAAAATTAATAATGCCAGAATTCATCATTGTTAAAATGTTTACATCTGTACGTATTTTAGTAATGAGCTGGTGGACTCAGTGTCTGATTGATTGATTGATTGACAGGACCCGGAACAGGAAGAGAGGAAAGCAGGAAGAGTATTGACCTGGGACAGCCTGACCTTACAATGCAGGATGACATCATCGATGAGGTATGCAGTAAGATTCAAGAATAGCATGTTTCACCTGCTGTGGTTTGCTTTTCGACAAATGGTATTTCACAAACCTGCCGACAATTCATAGCTTAAAGGGATAGTTTGGGTTTTTGTACGTGGTACTTCTCCATAGTCAGTGTGTTAGCTACAGTAGATGGCGGTCGGCTCGCCCCCAGTTAGGAGAAGCAGACAGGAGTACCGACACGGAAGCTAAGCGATGTACTGCTGTGGACGGGGGCACAGCAGCTAAATGTCTTTTAGACACCTCAAAGCATTAGCTTAGAATTATTTCACTGCTTTTCCTTGCTGTCAGACAGCCCTTTCTGATGGGGAACTGAAGCCACCAGACTTCTTTGACAAAAACAGTCATTTTACCGAGCAGAACAGAAGTTGCTGGTCTACCTACGTCTCGATCGGTTACTTTGTTTATGTAATTGTGCGACTTTGGTGTTTTTAAAGGGTTAGCTCGGATTCACCAAAGTCACATAATAACGCACGCTAACAGCGGTAGAAGAAGTATTCAGATCCTTTACTTAAGTAAAAGTACTAATACCTCACTGTAAAAATACTAGAAGTAAAAGTCCTGCATTAAAAATATTAAGTAAAAGTATAAGTATCATCAGGAAAATGTACTTGGAGTATTAAAAGTAAAAGTACTCAATGCAGAAAAATCTTCACATTTTAGAAACTGGAAACGATCCAAACAGTTCTGTCAACTAAGTGTTTAATAGTCTAATCATTTCAGATATGCTTGTAGGCCGTTATATTGTTGGGTAGTTTAATTCATAATAAAACATATTTTATAAAGTTTACATTGCTATGGACGCAGCTCCAACAGTAAAATCTAACACACTTTTCTTGTTGTGTTGCCAAAACTAAAGTCGCATCATCCTGTCGGGGGTTCATTTTGCAATAATGGCTACATTATCCCTTACCTGTAATCGTGCACAAAGATACTGTATGTGATTACCAAACCCTGTTTCATGGTTGGTTATCTGTTCAGTCTACAAAGCATCAATAGTTAAAGCTATCTGCTCTACCCTTCCTAGGGTGGACATGTCACGGAGGTATATGGAGATTTATTAATACTACATTTACGTAATAGACCGTAAGTTCCTCTTTCCGTTGGGGCTTTTTTTTTCTCCGACACATAAA
The DNA here is from genome assembly GCF_031162955.1 of Sander vitreus. Taxonomy (NCBI): domain Eukaryota; kingdom Metazoa; phylum Chordata; class Actinopteri; order Perciformes; family Percidae; genus Sander; species Sander vitreus. Next base: position 26,258,949 of record NC_135865.1, read on the forward strand.
CACACCTACACACACATCCATGTGATCCTGAATGACTCACTGATTACTGACAATATTTAAACTATTTAAAATAGCTGACTTAATAATAATTATCTGAGTACTTTGGATATTTTTCAAACTACTCATGTTGCTTTTCAAAACCCTGCATTCTTCTGCGCCCTGCATTTCTGTTGACTTCCATTTTCTCTATGACTTCATTACAAATTCAGCAATGGATTTGTCATCTGAAAGAATGAAACAAATGTATAAAAGCTTAAAAAAACATTGCTGTTCAGGGGGAAACAATTGCTGTTTTTCTTAGTTCCTGAACAAGAATGTCAACACAGTTTTTAATGACCATTAAAGACACGTTGTATCTAAGACGGGTAGTACAAAGGACAATAAGCAATGTTGGAGCATTGATTTAAAGAAGTTGTGTTCAACAGATCAATTTAAACGCAAAGCTGTTTTTTTTGTTTGTGCTGCAGGGGAGTGAGACAGCATCAGTTAGAACGATAAAAACACAGGAAAGAACTCTTCTTCAACACAATATCCCTTAGCAGTTTAGAATGAGTAAATGCAGCGTGAACTTTTGCCCCATAAGCCTGTGTGAATTGCACAAACATGGATGTAACTCAGTCAAATGCAGCTTTGTGTTTGACAGAGTTTCTCAGCCTGCCGAAATTCACTCGCAAGCTCAGAGACTTTTATTCTGAAAACAACCAGCCAGCTCAGGGAGCCTGACCAGAACCATGAGGAGTTCCTTATCTGTGGTTCATCACCACTTCCCCAAACTGCACACAGTGCAGCATGACTCAACATCATGCTGTTATGCATTTCAAGTGTATTTAATGGAAATGTGAAGCTTTGTTTGTCTGTCTTTTTTTTTTAATTGAAATTTGGAAGCAAAGACTGATGAGAGCCAAGCGAGTTTGTCCAATCAGGTGTATGTAGGGTTCATCCTGATGACGTCTGACTCAAGGACAGTGTTTGGACAGCCTGAGATTTTTTTTTATGATGAAGTGATGTTGAAAATGTAATTTTATTCAAACAGGGACAATGCATAATAAAACATGAACCTTGTATAAGAACAAGGAGAGATGCATTGCACCCGGTTGTAGCACAATTGCTATTTTCCGCTCGTCGTCCCTGGGCAGGTAGGTAAAACGATACATACTCAATGCAAGTGAAGTACAAAACGTCAGAATATACAATTTTACAAACCCATTCACACCTGATTTACAATAGAATATGGAATTTAGAAAACAATAGAATTTTACAACAAAATAGAAATATGTGCAAAGTTGCATCAATAGAATGATCATGGGCTCAGTCGTTCCCACAGCCTAAAACTGGCCCCCCCTACCCCTTACCAGCAAAGCTATGCAATCGAGATCCCAGCCCATCCCATTCAGCGTGACCACATACATACACACAACACACACACACACACACATCGGTACATGTTATAAGGTGTTTGGAAGGGACAGTTTAATAACAAGTTGGTAAAAAGGGATTTTCCATTTCTAACTCCGACTTCTGTCTCCTGTGTCCTTCAGCGATTCCTCAGTAAGGATGGTAATGTCCTCTCTAAGGCCCCCTCTGGGATGCAGAGCGGCGGGGAGGAGGAGCAGGACGAGGAGGCTCACACCCCTCTGCCCCCCCCCATGGAGATCATCAAGGACCCCTCAACTCAGGACGACAAGGTGAGACGGGGGGCCAGTGGGGGTTTACATGATTCCTATGTAGACTGATAATGGCTTGGAGAGGTCTGCTTTACATATCTTTATTTAGAATGTATCTGTCTGCTTACATCTATCAAACCTCCAGCAGATTGAGCTTTAGCTTCCTACTAGGAGTGGAAAAAAAAAAGAAAGTTAAATCACGTATGTATCGTGATTTTCTTTTGCGACGATTTTTTAAAACCGATTCTTTTCCCTAAAATTGATTTTTCTTTTAAATTTCTTTTCTTTCTTTTTTACCAATGAGTCACCTGAGTGAGTGTGTACAGTACCGCCGACGGCGACTACCGGTACATCATATCCGCTTCCAGCAAAACGGAGCGAGGAAAGCAGGAAATGCCGAGAATCCATGTTATGATGTTCTTTACAAATGAATTAAATGTCAGCCTGAGTGGCTGACATGTGATGTGTGTTCTTTTTAGAAAACAATTAGTTTTTAGAAATGTCTCATGATATATTGTCTCTAGAAGGGTATTATTCAACTTTAGTTTTTGTTGAAAAAAGGCAAAGAAAATCGCAGTACTTCTAGAATCGCAGTAAATGAAAATTGCAATACAAATCGAAAATTATTTCTTGTTGTGTTAATTTGATATCCGTTTTACTTTTTATTTGGTATACGTGCTGCAGTGTGTCCACCTGCTGCTGTCCTCTGCTGACTAACAGCTCTTCTCTCTTCCACTGCCATTTTTTTCCCCCTTTTATTTTCTTGCTATAACTCACCTTTCTTTCTTCCACTTCCTGCTATCTCCCCGCCCCTTTCCGCCCTCTCTAACATGCTGTTCTTTTGACCCTCCTCTTCCTCTCTCAGTCTTCGTCCTTGCTAACGTCTCTGCAGTCGTCCTCTGAGGTGCCCAGCGCTGCAGAGCTGGTTAGCGCCATAGAAAAACTGGTTAAAACCAAGATGGTGAGTGTGTAGGACTGTGTGCATGTATGGGTCGTACACATGTACATACATAACAAACATTTTGTCTTTACAATGGGCACAATCTGAATCGGATTACTTTATTGAGCCCCGTAGGGAAATTGTTTAGTTGCAGTTGCTCACAGTCAAATTCAGGGTAAAATAAGAGTAAGAAAAGAGCAAGTCAATAAGTATATAAAGTAACGTAGCTGCAGTAAGAAATAAAAACGTCACGTAGAAGTAAAGTGAGATTATTAAAAGAATTAAAAGACAGATTGACCATGCAACTTTTTGTTTTTCTGGGTCAAAATTTAAAACTTTTTTTTCAATGTTTTGGTTGTCTTTTTCGACACTGTAGTCACTTTTTCTGTGAAAATCTGACAGATGTTTTTGTCGATTTCTTACGCATTTTATTTTTTCACCCACGTTTTTGAAACTTTTTCTGACATTTTTGTCACTTTTTTTCAACGGTCTTTTATAAAAAAAAAATTCTAATGCTATGAAATTGAAGAAAACATCCAAATTCTATGAAAGTAGTGAATTGAGCAATTATTTAACTTGTGAAGACCGTTGTATGGAACCATTTTTTTTGACAATTTGGTTGAATGAAACCCAAATTTGTGATTATAGAAACTTTTTGAAAATAGGTCAAATTTGAGCCGAGTACAACACAAGGGTTAAAAAGATTATTTTTTTTTAAACAAACCAATCGCAAATTGCTCTCTGCTCAAGAATCAGTTGAGATTTGGCGCTGGTGTAGAATTGTTCATTTCCACTCTTGCATGATTTGCTATTACGAAAATCAGAGGTGGGAGTTTGCTTCTGCAGAGTCCCTTTTCCCAACCAACACAGGTTGTTCCTTATGGCTACTAAAGACCAGGCTGCTGCTGCCCTCTGCTGTCATGAAGTAACCTCATTATTCAGATGTTAGTTTTTTTTTTTTTTTTAAACTGGAGTTTTTGCTTATTGAGTGTCGTCGTTTATGTCGTGAAGCTCTACGATGCTGGTCCAAATAGATGAAATAGACTTGATAGAGGCGAATTTCTGTGCTTTCCTGCATCTCAGGCAAGTCATTTTGTGAAAAGGGAAATGGCTTGAATGGACGTCTAACCGCTGACCTGCTCCTCTCTTCAGACTCTGGAACCAGGAGCGTACCCCGGCTTCTCCTCGATCTCTCCGCCAGAGCAAACCACTCCCGTCCAGCCGCGAAACCCCGAACTGGAGCAGAGAGCCAAAGCTATGAGAGGACGGATGTGAGTACTGTAGTGCATGGTTGTTCAACATTTTTTACGCCAAGGACCCCTTAGCTGAAAGCGTAACGGATCAGGGCCCCCCTGCTACATATTGTATAAAATGAAGTTGCATTTTAAACTGGGCCTACTATAACGTGTGGACGGCCTAAAGCCTTTACACATACCTTTTTCAGTGCATTGAACGCTGAGCTATTAAAATATTTGTTGGCATGATTTTATAAATCATCTTTTAATGTTAAACATACATGTTGCACAGTGAATCCTTAGGATTAACTGTATCTGGGGATGGCTACCTTAGTGACCTACCTATAGGCCAGTAAGCCTATCATCAATGTGTTTTCATTTTCACAAATAGGCTGATTTATATTTGCAAATAATATGTTGGATTCATGTTAAGACATTTTAATTTTTGAAAAGACGTTAAGAAAATGAACAATAATTTGGAGGCCCCCCTGCAGTAACTCTGAGGCCCCCCTCTGTTAACGATCTCTGCTGCAGTGTATCACCACTGCTTCTACTTCAGGAACTAGAAATACTACCATGAGCAGGTCAACCATTTCTTCAGCTGATGTTACACAACGTTTGTTTTCTGTCCAGGTTTGTCCTGAACGAGCTGATTCAGACAGAGAAGGACTACGTCAAAGACCTGGGCATCGTGGTGGAGGTGAGATAGTCTAGCTAGCTGTCTGGATTTACCCTGCAGAGATCTGAGGAGCAGTTAACCATAGTCCTCAGAAATCCACCCAAGTTTAGAACTGAAGGCTGAAAAGAACTCTTGTGTGCTTAGTTACCGCTCTGCACCACAGTTTTAGCTAGATGTAAAATATTGATTGTAATTTGTAGCGATTGTGAGATGAAGCGTTCCAGCAGAACGGTTCATTTTGCAAGGCTTCAGGTGCTCACAATCCCACCTGCTGGTCAAAGAGTGTAAAACTGGCAGATATAAAGTATTACAGATGATCTGATGTGACCTGTGATATGCTGTATTTTGAGCCAGTAAAGACTTCCAGAGAGATCCATTTGTATCAATATAGTGTGTATTTGCTGGTTGTAAAACGATTGTATAACAACTGTATAATTAACGGATTGCCTTGAGAGGCATGTGGCTATCACATGTGTGTAAAGCAATTATTATACGATGTATAAATATAGCAGGAGGGGCAATATATGTATTCTAAAACTGGAAAGTGGCAATGGTTTAACGGGGCAGAGAGCGATGAATGTGCCTCGAACCACTTTCTCATGTGGTATGTGCCGTCAGCGAGGCTTCGGATGTCATCAATGACATCATTTGTCTAAAACGAAACAAGCTTCCATATGGGAACCTTTGGGGATTTCTCGACTGTCCCAAGCCTCGGCACAGAACGTACATCACTGGTCATTTTTTTCATTACTAATTGAGCAGAAGTGAGCAGGGAATCCTCAACATGCCCATCTTTTGTGACCCGGCAGGTTTTCATGAAGAAGATCGAGGAGAAGGGCATCCCGGATGACATGAAAGGAAAAGACAAAATCGTCTTTGGGAACATCCACCAGATCTACGACTGGCACAGAGAGTAAGTTCAGCATTGGCGTCCAAAGGCTGGAGCTGGGCCCAAAGAGGGCTCTGCTTGTACTGTTTGTATGTGCTCACTGATAACATCCCTCTTCTGTCTCTGTCAGTTTCTTCGTAGGAGAGCTGGAGAAATGTCTGGAAGACCACGAACACCTTCCTGAGCTCTTCATCAAACACGTGAGTTAGACACTGTGTAGTCTCGCATTGCCAGACCTATCTCCACAGCGTTGCGGAGGAAGGTCTGGCAACAGGAGTGTACACTCCTGGATAGGAGAAAAAAAGCGCTCTGGGTTGTTTGCATTTCTTTAAGCCAATCACAATCGCCTTGGGTGGCGCTTAGCTCCGGACGCAGCGACCGTTGCTCTGCAAAATGGTCTCGGGAAGGAACTTGTTTTGGTGGAACATTTGCACCCCGCAAAAGAAAACGCCACATACAATATTACATTCTGTTCACACAATACGTGAGCTGTGTAAATTAGCTGGATACATGGTTAAACGTAATTTACTCTTACCAGTGTATCGCCGTGTGTATTTAGCAAATCCCCGCCAATCTGTAAACATATTCTTCGTTGATCCTTCTTCTAATCATTCCCTAAACAACCAAGCAGGCCTGCCTTGTTGCGCGATCCAAATTTTCAGCGTGTAACGTTGCTCCAAGGTTCCGGTTATTGTTTCCTCGATGCGATCGGAGGTCAAAGTAAACACACAGAAAGAGGAAAGTGAGGGACATCCGGCGGAACTTCTGTCGGCGCCGGGACTATCTAGTAAATGAACCGCGCGGGTTGATGCAGAGTAGACACGGTGTGATGGTGATGCTGATGACTTTTGTGCTATTACAATGTATTTGACCTGGATGATCTGCTGTCTGACAAACCGTGTGTGTGTGTGTGTGTGTTACAGGAGAGAAGACTCCACATGTATGTGGTTTACTGTCAGAATAAGCCAAAGTCGGAGTACATCGTAGCAGAATATGACACATATTTTGATGTAAGTGATGTTTTGACTCTTAGTAACTGTGTAAGTAGTAGTAAATTTAGCAAAACAACAAAAGCTTGAAATTGGAATAATCTCTCAACCAAATGTCCTTTTTAGACTTTGAGACTCTCCGCTCTATAATTATATTATTTTATCAATAATTTATAATGGAAGATTTTTTGGAGTCTGTTTTATGTTATATTATCTTGTGATTGTGATATTTAACTTATATAAAAAGATACCATGAATTTGACAAATTGATGATAAAGAAGCATTCTGATGCTGGGGCGTTGGTCTTCCAGGGAATCCAGCAGGACACTCAGTGCCGGTTGACCCTCAGTGACTTCCTCATCAAACCGATCCAGAGAATCACCAAATACCAGCTGCTACTCAAGGTAACATTTTGTAACATTCGGATTAATTAGAGTAAAACTCATAGTCCCCTTTGCAAATGCAAATGTAATAATTGCAGAATGTATAAAATAGCTGTTACTGTCATCTATCACATGATACAAAATACTGTTACATGTAGTTTTGACTGCTTTGAAAATGTTTTAGAAGTGATAGAAGTGGTCCAAAAATTATTCAATTCACAATCTTTTAGCTGAAGTCAATCATTTGTACTGTGCAAACACTAATCTACTTCAGCTCAAACAGACTTGAAAGGGACTCGTTACGTTAAAGAAACACATTAAATGATAGTCTCGCATTGCCAGACCTTCCTCCACGACGCCGCGGAGGAGGGTCTGGCTAGTCCACACAGCATTCTGGGATGGGAGAAAAACGTGCTCTGGTTTATTGGCATTTCTTTAAACCAATCACAATTGTCTTGGGCGGCCCTAAGTACCAGACGGAGCAACGGCGCCTCTACAAAATAGCCTCAGGAAGGAACTTGTTTTGGTGGAACATGTACGTTCAAAAGTTGTTTTAGTCGTGGAACAGAACACTCAGATTGGACAGATAGTCTAGCTAGCTGTCTGGATTTACCCTGCAGAGATCTGAGGAGCAGTTAACCATAGTCCTCAGAAATCCACCAGAGGTTAAAACGCCAACACAAAGGAAGTGGAAGTTAACGGACATCAGTTTGAAAAGAGTGAAATCCGGCGGAATTTCCGGGGCCACCGGAGCAATCCCGGAAGTGGAACGTCGTGGATATACACTAATTAACTGATAACTTATTTGAGGGAAATATTGAACGGATTTCAACGAAATTCCTCAGGTTCTACAAGAAACTAGTTGTTATTGGTTGTTAAGTATCATCTCCCATAGCACCTGTTTTAATAGCAAGCAAAGAGGACCTCTTTATTTATCTGACACACCTGTCTGTGTGACATTCGGGGTACAGTGACGTGTTGAAACTGTAATGAACTGAATTGACAGAGTGTTAAAGGTGCGGTCATGTTTCTCCTCAGGACTTCCTGAAGTACAGCTCCAAGGCAGGCATTGACTGCGAACAAATTGAGGTAAAAAATAAAAAATGTAAATACTGAAATATCACATGTCACATTAACAGCCCTGCCTGAATACTTTTTGTTGTTGTGTTGAAGCAATTACATATTTATATAGGTGGATGTCTGTTAATGCGCCTATTCGTTGTCCAGCCTAAGATGTGCATCACTCTCTCTGGCTCCTACAGAAAGCAGTAGATCTGATGTCTCAAGTCCCCAAACTGTGTAATGACATGATGAATTTGGGTCGGCTGCAGGGATACGAGGTGCGTTCACTTCCAGTTCTTCTGATTAATAACAGGTTTACATGCCAGCAGAGTAAAGAAAAGTATGATTGTTTCAGGTTTGCTGCATTCCAGTAAACCCTCCACCTGCTTATTACTGGTAATAATTCGAAAAAACTGACCAGTGAGCACTAAACTAATTGTGTTGACCAATCTTGATTTCTCCGCAGGGCAAACTGACCTGTCAGGGCAAACTGCTGCAGCAGGAAACCTTCTTTGTAACCGAGCAGGACACGGGCGTCCTGTCGCGCTCCAAAGAACGCCGAGTTTTCCTCTTTGAGCAGATCGTCATCTTCAGTGAGCTGCTGAGGAAAGGCTCGTCCACGCCCGGATACCAGTTCAAGAAGAGCATCAAGGTACACAGTGGATGGGTTCCTTTATTTTCTGGGGGATAAGATTAGGGATGCACATTTAAACACAAACTCAACACTACATCTACTTTTTTGAGTTAGTAAATTACTAGTCTCGCATTGCCAGACCTTCCTCCACAGCGCTGCAGAGGAAGGTCTGGCTAGTCCACCCGGCATTCTGGGATGGGAGAAATACGTGCTCTGGTTTATTGGCATTTCTTTAAACCAATCACAATCATCTTGGGCGGCGCTAAGCGCCGGACGGAGCCACGGTGCCGCTGCAAAATAGCCTCGGGAAGGAACTTGTTTTGGTGGAACGTGTGCAAGTTCAAAAGTAGTTTTAACGATTATAATGGGCTTTTTATGGCGACAGGATCTATCGCCAGGATAGCTTGAAGACAGGAAATGGGAGAGAGAGGAGGGACGACGTGCAGCAAAGGGCCGCAGGTCGGATTCGAACCCGGGGTCGGATTTGAACCCGGGCCGCTGCCAAGGCCTCAGCCTAGTAGCCTACATGGGGCGCACACTCTACTGGGTGAGCTAGAAGTCGCCCCAAAGGTTGTTTTAGTCGTGCAACAGAAAACTCCGATTGGACAGATTCTAGCTAGCTGTCTGGATTTACCCTGCAGAGATCTGAGGAGCAGTTAACCACAGTCCTCACAAATCCACCAGAGTTTAGAATTCCAACACAAAGGAAGCGGAAGGTAAAGGAATACGAAAATTAGGGACATCCAGCAGAATTTCCGGCGGCACCTGAACCATCCCGGAAATGAAACGTCAACTATATATAGATATATATATATATATATATATATATATATAGAGAGAGAGAGAGAGAGAGAGACTAGTAAATTACATTTAGAGTCACTTTATTACATTATTGATCCTGCTCCTAGGGTTTATTTTTCCATTTCCAAAAACTAGTAATTTTGTCCAGTTGATCCCAATAAATCTGTGAAAAATCTACAACACAACTTGGGACACGCCATCCCCAAAACTATGACACAATGCCCCCCTCCCCCAACATTCTAATAGATTAAAAACGGCATTCACCACCTTTGTCCCCTCCCCCACAGGTATCCTACCTAGGTCTGGAGGAAAGCGCGGACAACGATCCTTGTAAGTTTGTCTTGTCGTGTCGCGGCTCGTCGGAGCGCTTCACCCTGCAGGCCGCCAACGTCGACATCAAGCAGGTCTGGGTCCGACACATCCAGGATGTCCTGGATGCTCAGAGCAACTTCCTGTCTGGTGAGAAAACACACATTCACCCACACACGCACACACCTAGAATATTCTCCTCTGAAGCATGACGCAAAGGACGCGCCCCCCAGACAGACTACAGTGTAAAATGATGAGGTTCCCCTCAGCTCACTCAAACACACTCTGCTTTCCAAAGTTCCTCTATTCATGTTCTCCATATTTGCTCTAAAAACTCATGAACCAGTAGCGATACTGTAAAGATACCCATTTTGCTAATTTAGTTACATTTTTACTGTCATAATTCCATACATCTAATCGGACCATATCAGTTGTTTTGCATGTTTTAGCTGTCTGAAATCTAATACCTGGTTGCTGAAAAGTGGGGTGTTTTAGCTACATTATAGAGAAATCAATCGGACATGACCAAAATGGGTGCAATGAAAAGGGTTTGCTGTGCTTAAACTACAGCACAACAAACAGGACCCAGAACTCTTATTCATGTCCAGAGGAGGAAAGACGACAACATATCTGGAGAGTCAGCAAACCTGAAATGACAGATTCAACAGGGGGTCTGGGACCCCTAATGGGTCCTAAGAGGATAGATAGAGAGAGAGAGATATATATATATATATATATATATATATATATATATATATATATATATATATATATATATATAGATAGATAGATAGATAGATAGATAGATATATAGATATATATATATATATATCCGTCTGAAAATATACATTAACATGAATCCAACATATTGTAAAGATGCATCTTTTTTGAATGTACACAACATTGATGATAGGCTTACTAGCCATCCACAGATACGTTAAGCGTAAGGATTCAATGTTACACATTTTAACATTAAAACATGTATTAAATATATGAATATGTCAACAATTGTTTTAATTAGTATTGTATACACCATAAACATGTATATCTAAAGACCCTAGGCCACCCTACTCGTTATTGTAGGCCCAGTTTAATATCCAGCTCTATTGTATTCATTATATATGGTATAGTAAGGGGTCCCTGCTCCGTCTCACTTTCAGCTGAGGGGTCCTTGGCCTAAAAATGTTGAAGACTCCTGCCCTAGTGTTTTGCAAGCCTGGTGGCCCACTGGGCCTAAATTGCCCCCCACCAGGCCTAATCAACTGGGAATTATAAATGCATTTTTAAGACTTTTTAAACTACAGTTACACTGGGGAGGCTCGGTTGGAAACTTAAACGTAGTCATATTTTTTTTCCAATTTCCAGTTAGCTTTTAGCGCTGACTTTAATCTAGAGCCCTATGTAATCTTTCTTATAGCTTTTTGAAATTCTCAATTTCGCGATTGCGTCCATGATTCTGTTATCACAGAAACTATTGGGCTCTGCGTCAGTGCTGCCATCAGTCTGTGACTAGCCCCAGCCAGCCGAGCCCTCCTCGAAAAAAGACACTAGACAAGGGCTTAACAACTTTTCTGGGGGAAACCCCGGTGTGATTGTAGCTCTCCAGTCTCCCATTGAGTACCAGAAGGAGAAGAGCGGAGCAGGCTGCAGCTCCTCGCTGACCAGAAACCGCTCGTCCTCCGGGAGCCGGCCCTCTGTGTCCTCTCACAGCCGCCCGTCCTCTGTGGTCGGGCTCGGGGACAAGGAGACGGAGCGAGGGAGGAGCCAGATGAAAGCGTCTACCTCCAACGGCGGTTCCACATGTTTCGACTCCAGGGTGAGTTGCTGCAAACAGCCTGGACACCCGTGACGGGAGAGGAACTGGCTTGTTAGCTTTTCATTTGTTCAGATTTCTTAGTATATCTGGATAATGTTTCATAGTTTCTCAGAAGTCACAACTAACAGGGTGTAGTTTTGGAGAGACACAACAAGAAGCTCCTCTTCATTTTGCACTTGTATTGTTTTGAATATCTATAACTGTATAACTGCAGCAGACAGGTGGTAAACTAGGGCATGAAGTACACTTTTTTTCCCCCTGCAGGCTGTCTGAGAGTCTGTTACCTGTTCCCTAAAAGCCAAGGTTAAAATCTGGGCTACTGCAGGTGTGTGTGTGTGTGTGTGTGTGTGTGTGTGTGTGTGTGTGTGTATATATACACACACACACACATACCAAGCTGTTCTCTCGCTGGCCTACTTTGACCGACAACATTTTGCTGTCTGCAGGAGGCTGGACAGCTCTGCTCGCTCTCTAATTTACAGCTCTACATGTAAGCACCTTGACCCTCCCCTCAAGGGAGAAATATATCTAAGAACAAGACTTTTAGGGTTTGGTAATCAGTAGTTAAAGTGACACTCAACTAAAATAGAACAAAGACTACGTACTACATTCTTTAAGGCTATATAGTAGGCAACCTTTAAAAACTGCGTCCCTTGTAGCCCCTAACCTTGCAGATAGTTTAGTTCTGAGATACTGTATGTGTTGCTGACACTTCTATTTTACATTATGTGTCATTTAGCTGACGCCTTTATCGAAAGTGACTTAGAATTGCTATATATGTCAGAGGTCGCACATCTCTGGGGCAACTAGGGGTTAAGAGTGTTGCTCAGGGACACATCAGTTAATGTATCAGAGAGAGAGAGACAAAAGTTTGAAAAAAGTGCATTCATGACAGATGTTTTCTGTTTAGGCAGAAGTTGAAGCACTCTACGTAAGGTTACAATCGGTCTTTGGTGTTTTTTGCCCCCCACTCCCCAGGCAGCGCAGCAATGGTTATGTTTAGGGTTAAGGTAAGGGTTAGTTGCCTGGAAGGCGCCGTTGGAGGCAAAAAAAAACACCATTGAGCGTTACAATCTCAAGTCTCTGTGTCTTCGGCACCGATGGCGATAAGCGGTAATTACAGGTGTGCGACAAAAACATCCCAAAAAAATATCGGCGACAAAAATATTGGAAGAAATATGGAAAAATCCCTTGAAAAGAGGCATAATGTCAATTTTTTTTTTTTTTTTTTTTTAAGGCAAAAAAACTTGAAAAAGGCACAAAAAAAAAAGGGACAAAATTGTCAATTTTTTTTGAAAAAAACCTCTGAAAAAAGCAACATGCAAATATGTCGGAAAAAGCAACAAAAACCTTGAAATTGTGACAGAAACCTTTAAAAAAGGAACCAAAACTTTGGGAAGAAAATTGATTGTAGATTTTTTTAATAGTAGATGTGACCAACTGGTTAGACTTCGTAAATCATAGGACTACTTTGAAAAAAGAAAGCCTGAACAGAATGCTGACGCTCTTGATGTAATTGTCGTGTGTGTCGTCTCTCCCCCCCCCCCCCCCCGGTCCTGGCCTCCCTGTGCTTCCCCCTCAGGTTTGGGTCAGCTGTAATGGCGTCACAGCCAGCAGGACAGTTATCCAACCCACATAGACTCACCTTAACCTTGTTCTCAATTGTCCTCCTCCTCTCTTTGTCATTTCTTTTCTTTTGCTGTCCTCCTGCTCTCCCCCTCTTTGTGTTTTTCTCCTCTTGTCTTCTCCTCTCTTCTCTCTTCGCCATCCCCCCCCCCAGGACATTGAAGGCGGCTGTAACGGCGTCTCCTCCACCATGTTGGTCTCGCAGGACTACTCGGCGCTCAAGGAGAACGAGATCTGCGTCAGTCAGGGAGAGACGGTCCAGATCCTGGCCACCAATCAGCAGAACATGTACCTCGTTTACCGGCCAGCCAACAGCCAATCGCCCGCCGCCGAGGGCTGGGTGCCGGGACACATCGTAGTCCCGCTCACAAAGTCCATAAAAGACTCTTCTTCTACTTCATCCTTCTCGGCGGCGGTGGCCGACGCCAACAACATCAAGTAAGTCCCCCCCCCCCCCACCCAGCACTTCCTTTACCTGCAGACAGACGCACTTCTGGTTGGGCTCCAAACCAAGCACTCGGATTGGATGAGAGATTGAGGTGACAAACTCTGTCTACCCAGTTTTAAATCAGCTCCCATCCCCTAGGTCCTCACTACTCACGGCCTCTGCCCTCACCTCCTAACTCCTCCCTCCCTCCTACCTTCCCTCTTCCTCCCCCCTTTAAGAACGAACTCTTGGACCTCACAGGAGATTTCTTTTTTTTTTTATTTTTTTATTTTAATTCCTGACTTTGTCTTGTTGTTCCTCGGAGGTAAAAAGGTACAGAACTGGTCTCTTTACTGTCCGTCAAGCTGCTGTAGTGACAGATTAATTTCTGAGCCATTGTCACTTGACGGCTCTGCGGCAACTACATGAAAATGGATTTCAGGCTTGCAACCGAACTAAAACTCACACACACACACACACACTGATAATTGTCCATGTAAACGAGTACTGAGGATTTATCCCACAGAAATAGACTGGATAGAAAATCTTGTAACTTGTAGCTGACTCTGGAAACCAGAGAGAGAAACCCATTGACACTCATGTGGAGCTAAAACCGGACTCTTATTTCAGTTCCTAACACCCTACTTTTTCTTCTTTTTTTGTATGTGTGTGTGTATATATATATATATTTTCTTTTTTCTTTTTACGTTTTTTTGGAAAGAAAACAATCTCACCTGGGGCATTCAGGTGGACTCAGCCCCCGTTCTCCGCAGTGGAGAAGATTTATTTTGTTGTCTGTGGCAATCTATACACAAATTTGTGTTTATTCCTCTTGTTGTTTTTCTGCCTTGTTAACTATTATTTAGTTTTACGGACAAAGTTGGATTTTGTTTCCTTCATGTTGTTTTGTTTATTATGTGGGTGGTTCACTGTACAAAGTACATTTTTGTTTTTGGACTAAGACTCTAGAACATTCCTGTTTGAAAAAATAAAAAATAAAAAATCCCTTTTGCACTATTTAAGATAAAGAAAAAATATGAATGAAGTCAGGCTGTGCAATATGTTGCGTTTAATGGCAACGGTCAGCATTGTATTGTTGGTAGTCTAATACTAATGATTCTAAATGTATTTTAAATATGTAAAATAAACCTTTTTGGACTTGAGCATGAGGTAGCAAAGCGACGTGAAGGTGAAGTTTTTTGTTGTTGTGCGTTAGGCTGAAGATGATTGTAGTTTTTAATATTTGTAAATAAACTACAGCAGCAAACGTTAAAATGAGCGGTTTTCCTGCTTCTGTGTGCCATATTATAGATGGTGTTTTCTCTGTTTAAGATGAGAGAGAGAGATTTAGGAGGGACTGATGGTGTTGGTATAGAAGAGAGAAGATGACACAAACTCACTGACTCAGCAATTATTCAGGTTATATTTTAAGGTTATGTAATATCTACCGAGCATGTGTCAAACTCAAGGCCCGCGGGCCAAATCCAGTCCCTCGGAAATTTTTATCCGCCCCCGTATCAACTTAGGATCACGATACATTTTGGCCCGCCTAGTTGTGCGCCAAACCAATAAGACGGTAGCCTGGTTAACACCAGACCCTTCTCAGTTGTAACTGAGAGCGGGTCTGGGGAAGGTTCATTCACAGCCCATTTCCAAAGGGGCGTCACCAACGGACGCTGCTCAAATGCCTCTGGCCGCAATTGGATAGTCCTTCACCCAATCAGACCAACGATCCGGGTGACGTAGCAGCGACAGCGGCATCAACGGGTTGCTGCGCTTCGGAGGCCATCATGTTGAATGTAAACAAAAATCTGCTTTCCGTCGCTGCTCTATCGTCATCGTGTAAAGCCCGCCTCAACAGTTGTGATCGGTGCCTCCATTTGGAAAAGTTGGAAATGAGCTTGAATGGGCTCTTGGCCAGACTGACTTGAAGAGCAAATCTCAAATTTGCCGGAAATTTGTCAGGGTTTTCCCAGGCTAATAAGACATTTTTTCTAACTGCGACTACACAACATTTAAAGCAGAATTTGGAAAATTTGCCAACTTTTAGACTCAGAAATTCCCACAGAACCAGGTTTTCATATTCAGGCTGTGAAACAGGTTGCTGTGAGTCGGCTGTGTGGTAGCCTGCTTTTAAAAATGCAATTATTGTGTTGGTTTATTTGCTAAATCTACGATGGCTAAGGATCTTTTTTTTCTGACTTTTTTTAGGGCTTCATGTCGACCAAACTTTCAGTGAGACGATGCAATAATAGTCAAAAATATTTGTCTTTTTCGATTGAATAGAAGCATGTCAATAAACTGTACATGTCTGGCCCTCGATGTGATTCTCATTTTCCAGTGTGGCCCTTTAGTGAATTTGAGTTTGACACTCCTGATACAGAGGATCCTTTTCAGGAAATTAGACTAAAAGTAAAAAGGTTGAGCAGGGTATTATTCTTTTTATGAATTTATGACTATATAGTGTAACAGCACTGAAGGTTTGTTCACACTAGAGCAACAGGTATACGATTATTTTGTGCACCTTTCCCCTGTATGTTTAATTTCAGCTTTTTGTATTTGTTGTTATCGTAGTAACATTTCTTTTGAAGTTTTTGTTTTTTACTAACCAACGGTTTGACACTCCACAAAAGGTACAAACTTGAAATATACTAAATTCAAAAGTTTAAGGTTAGGAATGCAGAAACGGCTGCTTTTGGGTTGAATGTTTTGCAAACAAAAGGAACATTTTTCATGCATTTTCTTTTTAACGTGAAGCTAAAACAAACAAAAAAAAGTGTGGTTGAAAGTGTTAGCCGCTAATTTACGGAAGAGGATTAGGGCCACGTGTGAAAACATTTATTGAGTTCTGAGTTTAAAGTCAGAATTCTGAAAATAAAGTTAGAATTAAATAAAAAAAACTTTAAAATTTTGTTAGACTTTAAAAAAAAAAAAAAAAATCTGAAAATCAGAATTCTAACATTAAAGTCAGACTTTTCAGAATTCTGACTTTATTCTTAGGATTCTGACTTTAAACTCAGGACTCAAATACATTTTTCCACATGTGGCCCTAATCCTCTTCCGTACTAATGACTGCTATATGTTTATGAATTGACAGGAATTATGTGAGCAGTGACACTGGACCAAAAACTGCTTCCAATTTGATCTACTGCCATAATAATAGTGGCAAAGGAGAATATATAATATATATAATGTGACTTGATACTTAGAAAAAGTAGTTTTATAGAGACAGTGAAAATGATCAGGGATTCTTTTTATCCCAGACAGACATGAAAGGAAAGGAGTTTGTGCCATAATTCGCTTCACTGCTCACATAGATCAGTAAATAAACATAAATGATGAATTATGAGTCTACAGGAGAAACAAGTGGGTTGAACTGCACGTGTGATTCGTGAAAATGTTAACAGGTTGCAGTGTTGTCTCTGGTTGTGTTAGCAAGGTATGTACAGTATGTTACTGCCTAATGTCTAATGTGTCTCTGTTGCTCTCTCCTCCAGTCTAACTTGATCCCTGTCTCAATAAAGTCAGACCAGGGTCCTTCTGTCCCTCTGTCCTTCCTCTCCTGTATCTTAATGGACCAGAAGAGTCTGGCTGCAGCTTCAGGCAACACGACCCTATCAGGACCCTCTGCTACAACACATGAGGATGGACACAATTACAGTGCACATGCTGACAAACATAGATGCAACAGAGTGACAGTATTAGGGATGCATCGAATCCAGGGTTCGGATTCGGCCCGAATATTGGGCTTTTTGACGGGGTTCGGTTTCTGCTGAACCTTAGAATTTATTTTCCACCGAACCCTACGCTTGCACTACGCTGGTCGACGTAATGACGCCGCCGTTGATTACAGGAAGGTGTTTACGTAGGTGGACCGTTCAATGCAGTAGGCTGTGAGAACGTGAAAATGGAACTCGTGAGCAGAAAAAGTTTTGTTTGGCAGTACTTTCAGTCAGAAGTTTCAGTCCATTCAAGTCCAGCTACATGTTCAATTTGCAATGCTGATTTGTCTCATGGTGGCAAGGACCCTAAACAATACACAACATCACCGCTGTTAGAACATTTGGTATGAAACATCCAAAAGAATACGAGTTGTGCACGAAGGAATCTACAGACAGCAGCCAAAATGTAGCAACTTCAGGTACGGCAAAGGAAGGACAGTCACAGCTAAACACTTGTGTTAACCATTTCTTCATTAATGTTGCTGTGTTAATGGACTGAGGATGACAGTAGGATTCGGCAGAATCTTAACCAGTGGATTCGGTATTCGGCTGAACCCCAGAAATCTGGATTCGGTGCATCCCTAGACAGAATTTGATTCAATACTGCTCATGGGATGTACGAGGGATGATAATAAGTCTATGGAAATAAAATGGAGTCAGTTCTCTGCCTCTTTATGCTGATTTCCCTAAAGCGTTGGATGCGCTTTCAATCGATATACAACACACATTCTTTCTATTAAAGCCTATTTCTGCCTCTTAAAAAAGTATTCTCTCATATCTGTATAAAACCTTTCTAATTATGATAGTATATTGAAATTAGGAAGAATACATTGTTGGTACATTTTTAGACCGAGACTTTCTAATTATGAGGACGTTTTTGCAAGGCTAGCTGCTAGCAGTAGCTAGTAAAGTGTTTTGTAGTGTTCTTACCTAGCCCAGTATGATAACCGTTGCTAGCATGCTAGGCTACCAATTCGGTGAGATAATACCTGTCAGTGTGCTAGACTAGCATCATGCTGAAGTTTTCTTTTAATTTGCATGTTAATACTGACGAATGGTAAATATAAACTTAATATAAACAAACTTAAATAATGAGCCCAGAATGAGCTTTTAAAGATTTAAGTATGTAGCTGAAATTTACATTTTGTCAAGACAATTTATGACTACAATCAAGAATTTTAAGCTCATTACGATTTTTCAAACATAAGGGTAACTAATACCTTTTTGCTGCATTTCATTTAACTAGCCAAATGCTACCTTTTTAGAAAAGATGAAAATCTAAAGATGAGAAGTGGGACAGAATAGAAATGAATGTAAAATGAGGTTTTCATTTCATGAAACAGACATCCCTCTAAATGTGTAGCAATCTTCCCAGCCACTCGCTACAGAGGGTTCTGAGAAAGTCTTGACCTGACGCCATGTTGCCTCTGCAGCCAGACTAAGCTGGACACCGCTGAGCTTCGCTCCGATTGGCTGGTTGATGTTTCTCGTTCCTGTACCGTACAGGAAGTCTCTGTCATGGAACACACTGCGTGCCAGGAAGCGCGCTGAAGCCAAGGACTCCTTCTCCTCGGCGGGGGTCAGAGGTCAGGAGAATGGCCTCCTCCGTAAGCCCAAAGAAAGCCCAGCCCCTCCCCCGCTCGCCTCCCCCGCCACCAGGGCGAAGGGCAAAGTGAGTAAAGCAGGCCGACGGCGCACGCTGGTGATGTCATATGTGTGTGCCGAAACCCCTCACCTGCCCCCTGCCCCTCTTGGTTTTTATTTTTCTTCTTAACCTGTGTGTGTGTGTGTGTGTGTGTGTGTGTGCCAACCTGCACACACACACACAGTGGTTGATGTCTTTCTTTTTGACTCCAGTGGTGGTTCTCAACCTGCAGAAAATATTAATTTTTTGACAGAGCTGCTGGGCTCAGTACGTTTTGTATTTATGGATCAAGTTATGGGCAAAAGCATTGTGATGTGGCCAGCCTAACCACGACTTCAGGTACAGGCATAACTTGCTGTTAATAAACCAGCCACTTTTGTAATCGATGTAGCCAATATTTACCACGTGTATATATATATATATATATATATTGTATATATATATATATGTATATATATATATATATATATATATATATATATATGTATATATATATGTATATGTATATATATATGTATATGTATATATATATATATATATATATGTATATATATATATATATGTATATATATATATATATATATATATATATATTCTATATATATATATATATATAATATATTCTATATCCATGACGTTCCACTTCCGGGATTGCTCTGTTGCCGACGGAAATTCCGCCAGATTTCACTCATTTAGTCCAGATATCTGTTGCCTTTGGCTTCCTTTGTGTTGGCATTCTAAACTCCGGTGGATTTCTGAGGACTGTGGTTAACTGCTCCTCAGATCTCTGCAGGGTAAATCCAGACAGCTAGCTAGACTATCTGTCCAATCTGAGTGTTCTGTTGCACGACTAAAACAACTTATGAACGAGCACGTTCCACCAAAACAAGTTCCTTCCCGAGGCTATTTTGCAGAGGCACCGTTGCTCCGTACGGCACTCAGCGCTGTCCAAGACGATTGTGATTGGTTTAAATTTAATGCCAATAAACCAGAGCACGTTTTTCTCCCATCCCGGAATGCTGTGTGGACTAGCCAGACCTTGCGCCGCAGCGCTGTGGAGGAAGGTCTTGCAATGCGAGACTATGTGTACCATAGCTTAAGTGCCCGGTCAGACCAAAAAGTGGCACAACCAAATTCATTTGTAAAAACAGCATCAGCTGCTACTTGTGGGGCTAGTTGGCAAGCTGCAGCCTGTTCTCATGAATCATTAGCTCAAAAAGCTACGTAAAGTTAAGCACTGTTAATTCGTAAGAATTCCACCGTTTTTTCATGCTGTTTGCACCACATTGACGGCCGACGTATAACAACGTGGCTGGCCGCATAGAGAGGTGGTCGTTGAGGATGGGTGGGCGTTCACACCATATGGTTCAAACACTGGACTTTCAAGCCAGGGAGCGGAGTTCGCTTCCCGGGGAAAACTAAAGAGTTTCCCCCAGGAAATGTATTCCTTGGGAGTGTTTTAATCCAAACCACGATCTTTTTCCTAATCTTAACTAGTCATTTTGGTGCCTAATCTTAACTTTCATCGTGGCAAGATCATATTTTGTGGACTAAATTTAACCGTAATGTCCGCCGAAAGGAGCGACAGCTCGCGGTGCTCTGTACCTGGCTCAAAGTCACCTATTTTCGGCTGAACACATCTACTAACTGCCGCTGATACGACCGAGCTGTGACGGAGGTCCGTATCCCGCGTCGCGAAGCTCTGTAGCAGCTTAAACAACTAGCAACTGCCGCTCGGCGTCATGGAGCTCGTAGCCAGCTGGCGTCACGTGACTACCCGGCGTCAGTTGGCCAGCCGCCGTCTCCTAATTTCGTAGGATATGATACTTTTTTTGTGTGCATACATTTTTGTACAATATCATACGGTTGGATGGAGTTCATGAGAATGTGTTGCAGCCTGCAAGCTGCTATATGCGGCATACTAACTAGTAACACGCTGCCTACAAGCTTGATGATCAGCACTATTGAGATGGGTAGCTATTGGTGTACAACGCAAAGTTGACAAAGAAACTACGAAAGCTCAGAAAGAATGTACTTAACCTTTTCACATCCACCAGTCACAACAATGCCATTGTAGTGAATTGGTTCCAGGTCAAAATGCTGTTATAAATGCTTATGTAAACAGACCCTAAAGTTTAAGATGGCTGTGGGCAGATTAAACAAAGGTAAAAAAAAACTAATCATGGAAATAAAATGACATTTCAAAATCTAGATATTAAAAAAATCTAAAAATATTCGACGGTTGAGAACCATTAAAGAAGAACAATGCAAATCTTGTTTTCTTTGTTTTACCCCCAAACCCTCAAATGCACTGATTTGAAAATAAAAGTCTGATTTCTTTTTGTGTTTTTGCGTTGTGATTTCTTTCTCCCTCTTTGTGCACGGATAAAGGTAGAATTCACTGACCTTTTTGATTTAAGTTTGGTTTTGTTTTTACTCTGCTGTGCTAACCAGTGTTTTCTGTAGTGGACTAACATCATGGAGCTCACCAAAAAGTTAGTTTGTAGCTGTACAACATCATCCTGTAACACTTTTTATTGATAAATGTGAATCCTCATGTTTACAGTCATGTTAGATGACTGAGTTTATGATGGTTGCGTGGGTGATTTACAGGAGTTTAATTTTTAAGCTCATGTGAAGAAAAACAGACTTTACGCTACATGCATCTAAATGCACAAACCTTTGTTTATCTGTATTGCTTTCTTTGTATTTCTGTCTTATGAATGTATGAAAAACATTGATTACTTCTGCTCCTTTACTATGCAGACTGAAAGGGTTTTTACATACAGTAAATGCCAGTGGATAGCATTTAGTAAGGTATGCTTAGTAAGGTATGCTGAGATCCACATACTATGAGAAGTATGTGCAACTGTAAATGTCCGAAAGAGATCAAGCTCAGCTAATGGCGACCAGTCAGATTTACAGCACTAAAAAGTAAAAAAGTAAAGTAAGTAAAAAATATTACTTACGATAAATAAACATATTAAAGTGTACTCAGTTCTGCATTTCTTTTGGTTTTGTGTTCTGCTATATACAACAAATTGCTTGTTGAATTTAAAACAAAAGAAAATCATTTCCAACATTCTTCTATTGAACAAAGATATATTGTGCAGCCCTAGTTTAATCTGTCTATTTTGTGTATATTGACACAAAAAAAGTAATAAATAAAATGCATGAATCCTGCCCACTGCTAAGTGAAAGAGAAGATTTTAGACAAAGATCCTAGACTGTAAGAAAAATGAATCTAGAGTCTGGGACATCAACGTCAATGTTTTTGAATAGCTTTGGTTTACCTCTTGTGAGAAGCACTAGCAGATTGTAGGGTGAGACACCTGTCAGCCAAACAAACCATACCTCTCTTTCAGCAATAATATCTTTATTTTTTATTTTTATTTTTCTTAAATAGGCTAGAATGCATACAATGGACCTTTATCACAGCAGACATTTTGACTTGTCATAGTAGGAAAAGCACAGCTGAAACTGATAACCTTCGATAAAGTGTCCCAGTGAGCTATTTCAGTGAGTCAGCATGCACAATACCAGGGCCTCTCCTAAGTGGAATGCAGCCATCATTAATGGTTTTGAATACACCTGTGCTTTTCCTACTACGACATGTCAACATGTCTGCCGTGAAAAAGGTCTATGGCGCCTGAGTCAACTGCAGCCGCCTGTGTTCCAGTCCGGCCCAGGGCCGTTTGCTGCATGTCTTCCCCTTTCTCTACCCTGCCTTTCCTGACTGTCTCTCTCTCACTATCATACAAAGCAGAAATGCCGGAAGAAATAAAAAAAAAAAAAAAAAAAAAAACTCTTAAAGAAAAGAGATGCGTGTGGGAATTGTCCTGGAGTCAGCATCTAGTGGCCCTTTGTGAAATTGCAGTTTAAACACTTAGTGATTGATTGCTTACTTGATAAAGTGTGGGGTACGCCATTCTTCTTAAGAATGAAACGGAAAAAGGAGAGGAAGCAAAGCTAACTTTTGTCCAAAACCAAAAACAGCTTTCAGGTGAGTATCAGCCAAACAGACAGGGTTCTGTCCAGAACATGGAATTACCTTCCAGTACATTTAAAACCCTCCACAGCAGGCACGATTAAAGGAATGGTTTTCCTTTCCACTCTTTAGCCACAGAGTGATAACCACACAAATACTCCTATTGTTCTCTTCATCCTCCTCACTTCTTTTATTTCCTTTTCCTCTAATCTTTCTTTGTCATGATTTTTCTCCCCATTCTCTCCTACCTTTTCTCTCCTACTGCCCTTCTCTGCTTGTCTGCTGCCCTCCCCTCGTGCTTTAGCCACATCTCTTTTTTCCTCTCCATATTCCCTCTCCTATTATTCCCTTGTTCTTCTCTTCCTGTTTTCACAATTGTTTTCCTTGCTTTTTTTTGTTGCTCCACCCTAACACCGACCCTCTTTAAACTCTCTTCTCTATCGTTCTTCTACTTTCCTCTTCCTCCACCACCAGGATGTTCACACGTCAGATGAGTCCGACTGTGATGATGACCTGGACCCAAAAACCGGCATGGAGGTACCCACATGCAATTCTTTTTTGTTCAAGGAAAAGACTTGCATGGAGTTACAAAACCCGATTATTTTATCTAAAACGAGCAAGCAGTGGCAGAGAATATAAGTTTTAAAGGTCCCATGGCATGAAACTGTCACTTTATGAGGTTTTATAACATTAGTATGAGTTCCCCCAGTGTTTTGAAATGGTGATAGGTGTAAACCGAGCACTGGGTATCCTGCTCTGCCTTTGAGAAAATGAAAGCTCAGATGGGCCGATCTGGAATCTTGCTCCTTATGACTTCATAAGGAGGAAGGTTACCTCCCCTTTCTCTGCTTTGCCCGCCCAGAGGATTTGGCCCGCCCATGAGAAAGAGCGAGACATCATGGCTTTCAAACGAGCAAAGTGGCAGTTGGTCAAAGCCACACCCACCCCCCACCTCTCCTCCTCATTAGCATTTAAAGCTACAGACACAGAAATGGCACATCCTAAGGAAAGCTCATTGTGGGACTGGCTCTAGTGGCTGTACCAAGGCTGAATTTCGGGAAAGAGACTTCAGATACAGTATTAGGGGACCACCAAGGTCTATATAAAAGAGACTTCAGATACAGTATTAGGGGACCACTAAGGCCTATATAAAAGAGACTTCAGATACAGTATTAGGGGACCACCAAGGTCTATATAAAAGAGACTTCAGATACAGTATTAGGGGACCACTAAGGCCTATATAAAAGAGACTTCAGATACAGTATTAGGGGACCACTAAGGCCTATATAAAAGAGACTTCAGATACAGTATTAGGGGACCACTAAGGCCTATATAAAAGAGACTTCAGATACAGTATTAGGGGACCACTAAGGCCTATATAAAAGCATCCAAAAAGCAGCATGTCATAGGACCTTTAAAGTCTTAGTGTGGACAGAAAACATCAATTATAGTACATCATTTTCAAATAAAGCAAATACTGTGTTTAATTGGTATTATGTGTTGGAAAAAAAAAAACTCACGTAATCTTTAACTTTGACCTCATCTGTTTTCCAGCTTCTCAACCCAAACTTTATCCAGCAAGGTAATGGTTTTAGACAATTTTGTGTGTGTGTGAGTAAGAGTGATAGGAGGCGTTTAACTTCCATTTTCTATTTCTGGTAACTGCAGCAAGCCTAACAAATTAAGTTGTTTTGGCAGCATGCATGCATGATGAATTATGCCAGACAGTCTGATTCCCAAAGCTGGGCTGCTAACTGGGCCCACGTCCACATCCACATCAAATGGCATCGATGTGAACCAGGTAATATTTAATCCATCTAGCGCCAGAACACAGCTGAGTATGCCGACACTGTGTCAGAATGAATTAATACATTTTAAGTAGGTTTAGTAAAAGCACTTAGCAAAATGTGGTCACTTGGAGATGTTTTGGAGTGGTTTCGGGGACACCAGTGACACCAATGATACCAAATACTGAAAACTCCCTAGCTCCCATTAGGTTAGTGTTAAACAATCACATGCTAAACAACCACATTTTCAGAAACTAGAAGAATATAGGTTTCAAATGAAGCTGCATACATGCATGGCCTTGCAGTCCATCCTTGCAGCCCATGTGGGTATGGCAAATAGGCGAAAATCAAACAAAAAGGTGGATTTAAACAGGTTGAATACCACCTAAAAGTTATGGTTGGGAAAGACTGGACAAATTAAAACATTACTGTCTGCTGGTGTGACAAGATGGGGAAAAAAAAGAATCATGTTTACAACTCAGAGGGCAACAATCCCCTCTATAGCCTCATGGCTAAAAAAAAAAAAAAATTAGTATTTGCTGCCATCTGAAGTCCACATTTAATAGCATAATATACATTATATAAAATACATAATGGTACATTTGTTTAAAACTATAACTAGAAGTTGGAAGAACACTGATGTGTTTCCTGCGTGCAGTGGCTCCAGAGTTCCTCGTCCCTCTGTCAGACGTGGTGTGTGCGTTCGGGGAGACTGTGGTCCTCTGCTGTAAAGTCTGTGGACGACCCAAACCCTCCGTCACCCTGAAGGGCCCCGACCAGAACCCAGTGACCAGCAACAACCGCTTCACCATAGACATCAGGTAACGACAAATGCATGTGTGCCTATGCGTGCAGTTTCCTCTGTTTTACACTGACTGTAGTCACTCAAATTCCTACAGTGTTACATTTTCAATTCAATTGTATGTATAGTGACAAATCACAACAGGAGTTATGTCAGGACACTTTACAGATAGAGAAGGTCTAGACCACACGCTATAATTTACAAAGACCCAACAATTAGAGCAAGCATTTGGTGCAACAGTGGCGAGGAAAAACTTTATTTTTACAGACAGAAACCTCGGACAGACCCTGACTCCTGGTGGGCCGCCATCTGCCACTGCCATTTGGGACACAGAGACACGTGTACAGATACGGAGAAATAAGATTCATAATAACTATAGCAGTTGGTATGATGATACCAGCTGCTAACTATGACTAGAAATAATAGTTCTGTCAGGGCCATAACGTCAAGAACAACACAGACAATAAAGGCTTTAGAATTCATTGAATAAATTATGCAACGATGACATGAAAGCAAATGCCACGTTATACACGACAAGGTGGAGCAGGGGAGGAGGTGGGTAGCAAAAAGCGAGCAGCAAGCATTTGGAGCAAACTCAAGCAGCAGTAGAAACAAGCTAAAGTAGCAGCATTTGGGAGCAGCTAAGGCAGCAAGAGGAAGGAGCAAACTGAATCAGCTTAAGTAGCGCGCCCTGTTGATTGTAGCCATGTTGCAGCGAGGGGAGTGACCAGCTGATGCAGATCAGCTGATGAGACCGTGATGTTGACCAATAGCGGTTAGCAGCGTCGTGACTACCTGGCCTGCCAGAACTGACGCTGACGCTCAATTAGTAGCAGTGCAGGGCTTGCAGGGCGTTGAGCAGGACCACGGCAGCAGCTGAAAACACGATTTAGGTGCCACCCCAATCTAAGGAAAACTGCAAGGCGACAAAACATAAGGACTCCGGGGAATAAGCTCCCCAGAGCTAATTTAGTAACAAGTATTACTGGGACATGAATGCACACAGATGGAAAGAGAGAAGAGAGAGAAGCTCAGTGTGTCCTTTACACTTGTCATTTACCGTTTGTGCCTGGCTGCTTTCTTCACATCATCTCTCTCCCCCTCCCCCATCCTCTTTCCTTTCCTCCATGTCTAATCCTACTCCTCCCTTTCTTCTCCTCCACCTCTTCTTTCTCTTTTTCTCAATCTCTTCGCCTTCATCCTCTCCAGGGATACAGGTGACATCTTGTTGAAGATCTGTAATCTGATGCCTCAGGACACAGGGATCTACACCTGCGTTGCTGTTAACGACCACGGCTCTGCCTCCTCCTCCGCCTCCATTAAAGTGCAAGGTAACACACCCGGATTAAAAGGAGCAGCATTTCACCTTTTAAAAACCAGTAACCCCCGGTCAGCACTAGCCATAAGCATTGTTAAGGACATAACACACCCGTCCCATGCACTCTTCTCCTTACTGCCATCAGGTAGAAGGTACCGCAGTATAACTGCCCGCACCTCCATGGGGAAGAGCTTCTTCCCTCAAGCAGTCAGACTGTTGAACAACAAAACATGATGCAAATTTTGTACACAGAACTGAAATGCACTCCTGCACCTTTTTTATGCTGCTAAAACTCTATATATCCTACCTCAATAAATGCTCTGTTACAAGTCTACTTATGCCCTGTATTTTGTTGTCTGTTGTCTGTCCTGTCCCTTGTCTGTCTTAAATGCTCTACTTTAAGTAGTAATTGCACCTTTTGTGAAGTCTATAATGTGTGTGCACTAAATGTAGCCTGTCTCGAATGTCATTTTTATATAATGTCGTTTTCATATATTTTAAATGTGTAACACCACATTGTCTCGTTTCACTATATACAGTGTATATGGTTGAAATAACAATAAAACCCACTTGACTTGACAGTTAAGTAGGTGTAGTGGTACAGCAGGATTTAACAATTATTTTGTTTATGTTTCCCAGACATAAAATCACATTACATTGAAGAAATACAAAATACATGTGAGGGTGTGGTAGAAACCTGTAATGGCTTATATAAAAACACCCCCAAGGACATACCAACTGTAGACATATTTTCATTGTCGGTTAATCTGTCGATAATTACGATCTTGATTAATCGGTTAGTTGTTTGGGCAATAAAATGGTGAAAAATGTGGATCAGTGTTTTCCAAAACTCCAAATGAGTGAAGAAAAAACTCCCAATTAGGAAGCTGGAATCAGAATGTTTTAACTTAAACCGATTCATGGATTAGCAAAACATCGAGTTAAGTTTTGCAGCACTATTTGAGATGTTCAGCAGCAATTCCTTCTAAACAGAGCAGCTGCAGTGGTTTGCTGACTGAATGTCTTTTCGGTCTCCTGCAGGTATCCCAGCAGCCCCTGGGAGACCGGTGGCCCAGGAAGCCAGCAGCACGGCAGTGATGATCCACTGGCCGCCTCCGGCTTCATCAGCTCACTGTGCTGCCAGCAGCTACACTGTGGAGTACAGACAGGAAGGTGTGTGTGAGAGAGAGAGAGACTGGGTGGATTTTTGCTTTTGAAATATTCAGAGGTTAAACCTTTTCTCCTCTCTCACCCTCAGACTCGTTGCTATGGCAGCAGGTGGCCAGCAGCAGAGAGGAGTGTGTCCAGATCGACACACTGATCCCTGGAGGTCACTATCAGTTCAGAGTGCGAGCCTCCAACCGCTGGGGGATCGGCCCCCCATCCGAGCCCTCAAATATGGTCACCCTGCCCAGTAGCAGTAAGTCTGCAAACACACATACACACACACACACACACACACACACACAGCTTCATAATGTGGGCGCAACACCTATTTTCACACAGAGGACATCTTCAAAGGAATAGTTCAACATTTTTCAAAATAGTTTATTTCTTTTCTTTACAAGAGTGAATGATATATATCAATCTCATGCTTAGCATAATAGCTTAGCATAAAGGTTTCCGGGGGGAAATTTACAAGATTTATTTTGTTTATTTAATCCAAACGTAAATATAAATATAAAAAAATGTTTAGGGTAAGTTCCGTGCTTATAGTGTAACACAACCAGGTTAACTGTTTCACTGTTGTTTTTAGTCTTTATGCTAAGCTAGGCTAACTGCGTCCTGATTCCAGCTCTGTACAATGCAAAGATATGAGATTAGAAAGGATATTGATCTTATGTTACAAAAATGTCAAACTTTTTTCATTTTCATTTTTTTTTTTTACAGCCAATGATTATTTTGAATTTATATCGCACTAGGCTCTCTAAACCATCTTAATAATACAACCTATTAATAGATGCATCAAAACAGCTTACAGTAAAGCCATATCCACAGTCTGTTAGACTAAAGCAAAAGTCTAAATTGCTGCTAAACCCTGGAGACTGTGATTTTCATTACATCGCAACAGGAAAGTGTGGGACAGAACACATGACGCAGTGATGGTGTCGAGAGGAGTCCTAGAGAAATGCTCATGTAGTGTTGAAAAAGTTAAAAGGGTTAATCCTTCATTCTCCTGCTCTTTCGCTGTCCAGACTCTGGGTATGATGGAACAGCGATCCAGTGGAAAGAGAACTTTGAGTCAACCTTCTCTGAGATCTGTGAGATTGGGAGGTAAACTGTCGCAAATCACTGAGTTTCGAAACAATGTCTTTCACAACCCAAAATTGATGTTCAGTCCAGCTGTTGAGAGTTGTGTGTTGTTTTTTTCAGCCTCTCTTCTGCTTGTTTGTTTCACCAGGGGACGGTTTTCGGTGGTGAGGAAATGTCTCAACAAGTCTACAAAGAAAGAGGTAGGGCATCCCTGACAGTTTGATTTGTTGTTGTTAACCTGTTGTAAAGTGTGTATTGCTCTGTACTGTTCAGGTAACTGTTCAGGCAAGTGTTTAGCTTAAAGGGCAATTCCGGTGCAAAACAAACCTAGGGGTTAATAACACGTGTACCGATTCAAACGTTCTCTGGGACATGTTTTCATGCTAATCAAATGTCTTTGTAGCTTGAAAGAAGCTAGCGCGAACCGCTGATTAGCTTACAACCCTAGTATTCGGGGCACCTGGAAAGTAAAAACAAATCGCTATTTCTATACCACTAACAAGGCTCAAATAAGCACCACACTTCAACGGTAGCATAATGAGGGTCCCTACATGTAAACGGAAGCATTGAGAACTTTGTAAGTGTACAGATAGTTTAGAAAGACAGTAGCGTTCTCAGGCGGCCGCCATCTTGGGAATACAGTCATGACCAGTTGAACGACAATCGCCGTGCAACCAGTAACCAGTAACATAGCTCAAACACAGCATTCGTATTTCCACTGCTCACGACTGGTTTTCAAGATGGCGCCCGCATGTAAACATGAACACTACTGTCTTTATAATCTATCTTTTTAATAAACTGTCTGTACACTTACAAAGTTCCCAATGCTTCGCTTTACATGTAGGGACCCTCATGATGCTACCATTGAAGTGTGGTGATATTTTGAGTCTTTTTAGTGGTACTTTCCAAGTGCCCCGAATACTAGCGTTGTAAGCTAATCAGCAGTTCCTGCTAGCTTGTTTCAAGCTACAAACACATTCTATTGGCATGAAAACATGTCCCAGAGAACGGTCGACTCGGCACACATGTGTTATTAACCCCTAGATTCACTGCAACTCAAGGTGTCTTCAGTTGCAGTGAATCTATTTCAGTGTTCTTGTTTTTTTCAGTTATAAGAAAATAGTTATTTTATGTCTATATATTTTATGTTACAATCAAATTTATTGAATTTATTATGAGTTGCCATTTAGGTTGCAGTTTGGTCTATTTATCTTTTTTAAGATGCACTTAAACATTTTAGAAGTTAGAAGTTTTATGTTTTATTCCCAAAGTATTAGTGTTCATCTTCAGTAGATTTTAAGAAGAAGAACACCTACTTTTAATTGATAAAAGGTAGTTTTTAAACATGTCTATACATATTAGTTTACTTTTATGCATTTCAGTTTCCGGTGTGTTTCAGGTTAAAGCGAAGAATTTATTTCTTGAAAATAGCAGCATATCTGTATTTCTCACTTTGAAGTTGCATATTTCAGTTTGCAGTGAATTTCATCTTTCAGTGTGTTGTTCTTCTGTTCAGGTTGCAGTTAAATTTGTGAGTAAGAAGATGCAGAAGAAGGAGCAGGTGGCTCACGAGGTGGACGTCCTCCGACATGTACAGCATCACCAGCTGGTGGCGCTGTCGGACACGTACGAATCTCCCACCTCTCTGATGCTGATCCTGGAGCTGTGAGTCTGACTCAATCAAAGGAACTCTCGCTTTAAGATTCAAACTAAGTCCCTTTTACACAGTTAACTTATGATCGATTAATTGATCGGCAAATGTTTTTTTGGGATTTTGACAATGCTTTCTGTTATAGGGTTGTAAAGTTATTTATTGAAAAATAATAGATTAAGAACACTTTGATAAGGCTATGGACAGTTCAAAAAGGGTAGGACCCGAAAAGCATTTTCCTTCTCCGTAAATCCTTATGGACCAGAGTATTTATTTAATCTGCTTATTCTGGCTTTGTCTTTGTTTATAGTGAAATAAAAAACAAATATATTATATATATATATATATATATATATATATATATATGTGTGTGTGTGTGTGTGTGTATGTATATATATATATGTGTGTGTGTGTTCGTAGATATATATATATATATATATATATACAGTATATAGTATATGTATATTTATATGTTGTATATATGTTGTGTATATATATGTATGTTTATATATTTATATGTTGTATATATACTGTATATATGTGTGATATATATATATATATATATATATATATATATATATATATATATATATGTTCAAAATAAAAACACCATTCATGCATTAATCTGAATGTTACTTAATGTGTGTGTGTGTGTGTGTGTGTGTGTGTGTGTGTGTGTGTGTGTCAGGCTTGAGGGCGGTCGTTTGCTCGATTACCTGGTCGCCCATGATGAACTGATGGAGGAGAAGGTGGCGTTCTTCATCAGAGAGACACTAGAGGCCCTGCAGCACCTTCATACCTGCAGAGTGGCACACCTGGATCTGAAGGTGAGAACTATATGTGTGTGCGCGCGCTGTGGCTCACTACCAATTGGAAGGTTGGTGGTTCAATCCCTGGCCCTGCAGTCCCATGTCGAACTGTCCTTAGGCAAGACACTGAACCCCAAATTGCTCCCGTTGCTGCGCCTTCTGTGTGTAAATGTTTGTGAATGTGTATCTCATGAGCATGTGGCACCTTGTATAGTGGCAGCCTCGACCACAATGTATGAAACTAAATGAGAGAAATCAATATTAAAAAGACAAATACATCTGATTGAGAAAGCGCTGTGGCACTGTTCACTCAAAAAAAGTTAGCAAACTGTTTTTCTGTGGCAGCCTCGGCCACAGTGTATGAATGTGTGTGTGAATGGTTTCTGTACTATATAAAAGCGCTTTGAGTAGTTGTTGAGCAGTAGTTAAGAATAGAAAAGCGCTATATAAATACAGTCCATTGTAGCCGGGTTGGTTCAGTGGGTAGAGCAGGCGCACATATACTTGGAGGTTTATGCCTCGACGCCGAGATCCAGGGTTCAAATCTGACCTATGACGATTTCCTGCATGTTTCCCCCCCCTCTCTCTCCCCTTTGTCACCTATCTTTCCTATCAAATTTATTTATTTTTAGTTATAATTATGTACATTTGTGACTGACATTTATAACTGCTCTTTATCAATTAAATTAAATTAAATGTTATTTATAGTATGAAATCATAACAAGAGTTATCTCAGGACACTTTACAGATTAGAGTAGGTCTAGACCACACTATAATTTACAAAGACCCAACAATTCCAGTGATTCCCCCAAGAGCATGCATAAGTGCGTAAATGCGACAGTGGCAAGGAAAAACTCCCTTTAGGAAGAAACCTCGGACAGACCCAGGCTCTTGGTAGGCGGTGTCTGACGGTGCCGGTTGGGGATGTGATGAACAATGGCAATAATAGTCACAATAAAGATAATGACTAGAAATAGTAGTTCATGGTGTTGCAGGGCATTACAGGGCGTAGCAGAGCACAGCAGGAAGTGGCAGGACGTAGCAAGTCGTAGCTGGGCAGTGCAGAGTGTAGCAGGGTGT
This sequence comes from Sander vitreus, assembly GCF_031162955.1. NCBI lineage: Eukaryota > Metazoa > Chordata > Actinopteri > Perciformes > Percidae > Sander > Sander vitreus. Next base: position 26,291,458 of record NC_135865.1, read on the forward strand.
AATAGGTCACAGCAGGGCGTAGAGCAGGACCACGGCGACAGCTGCCACCATGATTTAGGTGCCATCCTGATCCAAGGAAACATGCTGGGCAAAAAAAAAAACATAAGGACTCCGGGGAATGGAAAGAGAGAGGAGAGAGAAGCTCAGTGTGTCAAAGGAGGTACCGCGGCAGTCTAAAACTATAACTGCATAACTAAGAGGTGCAGAGAAGCAGAGATAGGGAGGCTGCGTGCCGTGACTGTGGCTACACACCCTCCCCCGCCGCTCTAGGCGAACGCTGCGACTCCTTACTCCCTAAATATACGTAAGCTTTCTATGGGGAGAAGCAGAGATAGGGTGGGGGTGCGCCATGACTGTGGATACACACAGGTCTAGTAGAACGCTGCAACTCCTCACTCCCTAACTATAAGCTTTATCGAAGAGGAGAGTTTTAAGTTTACTCTTAAAAGTGGTGACGGTGTCTGCCCCCTGAACCCAGATTGGGAGCTGGTTCCACAGGAGAGGAGCCTGATAGCTGAAAGCTCTGGCTACCATTCTACTTTTATAGACTCTATCAGTGGTGGAAGAAGTATTCAGATCCTTTACTTAAGTAATAGTACTAATACCCCACTGTAAAAAATATTCGGTTGCAAGTAAATGTCCTGATTGAAAATGTTACTTACAATTTTCTGGGTAGCTCACCTGGTAGAGCGTGCGCCCCATATACAGAGGCTCAGTCCTCGTCACAGCAGCCGTTAGTTCAATTCCAACCTGTAACCCTTTGCTTCATGTCATTCCCCCTCTCTCTCCCCTTTCATGCCTAAAACTGTCCTGTTAAATAAAGGCCTAAAATGCCAAAAAAAAAAAATCAGGGCTTTGTTACACATTTTAAATTTTGGAGATACAATTTCAAACATTTAGTCTTTTTTTTTCTTTTTTTTTTTTTTTTAAAGAATCATCTATATTATTAACATTAACTCTCATCTGATTGTGAATCTGCTTCTCTGTCCTGCAGCCTGAGAACATCATGGTGGACCTCCGCTCTCCCACCCCGGGCATTAAGCTCATTGACCTGGGCGATGCCGTGCAGCTGTCCGCCCACCGCCGGTACGTCCACCTCTTGCTCGGAAACCCAGAGTTCGCTGCGCCCGAGCTCATCCGGGGCACGCCGGTCTCCGTCGCAACGGACATGTGGAGCATTGGCGTGCTGTCTTACGTGATGCTCAGCGGCGTTTCCCCGTTTCTGGACGAATCGCCGGAGGAAACCTGCGTCAACATTTGCCGCCTGGACTTCTGCTTCCCGGACGAATACTTCCACGATGTGAGCCAGGCGGCAAGGGATTTTGTGTCCTCGGCGCTGCAGCAGGATCCCAGGAAGAGGCCGAGCGCTACCTCCTGTCTGCAGCACCCGTGGGTGGGCCGCGGGGGTGCACACGGTGGGGAGTACTCCAAGACGCCCCTGGACACCACACGGTTGGCCACATTCATTGACCGAAGGAGACAGCTGCATGATGTTCGGCCCATCACGAATATCAAAGGGCTGGTGAGCAGCAGCATGGGCAACACACTGTGACGGAGAGGGGCTCTGAGTGTTGGGACACTCAATAACGATCCATTTGGGACCACCAGGGCAGCCACAATAACATTACAAAAATATTAGAAGCATTTAATTATCTGTAGTATTTATTAATGTGCGAGTGGGAAAGGGAGTTGGTTGCCGGAATCCTTCCTGTGGCGCCACGAGGCAACTCTGTCACCACTAGACCAAACTTCTACGCAGAAGAAAAAATTTGAGTTCATGGCTGTACAATATTTAATTACTGACTAACACTTTGATCTTTGTTCGCTTTGTATCAACAATTAATTACATAGTCTCGCTTTGCCAGACCTTCCTCCGCAGCGCTGCAGAGGATGGTCTGGCTAGTCCACACAGCAGTCCGGGATAGGAGAGAAACGTTTCTCTGGTTTATTGGCATTTCTTTAAACCAATCACAATCGTCTTCGGCGGTGCTAAGCGCAGAGGGGAGCAACGGTGCCTCTGCAAAATAGCCTCGGGAAAGGAACTTGTTTTGGTGGAACATGTGTACGTTAAAAAGTTGTTTTAGTCGTGCAACAGAAAACTCCGATTGGACAGATAGTCTAGCTAGCTGTCTGGGTTTACCCTGCAGAGATCTGAGGAGCAGTTAACCATACCCCCCCCCCACACACACACACACACCCTCATAATAACCCAAAGAAATGACCTCAAAGTTGAGAAAAAGAGCATTTAGAAAACACACTGTGAGCAGACATAATGGCGACATGTTAATTTATATTTGTAATGTTTATTTTTCCAGGGACAGATGTATATAGGAGGCAATTGAACGTCATGTTAGGAGCTAATTGTATCTTGTCTCTTTCACTTGGATCTGCGGAAGGCTGTTGGTGCTGTTGCTCAGGAGCACTGCGGCAGGGATCGGCCTCACTTGCCAACTGGCCTGCAGAATCACACTCACCGAGAAGCATTTTACCACCCATGCTCAGCTAGCATGCTTTGGCTAACATTACTGAATATATTTACAAAAGCGTTTGTGAGTTCCTGACCTGTGATATCATAGGCATAATTTATGGAAAGGGGATGGAGGGGATTATTTACAACCCTGCCAATAATCACAACTGGCGGGTTAATGAAGTCAAAGAGTTTAAATGCTGTGGCAGGCAAATATTTGTTAAGATGTGCATGTTTCCTAAAAAAAACGTGTAATGTTTTGAAACTGCAGAAAGTTTTGAACAATACAGCCGATTCATTGATTATTAATAATAATATTTACATAAATAAAGACGTGCATGCAGAAAAGGCACAAATTGTTGCAAAGAAATTCACCAGAATGCAGGAAATGAAGCGTTTGATGCTCAAAATTTCCTGGGGGGCAACCATCAGACACCCCAGTTATAATTTGTCCTACCTAATGTTGAAACAAACGTTTTAGCTAGATAGGTGGAGATCTCAACAACAAAAGAAAGCGTCTCCTAAACAAGAAAGAGCAAAAAACCTGGACTTAAAAATGATATTTATGTAACTCTTTTTGTCCATTTGGCATGAAGCATAACAGACCACTTATGTCACCACGGAGGATTTCCTGTACATTAACAACTGTAGCTGCGTTTTTAAAGCACCAACATGGAAAGCTTCTTGCACTGGACGTTGCAGCACTGAACCCTTACTATGGTATGCCTTTAATTTATTGAATGTTTATTTATTTCAAGGCTGCAGTTGAGAGTGAAATCATAATTGCAATGGTGACCTGGAGCAGTCTGGTCTGCGCTAAGTGGCATTGACGTACGATGAGTAAATCAAAGTCACTGAACGGCTGCTGGACTGTGCAGCGGCAGAGTTTACATTGTGAATAGGGTTGTAGTGAACTGCTGGAGTTTACATCAAACCACTGAGGGATCTATACTGAACTGAACTGTTATGAACTACAATGAACTGGGCTGAAATGGGCACTTGTAGCCGGTAACATCGCTAGGTGAAAAAACAAACAGAATAACTTCGCAGAGCAAACAGAGGACTACTGGACCTTACACTGGAACACAGAGAAGGCCCCATGGAGACGGAAAATCCCTTCCTATAAGGACAATAAAAATGACAATAATAATTGTTCATATCACTGTTTACAAATACTTTGTCCCAAAAAATTGCTTAGGTAGTTTACAAAAAAAGTAGAATAATCAGGGAAAACCTGCATGTAAATTCACCAGGGATGGTTTAGAAATCAGGTTAGAAGTCGCTCTATTTCTTAAAAAGAAAACCTGTTGCATTTGGTGTTCTTTTTTGTTTGTACATTTGTCTACCAGCCACTGTGGCAAGTAACCAAACCATAGTGTATGGGTCCCATTCATCTGTCTTGTAAAATAGTTCATGTGGCTGCTGAATCGGTCCTGAGTGGGAATTTACTGTCCTGTTTCTACTGATGAATGTAAAAAAATGTAGAATGTTTTCTGCCATCACAAGTGCTGTCCTCTGCTTTCAGCAAATGCTTTCGCTTTCACAATGCTCCCTTCTGACCATTTTGCATCCCCACCTGCCCCGCGAGGATTTAGTGTACTACAATAGTATTTATTTTTCATGCAACCAGGGATGCAGAATGGTGCAAATGTAACTTTTCCCTTTGATGTGTAGTACAACAACACCCTGCGAGCGTAGTAGTTTGTGTTTATCAGTGCAGCTGTATCGAGATATATTCAGGTACCAGTGAATCAGCAGTGTTCTGCTGTTTCATCTTCTCAGCAGGGACTTTGAATCAGGATAGTTGGAAATTTCAGCTTCCCGAAGGAAAAATTGCAACAGAGCGACCCCTCCAGGTTGAAAACACAAGGGTTCTTTTTTTTTTTTAAAGATGATTTTTTTTGGCTTTTAAGGCCTTTATTTGTTTATTTAGGCATGAAAGGGAGGGGAGATAGAGGGGAGACGACATGCAACAGGGCTGCAGGTTGGAATTGACCCTGCGGCCGCTGTAGCTGAGCCTCTGTACATGGGGCGCTCACTCTACCAGGTGAGCTACCCAGGTGCCCCTGGAAACACAAGGTTTCTCTGCTGTATACTGAGGGGTTATCTCATCATAATGCATGGCAGCAAACTCTGTAAACAATACACAGCATTACCTTCTCCTCCTTATACACAGAACAGTTTTGTGTTAAATGGTTTAAAATAAATGTGAAAAGTACTTACAGTTTACTGCTGTATCAACTGGATCAACTAACACACTAATGGCAACACGCGGTTGACAACAGTACTAAAACAATCCACAGTCCACTCATAAAAATCTGTCATCTTGGTCAGCTATGGAGACTCAGAGTGTTCAATATTAGATAAATACGTCAAACAAATAATATAAATAAATATGGACAACTAATGTAATTTAACCATAAAACTGTGAAATGAATCTAATCATATAGCTGTGACTTGATTGACAGTTGGTCTTAAACATAAAATAAAGATGATAAAAAGTGGCATTATGAAATAAAACTTTTTTCATTGGGGATAATGCTATGAGATTAAAAACAGACTAAAAGAAAACAAACTGTTGGAATTGAATTAAAATGCAGGTTTACTTCACAATACGATACATATTTTATAATTTATTAATTTAATATTGAATACTTTGGGCCTCCATACATTGCAGCCTCGGCCACCTAATAGCTGTGAAATTCCGAGTTGTTTGTCTTGAATGGAAAAAACATGGCTGCCACAGGACTCTCACTGCCTTCAGTTTATGATTTTCACTGGACGATAAACAGATCGTTACTGCTGCTAACATTTCAAGGTGATCCTAAAATCCCTTAAGTAAGCAAATGTATGTTGTTTATAAAAAAACAAACAATAACGAAGATGAAAATCAGAACAAAACATGCCACAGGTCCGTCTCTGCTGGTTTCCATGATCTTTTAAAGAGCCTGAGCCCTTCATTTACTTCATTTACATTTCAACTGAAAAAGTAAAATGCGTGCTCTGCATCGTGGTATTTTAGCTTAGCACTCAGGGTCTTCATGAGGCATAAAGTATAACCCAGCCTTCAAAGCTCATACTATTCCAGCAACTCACCAGAATATTTAAGCTTTACTGAGGTCTGTATTTCTGTCTTGTTAAATTGCTAATAGTTTCCTGTAAAGACGATCAATTGAAGCAACCTCTGGAGTGAAACTGGCAGTTTAAATCCATCTGGATTTAAACTGCCAGCACAATATAAAAAAAAAGTTTGATTTGCCTAGTGGTGTACAGTATGTAATGTACTGGTTCTGTCTAAAGCCACTACAGCTTCCCCCTCTGGTTTCACTTATCCTGATGTTTGAGTGCATCAGAGGCTTGGATTTAACTCTGTGAAGAACCAAGCTGATCTGTTGGTTGTCTGAACTACGTAAAATCTGACAAAGGATTCTCCCATCAATCAGGTCTGTCAGAAAGTAAGGAAGAAATTGAAATACTCCTTTTGTGTTGAGTCTGTTTTTTGGGAAATTCCTACAATCAACAAGCCAACGAAAAGACAAGAGAAAGAAAGTAAACAAAGACAACTTAGTGATGTTTTGGTAAGATGTGGCCCTTTCATTCACATTTTGTCTTTCATCTTATAGGGAATATTTAGAAGGTAAAACATGAGAAATAATCCAAAGGTCTTTCAGTCAGCTTCTAGACCTATTTTAAGGATGATATTCAGCCTCATTCACACCTGTTTGCCATGTGCTTTGAACAGGGGTCCGTTTCAGGAAGGAGGTTTAACAAACCCTGAGTCTAATCTCTGAGTTGATTTACCCTGAGATGGGAAACTCTGAGTTTTCGGTTCCAGAACAGCTGATATGAGTTGGTTCAATCAACTTAGAGTAGGTTCACTCAGAGTTAAGCGCGTCCACCACCACTATAAAAAGGCAGCATGAATGGAGCCATGATACTACGATTCACCATGGTAACAACCATCAACAAACGGGTCGGCGGAAATACTCATGTGCACATACAGCGAGTCTGAACATGTATTTAGTTAAAAAAAAAGCAACACAGCGGCTGCTGTAAAATAGCGAGAATTGGTGTGGGAGAAAATTGCTGCTCGAGTCAATACGTAAGCTCTAATATAGTGTATTAATTTCATATTTAATCACAGGTAACCTATAATATTACTGGTGAAAACTGGAATGGTAGTAGGCTACACCTATCATTTCATTTAGGTGCAATCCTGAGGGCGAAAAGTAAACTACTAATCCCATTCTGATGTTGCAGCACCATCATAAACAGAATTATGATTTACAATCATTTATTTCTTTTTACTGGCTCTTACTGGTTTGTGTCCAGGGAACTCTACACAAACGTTTAAAACACGTTTCAGAGCGAGTCACACTCTTCTGACGGCTCTGTACAGTGGCTTTATATGCTCCGCATCACCAATGTTGTAAAGAAAACTGCTGTTTGCAAGAAAACATAATGCGACACAAATAATGTGCTGGGATGTAGAGCATGTCCACGATGGCTGGCGTTAGTAAGTAGTATGTAGGCTACATAACTGATAGACTGGGAAGAAAAACGATACCGCTCAAATAGGTAGGCTAGTATCTGGAAATGAAAATGCATCTATATTCGGGGCCGCAATATCATCTCCCGACGTATGTTTAACTCCCTGGGAAGTAAAGCAGCTTCTTCATCAAAGGGATCGTCGACAAAAGGAAATGCCATGTTTTGAGAAAAAAAAACGTTTTATAGTCTGCCTAACACAGTTAATAAACCAACCCTGGTTTTTTATTATTCATGCCGATGACAAACTGGGCTAAAATGCGCCTGATACAGACTGAATGAATGAATGAGGAAATGAGAGAGAGCTGTGTCAGAGGGAGGAGACTGAGAGAAACTCGAGGTTTCTTGAAGAAAACCTGCTCCCGACCAGGTTAGGTTCACAGACTCAGTTACCATAGTAACTGACTCTGAGGTGAAGTTACCTCTCTTTCTGAAACAGAAAACCCAGAGTTTCCCTCATCTCAGGGTTAACAAACTCAGAGTTTTCACTAAACCTGCTTTCTGAAACGGACCCCTGGTAGATTATATTGAAATACACATCTTTTCAAAATGCATCACTGCGTCAGAAAACTAAATCTGATTACCACCAACAGTTTAGCAGGTTGAGATGTTTTCTACACAGATCATCTTCCATTGTAAATACCAGTGGTGGAAGAAGTATAAGTAAGTAAAAGTCCTGCATTCAAAATGTTACTTAAGTAAAAGTACAAAAGTATTAGCATCAAAATATACTTAAATACCAAGAGTAATAGTACTTATCATGCAGAATGGCCCAAATTCTGAAATGGGCCATTCTGCATATTATGTTATTGGATTATAATAATAAATGATGCATCAATGTCCACATCACTTTTATGCTACAGCTGATTCAGGTGGAGCTCATTTTAATTACAGGTGTCATTAAACCCTCTGATCGGCCATTTTCTGTTGTAGACACTCAGATCTTCTTCTCCACAGAGTCAAACTTCAGGCCGGCTGTCCCAATCCCACAATGCATCTGTGATGGCTTGGTGAGCCGCGTAGCACCGTGGTGGCTCCACCCTGTTGAATGCTAGCCCGTGCGGTATCCTGATAGTGTTCGTGCTGAGCTTTGTCCGTAGAGAACTGTTATGCTGATGGCTTCATGTAGCTGTGTGAAGCGTCACACGTGTGTGTGTGTGTGTGTGTATAGGCTGCCTCCTCCTACAACCTGCTGGTTTGTTACTCTTTACTAATAAACAACCTGCTTGTTTGTATTCTTGCCTCTTTCTGTCTTATCTCTGAAACCCCTTTTCGCTCTGTGTGTGTGTGTGTGTGTGTGTGTGTGTGTGTGTGTGTGTGTGTGTGTGTCCACTGGGTGGTGCCCCAACATTCAGACTAAATGTCAGAAGATTCACCATTAGCACTGGGTGTTAGCACTAGCATTCTTGATTCTTTACTGGTTGAAATTATCAAACGATACATTGATTCAAAATATTTAAAACCCAGCATGTGACTCATACCACAGAGGTTAATCTTTATGCAACTTTCAGCCGATTGACTGGCTGAGTTTAGTAAGATTATAGAGAAGCTGAATACATTCACATGTCCTGAACATTTTTAAGCTGCATTTAAGCTTCTGGTTTTATGGAGCTAAATCAGGGCCAAATGTTTTGTTAATTTGAAAAAAATATATATAGTTGAAAAACTAAAGCTAAACTAAAGTTTTGGTCTAAAACTTGAAAAATAAAACCATGTATTCAAACTGAATATAAGCGTACCATTTTTTCTTTCAGTTTGAATAAAATTTATTTTATTTATTTATTTTTAGGTCCAATTTAGATTCAATTCTGGAATTATTTTTGAATAAATTATTAATTTTCATTTTTCACTTTTATATTTGTTTTCAGTTCCACATTTCATGTTTTCAGATTCAAAACTTATTTTGTTTTTATGGCTTCAAATCTTGTTTTTTTCAGTTTCAGATCAGTTTTTCAGTTTCAGACCTTTGGCCCTGATTTTGCGTAGGGGGCGTGGCTTCAACTCAGAGGGACGTGGAATTATGAGTGACAGCCTAACAAAGAAGGCAGAAGACTCCTCAGTCATGTTGCCTTCAGGAAATTGTGTTACTGCAAGAACTATGACTGAATGCTTTCTATCCACCATATACATGTGATTTTTACTAAACAAACTGATGCCAGTGACAAAGTTCCATTTAAAATACTGTTTTGGACAACACGTGGTACCAATTACACTATAAGAGCAATTAACTGTGCCAGATTGTGCAGTTCAGCAGGAACAATGACTTCTCCCACTTCCACGTATACGACTTTGAATGTATACACCACAGTATTCACTCGGCAGTCAGCATGGCGTCCGCTCCGCCAAGGCAACCCTGGCGCCAGCGCACAGGTAAGACATGAACGATATTAGCATTTTTGAATAGATACTTTGGAATATTATCCCCGCAGTGGCATTTTTTTTGTCATTAACACATAAAGGGAAAATAGGTGGACAGCTGGACAAAGCTGGAAATGAAGCATCGCAGCCACTGTCGAGTTACGGTCATTCTGACAAACACAGGTTAACAAAGACACTACACGTTAAAGTCAAAAAACTTGAGCTGGACACTGAAATTAGTGTAAAAACACCAGCTAGTGTGAAGCTAACATTAGTTAATGCTAACTTTAGTGCTAGCGATGCTTCATTTCCAGCTTTGTCCAGCTGTCCACCTATTTTCCCTTTATGTGTTAATGACAAAAAAAATGCCACTGCGGGGATAATGTCCCAAAGTATCAAAAATGCTAATATCTTTCACATGTCTTACCTGTGCGCTGGCGCCAGGGTTGCCTTGGCGGAGCGGACGCCATGCTGACTGCAGAGTCCATACTGTGGTGTATACATTCAAAGTCGTACGTTGAAGTTCATTGCTCTTATAGTGTAATTGGTACCACGTGTTGTTCAAAACAGTATTTTAAATGGAACTTTGTCACTGGCATCAGTTTGTTTAGTAAAAATCACATGTATATGGTGGATAGAAAGCATTCAGTCATAGTTCTTGCAGTAACACAATTTCCTGAAGGCAACACGACTGAGGAGTTTTCTGCCTTCTTTGTTAGGCTGTCACTCATAATTCCACGTCCCTCTGAGTTGAAGCCACGCCCCCTACGCAAAATCTGGGCCAAAAGTCTGAAACAAAAAAACACTGATCTGAAACTGAAAAACTGATCTGAAACTGAAAAAAACAAGATTTGAAGCCATAAAAACAAAATAAGTTTTGAATCTGAAAACATGAAATGTGGAACTGAAAACAAATATAAAAGTGAAAAATGAAAATTAATAATTTATTCAAAATAATTCCAGAATTTAATCTAAATTGTATTCAAACTGAAAGAAAAAATGGTACACTTATATTTAGTTTGAATACATGGTTTTATTTTCCAAGTTTTAGACCAAAACTTAAATTTTCAATTTCAAGCTTTAGTTTTTCAACTATATATATTTTTTTCAAATTAACAAAACATTTGGCCCTGATTTAGCTCCATACTGGTTTAAATTAGTTTTAAGAGGCTGAGTGAACGGTTTAGTAGATTATGTCAAACCCCAAACAAAAGCAATAAGTGAGTGTGCATTTTTTTCAGGTTCCACACTGATTTTCCACACTGATTCCGTTGAATCTGATCAGACAGAACTACAGAACTGTTAACTGCAGGAAGTTAATATGAAATGTTAAAATTGGCTTAAAAAGTCTGATTTAGGGAGATGATTTTGTAACAATGCAGTAAAATGAACTGAACTGATTGCCAGACTTCATAAATGTCAACTGTTATGTTATTCATAATGTGTAATGTCTTTGCTTTAAATAATGAGTCATCTGCCTTTGGATTTGTGTGCAAGGTTCCACGACACTATGTGTTTTTCAGAAAATGTTCCACCAAAAATTGTTTTATGTCTTTCTTTCTTTCTTTCTTTCTTTCTTTCTTTCTTTCTTTCTTTCCCTCTTTTAACTTTAAAATAAATTGTCAAATACAGGTAATACAATGTATTGTCATCATATAATAAGCTATACCAAGGCAGTTTTTCCATACATTTGGAATACATTGGTAACCTAAAATATAGAAATACAGTATTTGACGTATTCATTTTATATTCAAGCTTGTTGTAATGACACTGTCGCACACAAACATACTCTCTCTCTCTCTCACACACGCATGCACGCACGCACGCACGCACGCACGCGCGCGCACACACACACACACACACACACACACACACACTGCCCTGCTCACAGCTCAAAGCAAAATGCTGACTACTTTATACTGAAAGCTCAAAACACAACAGAGGTGTGTGTGTGCAGTCACTCTCACTGCTTTTAAAAACCCTCCCAGCAGGTTTTAACTTTCAGGCGCTAATACAGCTCCAGTTAATGAAATATTTGCCGGTAATCCTGTAACAAGGATGTGTGTATATGGCTTGTAGTTGTTCTGCTGCTGAAGGAAGGCGTTTTTACACCACAGTAAACTGCAGGTGAATCAGATGGCAGACGTCACTGTGAAGAGTGGAAGAGAAGGAAAAAGAGGAGTCGTAAATGTTGAGGTGAGTTCCATAATGGGATTTCTTACAAAATTCTTCTGTAAGTTTATTTTTTACAACAGACACTTAGATTACATTTTTTGTACGTTTGAACACAAAAAACCCCGAAAGAACTTCTCTGTGACACGAAAGCCTCTTTGTGAGATGACGGAAAGAAACGTGTTTGGTTGGGTTGTTGTCCAAAGGTCAACTTTCATCCAGTTTGTAAGCGTTAAAGGGGAACTACATCGGTTTTATTTTAGCCTGTTTACAGGTATCAGTGAGCACTACTATGTAAGAGAAAAAAAATCTGTGTTTGTGGAGTTAGAAGTTTACCAGACCTCTGCGGCCTGCTCCTCATCTCTGCTTGAGGCTAGCGGCTGTGGGCTACTGTTGGTAGTTGAGTTGCATTGTGGGTAATGTAGGCGCCAGGTTTGAGTGAAATATGATGTGATATCTCTTCTGCTGCATTGATTTTTATGCTTAAAAAAGCAACTGTTAATCGTGAGTCAGACATTATTATAGGTGTATAATGCTAAATCGGCGGATTACTCATTTCAGATTTGTATTGGTTCATTTTTGAAGTCACAGGCAAATGATATCGTCCTGTCGATAGGAGCGTCTGATCAGAAAGTGCTTCTATGTGTCGTCAGGGGTTGTTTGCATTTCTTTAAACCAATCACAATCGTCTTGGGCGACACTAAACTCCAGACGCAGTGACGGTGGCTCTGCAAAATAGTCTCGGGAAGGAACTTGTTTTGGTGGAACATTTGCACCCCGCAAAAGAAAACGCCACATCAAATATTAAATGAAGTCAACTGTTCACCCATTACAGTAACGTGAGCTATTTAAATTAGCTGCATACATGGTTAACCGTAATTTGCTTTTACACCAGTGTATTGCCGTGTGTTTTTTGTCCGTAGCAAATCTCCACCAATCGGTCCCAAAACATCCCGGTTAGAGAATAAATGCCATAAACATATTCTTTGTAAATCTTTACGATCATTCCATGAACGAACCAGCAGTGGAATCTGTGCAAATAAAGCGAGGAGAAAATTAACGTCTGGTTCAGTCTGAACACGAACAGACAATAGAAACAAGGCATTTATATAAACAAAACAAAAAAACAATAGAAGTGATAATACACATACTAAAAAGCCATATTCTGACTCTCCTCTCTCTCCATTCAGATCCAACGTTCCTCCTCTCCCTCCTCCTCTTCCTCCTTGCCGTCTGTGTGGCAAGGCTTTGGGAGGAAGGTGAAACTGTTACTGCCATACGTCTGGCCCAAAGGCAACGCAGCGCTGCAGGGACTTGTGCTCCTGTGTGTAGGCCTGCTGGCAGCAGAGCGACTGGTTAACGTGCTGGTGCCTGTTTACTCCAAGAACATTGGTAAGCACTTACAAAC